>NW_028145176.1:0-381035 GCF_050947405.1 Trichoderma evansii
ATTTAAATATTAATAAATAAAAATTATTTAAATATTAAATTAAAATTAATATTAATTTTTTAATTAAAAATTTTTAATTATAAATAAATAAATAATTTTATTTTAATAAACTATTTAAAAAATTAAAATAAATAATTAAAATTTAATTTAATAAAAAAATATTAAAATATTATTAAAAATTAATTAAATATTTTTATAAATTTTATAAAAAATTTTAAAAAAAAATATTTAAATTATAAAATTTATAAATATAAAAATTAATAAATTTAAATTTATAAATAAATTATAAAAATAATATTAATATATAAATATTAATAAGTTATTATATTATTAAAATAAAATATTTATTTTTTATAAAATAAAAATATTTATATTTATATTATTTTAAAGTATTTTAATAATTAAATATTAAAACATTAATAAAATAATTTAAAAAAGTTAATATAATATTTTTTTAATAAAATATAAAATAAAATATAAAAATATAATTATAATATTATTTTTATAATTATAAATTAATTTATTAAATATTTTTTATATTTTTTATATATTAAAAAAATAATTAATAATATATTTATTAATAAATTTTTATAATATATATATATTTCTTATAAAATATTATAAAATATAATTATAAATTAAAAAATTATATTTATAAATATTTTTTAATAAAACTTTTATTATTTTTTAAATTAATAATTTAATAAAAAAATAAAATTAAAATTTAAAATATTATTTATAAATATATTATAATAAAAATTAATTATATTAAATTAAAAAATATTTATTTATTTAATTTATATATAATATAATTATATATTTAATTTATAATTATTTTTTAATATTTTTATTTTTAAAATATTATTTAAATTTTTTATTTATTATAAAAATTATATTTTTATATATAAATAAAAAAATAATTAAAAAAATAAAACTATTAAAAAATATTTATAAATTAATTTTTATAATATTATAAAAATTTAATAAAATATATTAAAAATAATATAATAATAAATATTAAAATAAAAAATTTAATATTAAAAATTAAATTTTTAATTTTATAAAATATTTTAATTTATAATAATTTATTTATAAATTAATAAAAAAATATATATAATTTTATTAAATTAAAACAAATATTAGTTTTAATAGTTTTATATATAAGTTATTATTATTATTTTTAATTAAAATATATAATATATTTAATATAATAATTTAATATAATATAATAATAAAAAATTAAAATTTAATTTATTATTAAATTATTTTTTTATAATAAAAAAAATATATAAAATTAAAAAAATTATTTTTTATAAATATAATAATAAAAATATTTAAATTAAAAAATTATATTTTATTAATTATAAAATTTAAAATAAATATAAATATTAATTAATTTTTAATTAATTAAAAAAATTTACTAGTAATTTATTAATAAAAAAATAAAATTAATTTTAAAAAAATAAAATTAAATTAATAATAAAATATCATATATTTTTTATATTAAAATATTTTATTATAATTTAAATTTTAATTTAAATTAAAATTATTTTATAATTATTTAAATTTTATATAAAATATATTTATAAATTTTAAATAATTTTAAATATATTAATATTTTTATTTAAAATATTAATATATAAAATTAAAAAAGATTTTTTTTTAAAAATTTTTTATATAATATTTATTTTTTAAATACTTTTTAAATTTATATTTATTATTTATTTTTAAATTTAAAATAATATTAATTTAATATATAATATATTTTATATATAATATATAATAAATAATATAATTATAAGGTTTTTTTTTTTATTTTTTATATTAATTTAATAAGAATATTTATTATTAATTTTTTTAAGGGTGCTAGATAATAAAAATAAAATATTAAATAATTTTTCCTTAAATTAATTATTAAAAAAAATTATTAATTATTAAATAAATAAAAATAATAAAATAAATAAATTTATTTTAAAAATAATAAAATATTAAAAATATTAAAATATTATTAAAATAAAAATATATATATATATAAATATTATAATTAATTAATATTTATATTATTTTTTTTTTATTTTTTTTTAATTTTTTTTATTTTTTTTTATTTTTTTTATTATTTTTTAAAATTTTATTTTTTTTATAATATTTTTTTTATTTATAAAAATATTTTTAATATATTTTAATTTTTTTTAAAAAATTTAAATAATATTAATATAAAAATTTAATTTTATTAATAATTTATATATAAATTTAAAAATAAATTAAAAATAAAATATAATTATTATAATAAATAATTTTTAATTATTAAATTAATAAAAAATATTAAAATATTTAAAAAATTAATAATATTTAAATAAATTTAATTAATAAAAATTAAATAAATTTTAATATAAATAATTAATAATTTAATAAAAAAAATATTAAAAATTTAAAAATTTATTATTATTTTTTATTTTAATTTTATTATATAATTTTTATATTTTTTAAAAAAAATTTTAATTTTTATTTATAAAAATAATATAATAAATTAATTAAAAATTAATAATATAAAAATTAAAAATTAAAAAAAAAATTATTATATTAAAAATTATTTTTATAATTTTTTATATTAATTAATAATATATAATTTAATAAATTTTATTTATAATTTTATAATTTTATTTATTTTTATTATTATTATTATTTTTAATATAAATATAAGTAATATATTTATTATTATTATTTTTAATATAAATATAAATAATATATTTATTATTATTATTTAAATTATAATTAATTAAAAATAATTTTTAAAAAAATTAAATTAAATAAATTTATATTATAAATATAAATTAATTTTATTATATTTAATTTTTAATATTAAAAATAATATATATATAATAATAATAATAAATTTTTTTTAAAAAATTAATTAATATTATAATTTTAAAAATATTATAATAAATATATATTAATATATTATTTATAAAATTAATATTAAAAAAATTTATATAAATATTTTATTTATTTTTATTTTTAATAATAATATTTTATATTTTAATTATAATAAAAATATTATTTAATAAAAAAATAAATAAAATAATATAAAAATAAAAATAATAAAAAAAAAATTAAAAAAATTATTATATTTTATATTTTTAAAAATAAAATAAAAATAAATTAAAAAAAAAATAATATATTAAATAATAAAAAAATATAAATATAATTACTTAAAAATTATATATTAATTATTAACTTAAAAAATTTATATTAATTAGTTTTATTTTTATAATTATAAAAAAAAAAAAAAATATAAATTAAAAATTTATTATTTTTAAAAAAAATATTTAAAAAAAAATTTTTTTTTCAAAAAAAATAAAAAAAAAATTAAATAAAATTTAAAAAATATTTTTATTATTAAATAATAGTTAAGTATTATTAAAAAATTATATTTATTTTTATTTTTATTTTTATTTTTATTTTTATTTTTTTATAAAATTTAATTATAATATATTTTAATTAAATTATTAAAGCTTTTAATATATATATTTTTATTATTTAAAATAAAATATTATAATATAATTATAAACTTTTATTTAATTATTATATTTATTATATTTTATTTTTTTATTTAATTAGAAAATCTATTACTTAAATAATAAAAAACTATTACTTAAATAGCAATACTTTTTATAATTAATATTTACACTTGCTAATACTAATTATTATCTTACTCTTTATTAGAAAATCTCTCTGCCTTCTAAGTATTTACTTAATTAAGTTAAAGACTACCTACTTAAATAGTAAAAACCTACTGCCCAGATCATAATACTCTCTATAATATAGCTTTATAAACCAAACTTCTTTACTCCTCACGACTTATAAAAGCTAATACAGCTCGCCCTTTGCTATTAGGAAAAGATTAACCAGTTGTCTAACAGCACGCAAACGCTAGAATTACATTTAATTATACGAAACAGAAGTGAAGACCTTTACCCCGAGGATACCTTATATCAAAGCATCATGGCCGTTCCCGAGACATTTAAGGCAGCTGTGGTTCCCAGCCCAGGTAAGCAGCACATTATCGTCGACCGGTCACTGCCGCCTCTCCAGTCTGGCGAAGTGGCTATCAAGATCACTACGACATCCATCAACCCTATAGACTGGAAGATGCGTGACCACGAGGTCTTCATTACAGACTACCCTGCGGTCTTGGGATCAGATGCTGCAGGCGAGATTGCGGCCATTGGACCAGACGTTTCAAACTTCAGTATTGGGGAAAGGGTTTTCTTCCAAGGGGTAATCGGGAATTACGATGCGTCTACGTTCCAACAGTATGCGAAGATCGATGCAGCACTGGTAGCCAAGACCCCTAGCAACATTAGCGATGACCAGGCTAGCGGTATCATGCTCGCTAGCATAGCAGCACTCACGGCATTCTATGACAAGACAGGCCACGGATTGTCAGCACCGTGGGACAAGGGCGGGGATAAAGTCGGCCATGGTGCTGCAGTTGTTGTCATCGGGGGCAGCTCCTCTATGGGCCAGTATGCGATCCAATTGGCGCGATTGTCTGGTTTCTCCAAGATCATTACCAACTCGAGCCCCGCGCACAAAAACCATCTTCAGAAGCTAGGTGCAACATTTGTCCTTGATCGTCAGGCCACGGCGGATGATTTCGCCGCCGCTATTGGAGACGATGCGCCGCTTGACTTCATCCTTGACACCATCTCCGCCAAATCCACCAGGGAGCTATCTGTCGGCATCGTGAAAGCAGTCAAGTCAACGAAAGCATCAGTATCCAAGATTGTTGTAGTTCTACCGGAAATCTTGGATTTCGAGAATTTCGACGCCAAAGGCGAGTCAAAAGTAACTCTTCCTAGGATTATCGGCCTTGGAAGTATCCCATCGCTTCGATATTTGAGTGAGCCGTTCGCGAAGCATCTTGGCGGCGATGATGGTTACATTGCCCGTGGCCTGTTTGAGCCTAATCGACCAATGGTTGTGCCTGGTGGTTTAGCCGGTGTAGAGGCCGCTTTGGCTAAGAATAAGAAGGGCGTGTCTGGTGAGAAGGTTGTTATTAGACCTTTCGAATAAAACCGCCGAAGTCTAGGTTAACGTTCTGGGTAAGAGTTATACTAGCTTAAAAATAGCAAGGAATAAATAATAGTATTACCTAGTAGTGTAATAATTAGTAAGAAAAAAATACTAGTAAACTACTTTAATTGAAAATAATATAAAATATATAAATCATATATTATAAAATTTTTTAAAAAAAAAATATAAATTTTATATAATATTAAAAAAAAATATTTAATTATGTATATTAAATATATTATTTTTAATATTATTATCACTTGTATTTAATATTTTAGCAACTAAAATATTTATACTGTCGAATATCGGCGGGCTGTGTTGTAAATTCTGGATGGCTTTAGTTGCACTTTGGCTGACCAATTGTGCTTGACGCAGATCTTCTGTGAATAGATAGAAGCCTTCTGTGGACTCGACTAGATAAGACTGTAGGCCTTTGCTTTCAAGCAAGACGTTAACGTTAGTGAGAGGATAGTTATTCTCGATAAATCGTGCCCATCCTCTAGCAGCCGCTTGGACATGGTCACTATCCTTGATCCTTTTCCAGCCTATTCCAAGGTGAAGTGTAAAGTGATCGATGACTATCTCGTCATTAATACTGTTTTCTGAACTGTCTGCGTTTGGCAATGAGGTCGCCGATGTTGGTTTACTAGATGACGCGTGGTCGCTCCCAACGAGAAGCCTTTGGGATTTGTGACTTCTCAGAGCTCGGCCATTCGCTAGTCCACTCCCTTCCTGTTCAGTGATCACATCGTCAGGCTGAGCGCCAGATTGGTTATCTGATTCACCAATAGAAACCGCAAACGGTTTAACGAACACCATTCCCTCACCATTCATCCCACTATTTTGCGAATTGCAGTTTGATGTATCTGGCTCGAGATTATGTGAAGCCTCCTCGTGAGACCTTTTCTTGCCAATGGCATGAGAGGGCTGTTGAAGGAATGATGAACTCTGCGAAAACATTGTCGATTGCTGGTGAGGGAGAGCTGTCATCGGTAAAGAAAGACAGAGAGAGGAATAGCGAATCTTGAGAGTTGGCGAGAATCGTGCGGGATTATTTGGCGAGCCACCGGCAGGATTGTGGCAATGGCAATGGGAATAATTTTACAGAGTAGGAGAGTAATGTGTAGGTATAGGCAGTCAGGCTGCTGGAAACAGTTTGAGGCTGTAGCGCGCTGAGTGTTGTTAGATCTCTAACTGCAGATTGGGTTTAGTGGAGACGGTAGTTAGTTCGTGGGGTATTAGATCAAACGCTACTTCGTACGCCCTAGTAAATTCTCCAAATAATTATTAAATAGCTAAGCTGTCTGTAAATTTATATTGGTAGCTGTGATATTTATTCTTTCCATTCACTTATACCCATCTAGAGACAAAAAAACTGACGATTTTGGTTGACTAACCTCAGTCACAGCAAGTGTTCTGATGGTGTTGATGGTAGGTATTCTAGTAGTAGAGGTAGTAGCAGTAGTCCGGCCCCTAGCAGTAGTGCCTTCATTATGCACTATATCCCCTACTGGGGCATTGTGAGGCATTCCTAGGTATCAGGCTACCTTCCGTGACCTTCCTGCTCAATACCCAAAATTCTTTGCTACACTCGCCACGAAAGCTGTATCTCGCTGTTGCTATGCTATAGCTTTGAACTGATATGAATACCGGGCATCTCAGACATCGATAAGCATCTTCCGAATTACATGTCGAGCGAAATGCCGGCTTACAACCAACGTGCCCAGACGGCACTCCTGAAAGCTGTCAGTACTAGCAAATCCGACGATATTTCGATTCGAATGCACGTTGTGTGGTAAATAGTCATGAGATGCTAATGTAGTCTCTTCGCAGATCAATCGAGTCTTCGACCTTGATCGTGATGCCGAGTCTCTCGAAGGGTTGGCCAACGGAATAACTCTTGGCCACATCTTGCATGAGCTGGATCCCGAATTCGATCCTTCGCACCTCGAGTCAAATTCGGGTATACCGAAACCTTTGAGCAATAAGCGAAATATACAAGCTATTTACAAAGGCCTCTTTCGATTCATCCGCCGCCAAATACCCGAACTCAGTTACCAAGCCAAGAAATTCGACTATCATGCCATTGCCGAGAACCCTGAGCCGCAGGGCATTAGCCAGGTATAGTTATATGTTTCCTACGTCAACTGACTGAGTCTAATTTACCACATATCTAGCTTCTCGCTGTTATGGTCTCAGCTGCTGCAATGGGCCCTGGCAATCAAAAATACGTCCCCAGAATACAGAACGGCCTGGATCGTGATACACAAGCCGAAATCATGCAGATAATTCGTGGCATGCAGCAAGATATCGCGAATTCTAAAGACGATGATGATCTGGATGAAACCATTGATGCTGCCATGGGAGCTCGCGACATTGAACTTCTCGTCGAGGAGCAAAACGCTGCATTGCGTCAGCAGCTTGACACCATGAAGAAGACTCTGTCAGACTATATCACTCGTTTGGAACATCTCCAACAGAGCCATGAAGAGCTTACTTACGACAAAGAAAAGAATGATCGGGAACTCGAGGTTTTGCGAAAAGCAACCCAAGATGGAGCACATAGTGCGAAAACTATTAAACACCTGGAGGAACAAGTCCATGAACAAATGGAAATCATTGCAAGGAACGAAGAGGTTATCCGCAGTAGCCAGAAATCGGTGTCTCAGCTGGAGAGCGAAGTACAGCGCCTCGGACAAAAAAATATACAGGCTGATGAGCTTCGTGATCAGATGGCAGAGTGGAGGCACAAGGCGGAAGAATTCGAGAAGAAGGCCAACATGGCAGAACGCTACAAGCAAAAGCTCGAATCACAACAGAGTCTAGTGAGAGAAGTGCAGAATTTACAGTACGAACGAGCCGAGCTTCAGGAACAGCTTCGTTCACTCATGGAAGAGAGGGAGCGCAGTGACCGTACCAAGAAGGCCGAAGATGAATTAACAAAGATGATTACACAGTCTGAGCAGCATCTGTGGGATGAGCGTAACCAAAAAGCGCAACTTTTAAAGGATGTCACGGCTCTGCAAGAGGAGCTCCTGCGCTTACAGGCCCAAAGAACGCACGACGAACACTTCATTCAGGATTTACAAGAGCAGCTTCAGCATAATGGCGGCGCCAGTACGGTTGAAGAGGCTGAACTGAGCGAAACTCCCACGCCATTTAACCTGGAAGACGAACTTCTAATCGCATCTGAGGGGGGCCCACAGGCCAACCTACCATTGGAGGTATCTAGACTGAGAGCAGAGAATGAGTTGATTAGAAAGACAGTTGGGTCTCCAGGAGACGTTTCCACACTCCGACGAGAGCTGGAAGAAACAAGACGCCAACGGGAACGCCTTCAACAGAACTTCAATGGATTATTCGAAAAGTATACCATCATGAGCGACAACTTGCAAGCCTTGATGAGTGAGAGCACTGATGAAGGGTTAGTTTATTATGTCTATCTTGTTGTGCAGAGAAATTGATGCTCATGATTTACTCTCTAGGACCGAAGCATTTATTAAACTTCGACAGGAGTTGACAAGATTGGAACTTGAATTTGAACAAGCTCGAAAACTAATCAATAGCCTTGAAACCCAGCTGGGCGATAAAAACCGAGAATTACTTAGCGCACAAACAGATCTCTCCGCTGTCCAGAAGGAGAGTATAGAAGCATTAAATGAGCTGAAGAATACGGATAAGTTGATATCAACTTCCTTGACAAGCGAGCTTGAGCGACAGAGGGAAGAAACTAGTTTTATAACGAATGAACGAGACGCACTGAAATCGCAGCTTATCGACACTCTGCTATCGAACGACAAACTTAGAAAAGAATCAGATGAAAACAAAGATTTGAATGAAGTCGGTGTTTCATCAACAGATGCCGACGGCTCGGATGCCGCTAAGAAAGCTACCGAGAAGGTCGAAAAGCTACGAGCTCGTCTTATCCAGAGAAATCAGGTAATTCATACGCCGTGTACAAGAAATACATGCCTCCTACTTACACTTTATATCAGCAACTTGAGAAATCAGAACAAGAAAGGCTCGAACTACAGACGAAACTGAAAGCAGCACAACTTGGTGAAGGCTCAGCGGCACAAAAGGTATGTTTTTCTCCATGATTACAATTTAATTCTGCTGCTAGGAGGCAGATTAGCCAGCCTATACTCTTTCTTTTTTGCATTTAGATGAAGAGCACCCGCTGACTGAAATGTTCAGGCTGCATCCGATCATATTATTAAGAACCTCCAAAGAGAGAATGCACTTATTGCGACGGCTTGGTATGACCTTACAAGCCGACTTCAGAGCAACCACGTCGTACTTCAGCGCCGGCATGATGCCCCCAAGAGCTGGCTTAACAAACAGAGGCAGTTGGTGAATGGTCAGTTGCGCCAACGGGACATGCTCTACCTCTACTGACCTGACTCTTCAGCAACCTCGAGGAGATAGGATTTTAAAGGGCTGAGCTCCGTCTGTATATCATGGTATCTCTTTGGGAGTATAACATTTACTGGGCGTATTGTGAGCAAAGAGTTCATTGTTTAGCGCTGCCGTATTCCCGTCCTATACATTATAAAGTAAATGACTTTCACGGTTACAGTCTTATTTCTGTTTAGAGATATTTCTTCACTTCTAGAGCGGCAATTATCATTTATTATGCATTGCATGCAAACTATATAGAAATCATTTCGCATCACAATCCAATCATCACTTTATGAGTCCGTCTTGCATGAGAAGAAGAAAAATCCCTGGAGCTATTTTCTTACATTAAAAGCTCTACAGAGAAATTAATAGGTTGATAGTGGTAAGCAGAATCAGCGTGGCAGGCTTAGATTCCCATATGCAGAGATATACAGGACATGATTTTTAGTGACCTAGCTGCTTCCAGCAATTTTGCTAAAGACAGAAGAGCCATGAGACTTCTTTCCTTCTAGAATATCCAACATATTCTTCCATACTTCGCCGGGTTGCTGGCTAGCATCAATGCCCTTCCAGATGCCATTCTTCTGATAATATCCAACCACGGGAGTTGTTTGTTGGTGGTAAGTGACAAGACGCTTCTTGAGCGCTTCAGCATTGTCGTCGCTTCTCTGGATAAGGGGCTCTCCAGTTATATCGTCCTTCATAGCCTGCTTCGGGGGGTTGAAGGTTGTATGGTAGGAGCGGCCAGATGCGGGGTGGATTAATCGACCGGTAATGCGGGCAACAAGCAGAGCATCATCTATCTGTAATTCAACAGCGTGCTGGAGAGTTTGGCCACGCTCTTTGAGCATTGCATCGAGGCCTTCAGCTTGAGGCACAGTACGTGGGAAGCCGTCGAGGATAAAGCTATACGCCAAAGTAAGAATGACTCCCTGTTTCATGTAGCTTGATAGTTGTCAACATACCCTCCTTGGCACTCCTTGTTATTCTCAAGCTCTTCCTTAATCATGCCAATGACAATATCGTCACTAACAAGGCCACCTTGGTCCATAATCTTCTTGGCTTCTCTTCCGAGGGGTGTCTTCTTGGCGACTTGTGATCGCAGCATATCGCCAGTAGCCTATATTAAGCATAGGTATTGTTAGGCCTATGCGCACTATTCATGAAAGGCTTAATTGACATTGACATACCAGGTGACAGCAAGAAAAGCGCTCTTTAATCTTTGGTGCTTGGGTACCTTTGCCTAATCACTGTATGAGCATTGTGTGATGTATTCAACGCGGAGGCTTTTCAATAGCAAAATTCAAACACTTACCGGCTCCAGGAGGTCCAATAAGGATCATACGGAGGCTCTCTGCGTCAATTGAGGCAGATCCTGTAGCGCGCTGCTCAAGCTGCTTGATGCGCGAATCGAGGCCGCTGATAACATCGCGCAAGTGCTTGAGCTCGTCTTCCACAAACCCCATTGTGTCTGATTTGGTGCACGCCAGCAATTTTTTATAAAGAATAAAGAAGTTGAGGGAGCAATTTAGCACCTGGGAAAAACGGTTATAGCGTGAACGGAAACCGCGAGAGGAATTTAGGATACCGTGTTGAGCATAAACTGGGCAATGAAGCTGCGCAAGTAAGTTTTTGATATGCCGCTATAAATTCCATATCTGGCGCTAGCGTAAATAATAAAAGCATACTTTAAATCTAAAATAATAATAAATTTAAAACTATAATACTAAATAATATTAAAATTATTTATTTAAAATATATATAATATTTTATATTATTATATATATATTTGATATTTTTTAAATATAAATATATATAAAATATATAAAATATATTATATTTTTTTATTAAATAATTATATATATATTTATATCTAAATTTATATATTATATATATATAAATATAAATAAATTTAATATTTATTATAAAAATTATTATAATTTATTTTAAATTTTATATTAAAGTCGGACGAACGGACAAATTGTTAGTAAGCTATACTTTTTTACAGGTAGATCTGCGGCTTATACAGAGAGTAGTGTATGGAATAGGCGCAACGGAATCGTGCATTACTACCGAGGTAGCCTCAGTATGTAAATCGAATCCTTGTCTTACTTCGGAAGCGCTGGTAAAACAGGTCCGGTCGTCGGAAGTCCAAGGTTTCTTTGCAGTTTATGGTACCTTATCTTAGTGCCCCTGTCTTGCTCAAAACCGATTCTTTACGATGTGCTCCTCATTCTGGTGTTGTGTTTAATTTACCTATTGATTACTGTATTATTGACATAACAAGACGTCATATATCTATATCGTTTCAGCCCCTTTACTTAACCTGAGGACTAGCAGTATCGTTCCATAAATCTTTTGTTTCTTCCTCTACTGCTCGCATGGCTACTGCTACTGATTCAAGTTTAGCAATGACGTCGATAACGCCGTCGTTAACTCGCTCAAAATATTCATCGTTGGCCTCTCGTCTCTTTCTCGCGAGTAGAATATCGGCCTCTGTTTCTTCTACCAATTTTGCCCCCAGACGGTCAGCTCTTTTTTCGTCACTCCCTTGCCATCCACTTGATGTGCCCATCATGCTTTTTGCTGCATCAGTCCCTTCTCCCCTTTCAGGCCTTGACGAGTCCAATAGCCCGTCTCGTAGATTAGGTAGTTCATCACCCTTAACGTCATTCATATGGTCACGTAGAGCAGTCTCTATGGTATCGTCTGCCTCACTTCTGGCCCAGGCCTGTGCAAGTACAATTTGAGCAGTCCGCAAATCTCCTAGTTTGCGGTCGTGCTCAGGTCCAAAAACATGAGTGCCTTCAGAGGCGGATAATTCCACCTTCTCCAGTGTGGCTTGCATTTCTGCCCATAATGCGTCTGTCCTGTCAGTGCCTCCATAGCTCCCCTTGGTCTGTAAGGCCCACTCAGGACGTCGCTGTTCCGATGGCATTTCTGACCCAGAACGCGAGGCGTCTACAGTGGTGGGATTCCATTGCAAATTGTGTCTCCCGAGAGCTTGAACGCTGGTTGTGAGAGAGCCAGGAATCGAGACACGAGAGATGGAAGGCGAAGGAGGCATGAACAGGAGAGGAGGTGGATCTCGCTCCTTTGCTTTTGGTTCGCCTGTGGACGACATGGCATTTAAATCAAGAGCAGCCAGCCAATGTTAGACGTATTTGGCATGTGAGGATGAGGACGGAGGTGTGGGGCTCTTTAATAGCTCGCCTGGCCTGGGTGGTGGATAAAAATACGGCCGGCTCAAACTCCCGAGGTCACGTGAAGAAATTTTGTCGCTCAAATCTTTTTGGCTCTAGGGCCGCAAACCCTATCGGAATTTTCGTGGTCTGCAACTGCAATCTTTTGGTTCTCGGTGTTGTCACATTACTCAACCATAGGTGCCATATTAGCATAAATCGGTATGTTCAACACCAACTCAACCTTATCGTCACCCAAACCACGACACCCTACTAGCAATTCTTTGTACTAACATTACGAAGCAATCATGGCTGGTGGCAAACCCCGGGGTCTCAACGCTGCGCGCAAGCTGCGTACCAACCGAAAGGATCAGAAATGGGCTGATCTCGCCTACAAGAAGCGTGCTCTGGGCACTGCTTTCAAGTCTTCACCATTCGGTGGTTCTTCTCACGCCAAGGGAATTGTTTTGGAGAAGGTTGGTGTTGAGGCCAAGCAGCCCAACTCCGCCATCCGAAAGTGTGTCCGTGTTCAGTTGATCAAGAACGGCAAGAAGGTCACTGCTTTCGGTGCGTACAAATAAATCATCTATTTGATCGATACATCAACTAACATAGGCCTACAGTCCCCAACGACGGTTGCCTCAACTTTGTTGACGAGAACGACGAAGTCCTCCTCGCTGGATTCGGTCGCAAGGGCAAGGCCAAGGGTGATATTCCTGGTGTCCGATTCAAGGTCGTCAAGGTGTCTGGTGTTGGTCTGCTGGCTCTGTGGAAGGAGAAGAAGGAGAAGCCCCGATCATAAAAAAGCAGTCTTTTGGGAGAAGAAGGTGTTGTCATAAGGATCGCGAGGAGCGAAATTGGCTCGGTTATACTCGCACAACTAGTCATGGCCCTATAATGGGAGGCTAAAATTTTGAAAGGGATTATACCATCTCTTTAGAAATATTTTTCAGCATGTTCAAATACCAGATGGCACCGAATTGGGCATCTTCTCACATTTATATTCGATAAACCAAGTGCAGGCAACGTGTGTTGTATTATCGCTATCCAATTAGTCGTCTAATTCTCTTACCTCTGACGTAGATTTCGATTCAGTCTCTTCAAGAGACCTGTATATATAGTCAGCTGCCATACCGATGCTTACAACCCCACCTGTTATCCAGCAGCCGTTGACAAACCACCACCAACAGTTCTTAACGCTCTTGAGATTCACCCGCTTGATCATGATTCCCAGAGTAACGAGAGCTCCACCACAGCTTCCAAGGAAGAAGATTGGACCTGATCCAGCTGCCATTCCAGCTGCACCTAATAAGGCCACCTGTGTAATGGCAAGTCCAGTTAAGACTTGCTTGGTCTGATGTTCATGTTTCAGGGCGATGCTTTTAATACCGGCATTTGCATCATCTTTGATATCCATATGGGCATAAATCATGTCATATAGGACAACCCACGCAATATTTGAAGCATAGAGGCACGCTGCAGCTGTGAGCGCGGAAGAATTTGAGAGCAGGTCGATGCCAAGTGCAGGGAAGCCCATTATTGCTCCCCAAGAAAAGGCCAAGCCAAGGACAGCTTGAGGATAATAGGTAACTCGTTTTGCCAATGGATATGTAAGGACGAGGGCGAGACTTGGTATGCCATAGGCGAGGCATGGTAATGGGAATTGAACCAAAACGCCCAACCCTGCAAGTAACTGAAATCCTGTGAATACAATTCCTTTGAATGGGGTAATTGCACCACGGGCAATCGGCCGCAATCGAGTCCTCCTGACATGCGGATCAAGATTTCTATCCCAGAGATCATTGATAGTGCAGCCAGCACCACGCATAATCAGTGCCCCACTAAAGAACAGGGCCGCAGTGGTAGCTACTGAGGCAAATGAAGCAATCGGCTCTGCCATTGGCGCCGCCAGTAGCGTAGAAAAAAGGCATGGGAAAAATAAATAGTAGGTGCCAGCAGGTTTGTCAATACGGATGAGTTCACCGTAGGGAACCCATGTTTTCGGGACAATTGACAAGATCCCAGACTTAGCTGGGATATATTCCGCTAGACGTTCATCGTTCGTTGATTTGTGGCTATTGGCAGCGTCGAGGACCGGTTGTAGTTTGCTCGAGACTTGGTGGAAAGCGACAATTTTTTGACCATGAACCACCGATCGATTTGATATACTCTGTAAGGGAGACGACGTCGAACGAGGGGCGATCCGGAGTGGACTAATCGAGCAATTGCTCGATCGCCATCGCACTCGGTGGTGGATTGGCACTCTGACAGCTAGCCTAAGCGTCATAGGGTCCCAAAGAATGTCGATGCAAGCATGCGAGTAAAGGTGCCAGGAACCTGGTTTGGATGATCAGATTGGCTGTGCACTAACTGGGTCCGGTTTTGCGGTACATGCATATCAAGCCTATTAAATAAATAATACGGGAATATTAGGCTAGTGTGTTAACTTGAATTATATATAAATTATATATAAATTATATATAAATTATTATACATGTTTATTAAATATTAATTTATTTTAGTTTACTAATTTAGTTTTTTTTTATAGTTTTTTATTTCTTTTTAAAACTTATATTTAATATATTTATATTTTAATTTATTATATAAACTATCATATATATTCAATATTTAAATTAATATATCTATTGCTAAGTTTATTTTTAATTTTAATAAAGCTTTAATTGTATTTGTTTTATTACTATTATTTAATATTTCAAGCTTCTTGTACTTAGGTTTACTAGTACCTTAATTTGTACAAAGCGCTATTGCATGTGATTGCATCATTTTTATATCCCACAGGGTACCTCGGCTAAGACATTACTATATACATCCCACTTCTCACTGTGTCTCAGTATTTCTTCAACCTCTTCAACAATGAAAGATTCGATTTTTAACAGCCATGAATCCGAAGATGCTGCATCTTCACATTCACCGAATGAAGAGGATTTTCAAAATACGTATGGAGATACTAAAGGCAAACAGAAAGAAAGATTGGCAGTAGCGGCCGCTCATCTTGAAGCGTCCAGAAAACTGGTTGTTAACGCTATAACTACATCACGGGAGATACCCAATTTTGTTGCAGAATCCAAACCTTCTGGTGGTTCAAGTTACCTGGCACCGTCTTCATATCTTTCTGGAGAGTCCTCATCATATAAGGGACACCAGCAGACGTCTTTCGAATCGAATCGGAAGACAGCAAATGAGTGCCAAAACGATTCATTTGATGCATTTACCGGATACGCCGCTGAGGCACTGGTGATCGATGTCAAACATGGATCTTCACTTATAGACCAAGAAGCGTCAGACGGTTTAGCTGTGTTAGAACTTCTCTCTCAACAGGAAGACGAGTTGCATGAGCCAGCCTTTAGTCTAGAATATGACCCCCATGCGCCTGGGCACGATATATTATGGAATGCGCCTCCAGATGAGATGCCAAGCGACCAAGAAGAAAAAGAGAAAGAGGGGCGGCTCGACTTTACTCCTGACTTCATTACTAGACCTGAAATTTCACAGCAAGCAGAGCCCTATCTTGGAGCCGGAGATATTCAAGAAACAAGCAGCACATGGTTTGGATATTGGCAAGATGTGTTCACAGCGTACAATGCACGAGTGTGGGGCAATTCGCCATTAGTGACAGCTTCGAAAACACCAGAACAGCAAGGTGACGACAGCAACGAGACAGCAACTATCACTCGCGCGTTAAGTAGACTAAAACTAATATTCCATCATCTTAAAGGATAGCTTTTGTAGCTATTGTACTATTAGAGCCTAGTCTTATTTACATTGTCGAAAAGCTTCTAGCCATTTTCAAAAGCAAAGGCACAAACATTGATTCAAAAGATTATTTCAAATCTAATACACTTATGTCTTTACCCTAGTAACTACCTAGCTACCTAGGTATAATAACTATGTCACTACTGTATATTAGTTTGCCTCTATGTACTTTTCTTCTGCAACATCTTCCTGTAAGTTTACCTTCCTAGACAGGCTGGGGTAAGCTGCTGGGATACCCCTGTATGCAAGGCTCTATTGGACGCGGGACAGTGCTTAGCTCGCGCTAAGGCTACAGTACATTGATTGTTTTCCATCTTCCACATCGCGCTTACTAGCATCTCGAGTGCGTGATGAAGGTTGCGCCTCGATCCTGCCCAGAGCTCTTCAAATCGCGGCATCAGTTAATAGGTCTTAGAATGGCCTACTTAAGGCCACGATACGACACATTTGGACGCTGAAAAGCAGCACCGGTCCCGCCACGACTGATTACACCACCAAACACCTTTTCTCGACTGCTCATGATCAACGCTGTTGAGCCTCGTCGCGCGAAACAAGATGCCTAGCGCACAACATCCACAGGCAAAATTTGATCCAATACCTCCAGATCTTGACCTTCACTCTCTGGTAGACCGCACACCGAATTTCCGATGGGTTCAGCGGGTATCTCGATCCCAAATCAACAGTCTCGGCCAGCAAGACTTCGAGAAGCTTGTAGCGATACACGTCATAGCTGGCGGGAAACCTCTTGTTATTGAGGGCTGGGATGATGCTCTACCTTCCTCGCTATTTAGCGCAGGATGGCTTGAGGATGCCTATGATAAGAAACGTTCGTTATTTCCCCAAGTCACTATGAACCTGTACTGATCTACCTGTCTTGTCAGAGGAGAATGTCCGTGATATTTCCAACGCCGTTGACATCCCGATGACCACTGGACACTATCTACGCTCCATGAAACAGCTCACCAATCAGTGGACTCCAAACACATATCGTGATGAGCGTCGACAGCGATTGTATCTCAAGGATATTGACTGCCCTCCAGAATGGCGCGATATGCTACGGAAAATTATACATCCAAATCTCTTCTACCTCAACGAAAATGTTACAAGTAAAGGAGGCATACGCGTGCGCGATGGGGAAATTTTTGAAAGTGAAACCACTGCTGCGTCTGCCGGAGATCTCATGTCCAGCTTACCGGAAGAAATGCGAGCCCAAAATCTCATGTGCTACATAGGCCATGAAGGGACGTACACGCCCGCCCATCGGGAGATGTGCGCATCACTAGGACAGAACATCATGGTTGAGGCATCACGAGATGAAAACGGAGAAAAGAAGGGGAGTTCAATTTGGTTCATGACTGAGAGCAAAGATCGTGAAGTGGTCCGAGAGTATTTTTTGTCGATGCTTGGCCATGATATCGAGATTGAGAAGCATTTCGCGCAAATCAATGCCTGGAAGAAGGCCCCCTTTGACGTATACATTGTGGAGCAATGTATGGGCGATTTTATACTTATTCCGCCTCTCGCTGCGCATCAAGTTTGGAACAGAGGGACCAGAACGATGAAGGTGGCGTGGAATCGCACAACAGTGGAGACCTTAGACCTCGCACTGCATGAAGCTCTTCCCAAGGCTCGTTTGGTGTGTCGAGATGAACAGTACAAGAATAAAGCTATCATTTACTATACCCTTCAAAAATACCACGCGGAACTCCAAAAAATTGAAAAGAAAGCAGAGATTATGCAGATTAGCTTCGTGGGCTTTGGGCGAGATATCTTCAGAAGCTCTCCGCGCGTGAAGCAGCTGGCGACTGACTTCAGGAAACTGTTTCAGCTGTTTACCGAAATCATTCTCGATGAAGTCTTTGCATCCAAGGAGAAGGATATCGAATTCTTACCGTTTGATTCCTGCGTTACCTGCTCTTACTGCAGATCCAACATTTTCAATCGATTTCTCACCTGTAAACACTGTATCAGATTCTTGCCTAATGGAGAAGAGGATGCATACGATGTTTGTATGGAATGTTATGCAATGGGTCGGTCATGCGTCTGCCTCTCTGGCCTTCAATGGTGTGAGCAGTGGTCATGGTCAGAGTTAGCTGATAACTACGAGACTTGGAAAGCAACTGTTATCGCAATTGATGGCCACGTGGATTTAGATAACTCTCCCCAGCCACTCGAGATAGCTAGACAGAGGGCAGGAAAGAAATCGCTCGCTCAAATCTGCCAGGAAGCATTACAGCGACGCCCTTGGAAGGACATCACAAAACCAGACCGCGAAAAGACACCCAGCGACTCTGAACAAGGTGAGGGCGATGATAAGCCGAATAAGAAGCCAAAGAGAAAAAAGAAGAAAGGCGAAGTCCACCGTTGCCATGTTTGTTGCCACCCGGACTATAGCTATCGAATACATTTATGTACGAATCCTGGTTGTGCTGAAGGATACTGCTACGGTGTCCTATATCGGGCTTTCGATCTTATGCCACAGGCAGTTATGGAAGATGAGCATTGGCAATGCCCCAAATGCTTAGGGATATGCAATTGTGGCCATTGCCGCCGTGCAGGCATTACGCGACCATACATGCCAAAGAACACGTCTCTCGGACATGACACTCGACGAATTGCGGACGATCGAAGCGTAGAAGCACTTGTTGATTTTCGAATCCATAACTTGTCTTGGTTGAAAGCCGCGGGAGAAGAAAGTCGTAGTAAGGACAGTAAGAGAATGCAGCGGCTGCGGGAGCAAGCGGACAACGCCAAAGCGCAAGATGCCCTGCAGCAATCCCATGTGGAGCCTAGGATGCAACCCAGTGCTGTTTTCACTGCCAACCTAGGAGAGTCTTCCGCGGTAAACGGGTATGGAGATCAGAGTCAAGTGCTTGGTCACGATAGGGGAAGTGTATCCAACCTGACGTTTGACGTCTCCGACAGACACGCCCACAAGGCCGACAATGTGTCACAAGATGTTGCAGCTCCAGCCTCAACCGATGCTAGAGAGCAAAGGAGTACAGACTCACATTATCCTGATCCTTCAGTTTTCACACGCCAGAGAATAGGAATGGGGTACTACGAACAAGACGATACACCGGATAAAATACTTTTTGACCCATACCAGGCACCCTCCACAGAGTCAATTAACGCGGACGAATCTACTGTCCCAGAATTTGTTAAGAAAACTATTCGGGCAGCTAAGAGAAAAGCTAAACGAGAGAATGACGATCCTGATTTCATTATCCCTAAAAGCCACACGAAAAAGCAGAGGCTTATCACTGAGCCATCAGATTTCCTTGATAACATGGATCCTGCTCTATTTACTGAAGAAACTTTGTCTGCAGTATTTAATCAAACAACTGTGCCTGCTCCTTTGGATAGGGAAGTTTCTGTAGGGACGTCTCGGGGAGAGCCCAGCTACAACGTATCGAAGATATCCGCTGTTCTGTCTGATACTAATGAGCCAAGTCTTCGCCATGCCAAGCCACGGTCGTCGTATATCGAAATCGACGATCTGGATATCGATGAAGTAGAAGAAGCTGAAGCAGCGCCTCAGATTCCTCCAACGCCGGCGGCGAGCTTGGTGAAACCTCATGACTCGGCAGTCGATAAACCCCACAAAGTCATACACGCGAACAAAGAAGTTCAAGAATTGAGCAACACTGGAGAACAACGTCCGAGTAGAGTAACCCAAGAGGCAGCCTGGGATGTTGCTCCAAAACGCCGTGGTCGACCACCAAGAAAGTTGCCAAGAATAGCATCGCCAGTGACTACTGAGGATGTGTCGCCACCGCAAATTGAAAGTGGACATAATAAAAGGGGGAGAGGTCGTCCAAGGAAGTCACTGCCCCCGCCACTCATGGAGGCAGATAGTAGCCCGCAGTCTGTGTCATGGAAACAGCAAGACCACATGGCCTTCCCCCACGATATAGAAACTCGTGAATCGGAATCTTTGGACTCAAATGAGCCAACCAATAGTAAAGATGGTGATTACGTTGAAGACTCACGGCAACGACGCTGGAGCTCCAGATCTTCAGGTGTCGTCAAAATTGGCCTCGGCAGTCCACGACACGAGCACCAAATCAACACTCCCGGAGAATTACAGATCGAAGACGTAAGGGGAGATCCTCTTCCGAAACGGAAGAGAGGTCGACCTCGGAAATCTGTAGCTTCTTCACGGGGTGGATCCACTTTGGATGTGATTTTGCCAGCAAGTTCTCAGTTTATGTCTATGGCTGAACGGATGGCTCTCAAAGGCAAATCGTTCAAGATTAGTACGAGGAAACTCCAAAGCAACTTGAAGGGCCCAAGCTCGGGACAGCAGGCGATGACGCGAGTTGAAGAACTCCACGTTGAGAAACAGATATCCAGGAGAACCTCCGAAACAGATGAAGCATATGAAGAGCACGAAGAGGGAGAGAATGAAAGCCCATACGGCAATGATGACACCCAGGGTCGCACTGGTAGAACCAGAGAGGCCAGTAAAGCAAGAATATGGTCTCGGTCAAGCAGTTCCAGGGAGTCAACAGATGACGAAGACATACCATCCAACGGCCGTATTACTAGAGGCAATCGACGTTGAAGCATGGCTCGAGAAAACGATAGAGTGTTGCGCAGAGTGGAGATACTGGAGATGTAGTCATAATGTTATGTTAAATGAATGGTAGATAGAATGAAGTGAAACCTCTATTGGTACCTCAACAAGTATTCTCAATTACTCAGGGCAGTGAATTTCCAGGAGCCAAAATTTACTACCATTTGTGTAGTGATCCCAATGAGACCAATATTTGCCCCTTTTTTACCTTTGGAGTGGGAAAACTCATAAATG
This sequence comes from Trichoderma evansii, assembly GCF_050947405.1. NCBI lineage: Eukaryota > Fungi > Ascomycota > Sordariomycetes > Hypocreales > Hypocreaceae > Trichoderma > Trichoderma evansii. The sequence goes on from NW_028145176.1 coordinate 21,247, forward strand.
GCAATGTCTTTTGTATTTTTTTTTTTTTTTTTTGGTATCAACTAATAATAGTATGTCTTAATTCAAGGTTATACTATATTTATAATCCTCTTGCTTTTCTTGCCCAATTATTATTAGGACTTTGATTGACTCTTTCACTATTCCTTAGTATTGACTATCATATACAACCCTTGAGTTGCTATTTGGTTTAGGTGTGCTCTCCAGTGTTCCAAGATTTCTATCTTTAACTACAGTGCTGAAAATACAAAGAGCTGCAGCGAGTTGTTAGCATCCGGCCGACTTTCAATCAATCCTCCACAGCTTGGAAGGGGACTCACATTATTGGTCGCGGCTATGGCAATACTATCCTCAAACGGATGCCAACTCATGTGTAGTATTTTCTTATTGAAATCGATCTGGTCTGCGTCCGTCTCTTTCCGCATTCTTTGGCCTTGCGCACCACCAGCTGGGCTGTTCGCCCGTGAACCTCCCTTCTTGCCACCATTCGCAGCTGTCGGGCTTGTAGATGAGTTAATGGGTGTAGGAACGCCCACCTTCTTTGCTTTGAAAGCTGACTTATCCGCCTGAAGAACCACCTCAACTTCCTTATCCGGATCGGAGGGATAGATCATGAAGTTGTTGTTATAACTTCCAGTCATCACATTCTTGGCGTCACCGGAGAATACGACCTCGAACTTATCAAAAATACTATCATTTTCATACGTGTCGCATAATCGGGGTCGCAGATGTTCGTGGATAGGTATCGTCTTGACAGGTTGCCGCTCCATGTTGATGTCCCAGATTTTGACAGTGAGGTAGTCTCGTGACAGGACATATCTCCCGTCATAAGAGAATCGTACATCGGATATTGACGAAATGATCTCAGAAAAGAATGACCTTGATGAGGGATCTTCCTCTTGCTCGAATACTAGTGTTTTACATCCCTTGGTTAGTCCTTCATTCCCATTGGTAACGAGTTTAATGTGGTGTAGTCTCAATACAAACATTTTGCATGCTGGTCGCACAAAGCACTTTCTCGCATATCAGCAAGTTTGATTGTGCCCTTTGAGCTGGCATACATGAACCAGTTGCAGCTGATTGGGTGAAACTCAGCAGCAGTGATAACCTCGGTTAGCTCCTCCATGTTGGCGGGTTTGATATCGACTATATTGAAGCTCTGGTCCTGGATATTGAGATTCCAGAGGTTGATACGCAAATCGTCACTGCTGATGAAGGTCTCACCATCGCTGTTCACCGATATGCTGTTGATGTGATATGCGTGAGCGTTCGCATAAGTTCGTCTGGGAACGGCGGCAACAACGGTGTCATGGTGCGTAAGGCGAGGCAACTTCAGATCCGCCGCGTTCCTGAATTGCTGGGTTGTAGGGAGAGCTCGAAGGGCACCGCCGCCACCGCCTACTGCACCTCCGGGTGTTATATCATGGGAAAGGTTGTTCTCAGCCACCACTTTAAGAGACTTTTCGAAAACTTTCCACAGTTTGATTGTCTTATCATTGGTGGATAGGAGATAATGAGAAGCATTTTGTCGACGGCACCACTTGATCTTGTTGATCTTTTCCTCGATTTCGAGGGACTTCAAGTAGTCAAATTCGGGCTCATGGGATTGAAACTCGGTGTGGAATTTGTATTCGCAAGATTTTTTCTGCAAAGGGTTAGAGATTCTGCAGCCACCGTTTGGAGGGGGGTTGGAGCGAGCTGAGCAAGGCAGTACCGTCTCGTTTCGTTCAAATAGAACCACTCGCCCTCCTTTGTCACCAGTGGCAAGGTAGTTTCCCGTGTGATCAAATTCTACCGTCGAGATTATGTCGGCTGGGCCCCGCGGTCAGTATCAGGCACCATACGTCAGAGGAAAGGGACTGCTTGTCTGGCGGCGAACCTTCAGTGATATCCTCTACATCGCCCTTGTCGCCGAAGCATCTGCGAGCATCCTGGGTCAGTTGCAAGTAGAATCCAATGGAGCTGAAGCACATACTGGGTAAACTTCCAAGTTGGTGAGTTCGCTTCACTGTCGACCATTTTGGTTGGCAGCGATAGCAGGGATCAGAGGTGGCACAGGCAGCCGGGGTGACGAGATACAGCGCGAAACAAGAGGGCAGTGAGGGGTGATGTCTCGAGAGGGTTGGAAGGTCGGCTGCGGCTTGGTGAGGGCTCGGGCCTAGCAGAGTCGAGGGGGTCGGGTCTTGGGCGAAGGGCAATCAGGCGTTGATGATGCGAATGATGTCGTTTGCTGTTGCACTGGCGGGCTGAAGAAGAGAGCACACAGCTAGATGTTACTAACAGGTGCCACACGCCGCGCGGGTGAACAAGAGCTACTGGTGGGGCACGAGAGCAGCAGCAAGAGGACGCAAGAAGCCAGATACACTAGAGGGTAGAGGGGCTGGGCTCGGATATGATGCGCGTGCGTTAAAAATCCCTGGTCCGGCAAAGCTTGCTGCTTGGACGACTTCTAGTGTAGTAGCCAAGGTAACTCTAAAAAGACTAGGTCAAGGTGGGATGCTCTTCATTCATGATATCACCCAACGTAATGAAAATAAAGTAAAATACTCTCTATACCTAGGTATACACAAAGAGATGCATGTATTTATCAATGTTACTAGTAAATATTGCCAAGTATCGTTTTAATTAATTTTTTTTCTTTAGCTTTCGAGGTTATGCTACTGCAATATTTAGCATCAGTAGTGCTTTATACTACCTAGTATGTATGCACTGCTACCTACTAACATCCATCTAAGCATCCCATATCCTAATCATACTGCCTTCTGCTGCTTTGGTATACAGAGTAGATGTGGGCGATATCAGCCAGGTTTAGAAGAAATAGTAGGTCGTTGCCCGCTCGCCCCAAGTCTCTTTTAATGGGTACGTAATATCTTTTCGATATGCTCTCGGCTATTCTTCTGCGTTGTCTCGAGATACAGCAATCTTTGGTTCAGTTTATCAACATCGCCATCAAGATCCTGCATCTGGCGCTGTAATTTCTCGTTCAGAGTATTGGGAGGAAGAGAAACAAACCTAGGGTCCATGAAACATCAGCATCAATTCCACTACTGCGCAACTACAATGTTCCACGTCGGTGCATCTCTCACGTACATCTTCCCCACGCCTTCGTAAACGACCGAATCGCCTGCAAAGCTCTGCACCTCGCTCAATGTTAACCGGAGTAGACGCTGCTCTCGCTGCTTGGCCGCTATTTGGCTTCGAACCATGCCGATCTGCTGTTGCGCTGCGATGGCTTGGGTCTCGATCTCGAGCGCCAGCTAGTAGAATCAGTACAAATTCTAGAATCCAGGGGAGTCGCACTCACCTTTTGCAGAGCTTCATTGGATATAGACATGATGTATGACCAGATATGCCTTGTAGCTCAAGGTAAATCCATAGAGGTAACGGAACGAGCGTCAGACCTCTGCGACTGCGAGACAAGCACTTGGCACAACGACCTAAGAGGGCTAGTGCTTCTTTCAAGCTAGTCAAAGTTACCCCCTACTATGTACATAGGCATGTAGGAGCTTTCATTGAAGAATGTGTAACAGACTGGTATATTCAATTATATATCTGGATATATATGTGTATCGAATTTAAAATAGCTACTAGATTTAATTATCTGCGTATTAATATCTTCATAGATGGTAAGGTTTATCGTTGTATAATGTAAAAGAGATATCGCGTAGCCAAGGTACTGCTTGCTGCTGCTACTAGCTTGGCGCCGCAGTTCTAAAATAAAGTTTGCCTCGCATTTATCTAATATGGGATATTTTCACCTGCAACATCTGCACCGACAAGATTCCAGGCACTGCCCAGCATAGTCTCTTGCCTGTATGCGCAATCTCTGCAGATTCGCAGTCGCCGAATCTACCACTAGGTTATAATACCTTTGCATTTATTGTGCAATTCAGCTGTTTTCTCAGGCTATCGAAGCATCGACCGCGCGTAATCGCGTGCTCTCGCTCTTTCAGATAACTGTTCATTACCATTGCTCAACAGCACGAACCGATTTTTATTTTTAATCGAGATACCAACGGCCCAGCATGGGTATTCCCGCTGCCTTCCGATGGCTATCTAACAAATATCCCAAAATCATTTCACCAGTGATTGAACAAACGCCGATTGTCACCGAAGATGGCATCACGATACCCGTCGACACCACGCAGCCCAATCCTAATGGAGAAGAGCTGGACAATTTGTATTTGGACATGAATGGAATTGTCCATCCATGCTCCCATCCAGAGGATAGGCCGGCACCAGCTGATGAAGAGGAAATGATGCTCGAGGTTTTCAAATACACGGATCGTGTTGTCAACATGGTTCGCCCACGAAAGATCCTAATGATTGCTGTTGGTATGTGTGGCGTCTCATCATCATCCTAGCCATCTCTAAATGGTCCACAACCGCCTTTTCTCAGTTTCAGCTAACAAATATCATTTAGATGGAGTTGCGCCAAGAGCCAAAATGAATCAACAGCGATCCCGACGATTTCGATCGGCCCAAGAAGCCAAGGAAAAGGAAGAGGACAAGCAAGCGTTAATCGAACTCCTAAAGCGCCAAAATGGCGGCACATTCGCTGCTGCAGACTCGGAGACGGTCGTCAAGAAAGCTTTCGATTCTAACTCTATTACTCCAGGCACCCCATTCATGGATATTCTCGCCCTGAGTTTGCGGTATTGGTGCCAATACAAGCTAAACACAGATCCAGCATGGGCTAAGCTCAAAATCATCATATCTGATGCTACTGTGCCCGGTGAAGGTGAACATAAGATCATGAACTTCATCCGATCTCAACGTACTTCTCCGAACTATGACCCCAACACCCGCCACGTTATTTACGGCTTGGATGCCGATCTCATCATGTTGGGACTTGCCACGCACGAGCCTCACTTCAGAGTCCTACGTGAAGACGTTTTCTTCCAGCAAGGCAAAGATAGGGCGTGTAAGCTATGTGGCCAAAAAGGACATGAGGCGAATAACTGTCGTGGAAACGCTAAACCAAGCGATGATGCCACTGACGAAAAAAACAAAAGCCTTCAGAGCCCCGTTCAAAAGCCTTTCATTTGGCTGCATGTTTCTGTTCTAAGGGAGTATCTTGCGGCCGAGTTGGCTGTGCCTGATCTTCCTTTCAGATTTGACCTCGAGCGGGCACTTGACGATTGGATCTTCATGTGCTGCTTTGTAGGCAATGACTTTTTACCTCATTTGCCTGCTCTAGAAATTCGAGAGCATGGAATTGATACTTTAACCACAATCTGGAAGACAAATTTGCCATTCATGGGCGGTTATGTCACCAAAGATGGCCATATTGATTTGGCGAGAGCGCAAGTCATACTGGATGGCCTCGCAAGCCAGGAAAATGCAATTTTCAAGCGAAGAAAAGAGCAGGAAGATCGCCGAGAGGCCTCTGCGAAACGAAGAAAGCTTCAAAATGAGGGCTATGCCAGGAATGGACAGCATGGCTCTTCCAAAATCGACGGACACGCCGATCCTACTAAAGGGCTGCATCTGTTCCCCATTGCATCACAAACCACAAACTCGTCTAATAATATGACGCACGATATGGTTGTCAGCCGCAATGCGACTCAAGATGTGACGTTAGCCAATAAGGGCGCGGCAAGCGTAATGCGAGATCGACTGCGAGCAGATACTAACAAAAACGAGGATACCTCTGGCGCAGCTGCAGATATTACCCAACCTCTGCCTTCATCTCTTGGAAAAAGGAAGGCTATGGATTCCGACGACACTGCTAATGCCTCTCCAGCTGAATCGCCCAGTGTCAAACCCTTGGCACCTCCAGAAGCAGAGCCAATTGATAACGTGCGCCTATGGGAAGATGGCTATGAAGATCGTTACTACCAGCAAAAGTTTCACAAAGATCCGCAAGACACTGACTTTCGCCACAAGGTGGCCCAGGCATACGTCGAGGGGTTGGCTTGGGTATTGCTCTATTACTTCCAAGGATGTCCGTCTTGGGAGTGGTACTATCCTTACCATTATGCCCCGTTTGCTGCTGATTTTAAAGACCTCAGCAAGATGGAAATTGCTTTCGAAAAGGGACGGATTTCTAAGCCATTCGAACAGCTGATGAGCGTCTTGCCGGCAGCATCTCGTCATGCTCTCCCTACGGTCTTTCATGACCTGATGTTACAAAAAGATAGTGAGATCATCGACTTCTACCCGGAGGATTTTCAAGTCGATTTGAACGGAAAGAAGATGGCGTGGCAGGGAGTCGCTTTACTTCCATTTATTGACATGCCACGACTCCTCAAGGCTGTTCAAAGCAAGTATCCTTTACTAAGCCCAGAAGATGTTGCACGAAACACCATAGGAAAAGACGTCCTGTTGTTGTCTGATAGCCACGATGGGCTCTACGACGATATCCTAACCAATTTCTATTCAAAGAAGCAGGACCGTTTAAGGCTCAGTATAAACACAAAAAATAGCAACGGCTTAGCAGGAGAAATAGAAAAGCAAGAAGACAAGGTTCCTCATGGAGCTTTGAACTATCCCCTTGAGCGACGATCTATGCCAGATCTAGACTACGATCATTCAATCAGGTATTATCACCACAATTCCTCTTTCTTGTACTTCTTGGCTAATCAGGCGCAGCGTTTATTATGACATGCCTCAGGTATCCCAAACTCACAAATCAATGCTGCTGCGTGGAGTGCAAATGCCAGTACCTGTTTTGACTAGGAGCGACATCGAAATACTGCGAGGAAGGGGAAATCGAGGAGGTCGTAACAACTATGGAGGATCCTATAGGAATAACAATGGTCGGAATGGGCCTGGTTATGCTGGTGGGTACAGAGATTCGCGAGGATCCCACACCGGGCACTATAGGGATAACCAACGCTTCGAATCACATAATTCCCACCACGGTATGCAGCAACATGGGAGGTGGCAGCCCCCAGCTGGGCCAGCGTTTGATCCAAGGGCCAGCTCATTTGCAGCCCCAAATGCGCAGCACCAATCGCAGCACCAATCGCAGCAAGGCTGGTACGGGAATAGGCCCGAGTATAGCCACCAGGGAAGACACGGAGGAGATTCTGGTGCGCGGCCTCCTTACGGTAATCACTGGCACGGACGTGGCCATCCATGATCGCAATAACTCGCTTTTTAGGTGCGTATACAAGATAAGTTGCTTATTCTGAAATGCAATTTGTACGTTGTAGGGCTGTTATATCGAAGAGCATTATCTTCCTAGCCAGTAAACCTTGTTCATACGATAGAACCTTCCCACGACATATTAGTTGCCTCGCACATCTGGACTTTATCGTGTCCATGTGCATGGGGATTTAAAGACGAATAAATATACCAATTTCTGCTATTTAATTTCAACCGAGCCCGCCCCATATGCCTCGAATCCTCCTCGCTAGCTGGATGTCTTTTTGCATAAGTGTCACTCTTTTCGCATGGACCGCGCATAGCTGAGCATCTTCAAAGAGATGTACCATAAATGCTTCTGCGGCCTCTTGCAGTGCCTGGATGGCCTGGCTCTGCCATCTGAATTCTTTTCCTCTCGGGCGACAATTCAATCCAATCTCACGAACCTATACGGCATCAAAAAAGGGCAAGTCCACGTAGGAAGGGATATGATGACGGCACTAACGAGTCGCATAAAAGGAAGTTTTAGAAGTAGAAGCTTTGTATTGGCTTGATATTGCCTGATTTCTCGTAGCGCAACGGTGCCCGGGCGATATCGTCGTTTCTGTCTCGTAGGTAGTGGATCGCCCGCTGAATGATAGTTAGCAAATAGTGGTTTAGGATATGGGGCTCAACGCGCACGCTGAATGTCGCTTGGTCTGGCACGATATCGTTGTTGGGGTCCTGAAGTTGATTGGCGAGGAGCCATTGCGAAAGGGGTATAAATGAAATGGAAGAAAGAGCGGATTGAACAACCATGCGTGGTAGCTAACGCATGGGCTACATCGGAGCGGATGCGAGATCGAGTGCGAAGGCTCAAGCTTGTTTGTTCCGGATTGTGGAACGCGTCTCTGGGTCAACCCGGCGACAGGTCGTCAAGTATGCCTGATAAGATAACGAGACCAGCCCAGATCGAGTCTAGTCTGTGTCTAATAAAAGTACATACAGCTCGCTCTCCTGCTAGTGGCATGACGCAAGGAGTGTCAGGTAGGTATAGCTGCTATGAAGTGGAATATAATAGGCGTCTAGGTAGTCACTGCTTTACGTTGTCCTCCGCTACAGAAAATTGCTATTGAGGAATAATATAATATTTCCGTATGCTTAAGAATCGATTAGCTCACAATATACATATAAAAGAGAGAAAGGGCATTGGCGAGTAAAGCATTGCCAATTACGCCTAGTATTTGCTACTATGCACCTAAAGCTGTAGTGTGGTTACAGCTAGTCATATATCCACCTACGTGTTATGTAGGGGCATTTTCTAGAAGCTCGGTATAATAAATTGCTACTAGCTCAGCCTTTTGTCCTGCATGCTCAATCGATTGTAAACCTCAATTCCCTCAATTGGTGACATGGGGGGAGCGACGACATGTTCTCCATCTCCAGCACTCCAGCGAAACAATCTGTTGGCGACACGATCACCGTTCTCAGTGGCCGACTCGGTTCTGCGACTCTTCTCGAAGATCGGCGGGCTGCGGTTCTAGGCCTGCGAAGCTTCGCAAAAGACTATCCAGCGACTGTAGCGTCCGGAGCTCTCAGGGGCTTGATTGGCAGCCTCACCAAAGATGCCGAAGATGTCGATACAATCAAGGTCGTGCTGGAGACCTTGTTGATGCTGTTCAACCCGAACAAGGAGAGCCCCGAAGCATCAGACGAAATCGCATTATGGCTGGCCGACGAGTTCACCCAGCGTCAAGAAAACATCACACTTGTCCTGGACTTTTTAGATTCTACCGATTTCTATTCGCGCCTCTATTGTTTACAACTTCTCAGCTCAATCCTCACCGCACGAACTCAACGAACTGAAGAATGTGTTCTATCTGCACCATTGGGGATCAGCCGCCTCGTGGCTGCTCTTGACGACCAACGGGAGGCGATTCGCAACGAAGGTATCAATCTATTGATACTGCTGACTTCGAGTTCTATTGAGATACAAAAGCTTGTTGCATTTCAGAGTGCCTTTGAGAAAATATTCGTTATCATTGCTGGTGATGGTTCTCTCTCTGAAGGCGGGAGGACTGTGGAGGATTGCTTGATACTCTTAGCCAACCTGTTGAGGGGCAATGCGGCCAACCAGTCTCTCTTTAGAGAGTCCGACTGCATAGGAAAACTCACGGAGATGCTCAAGGGTCTACTCGAAGCTCAGAATCAGGAAGATAATCTTGCCAAATGGGCGCAAATCCAAGTCAATCGAAACATATACGCATTTCTCTCCATTATCCGCCTATTTTTATCTGCAAACTCCATAGAGACGCGCCAGAATCAAGCCACATTCTGGAGGCATGGCGTGAGTTATCTTGTTCTTCAGCTTGCGTTCGACCCTGATGTTCAAACGCAAATCAAAGCCGAGGTGCGGAGGCCTACTCCCCTGCTTTTTAACATGTTGAGCCACAATTATAACACTTTGAACAGGCTTTGGTCACTTGCGGAGACTTGATTCGTAACAATATGACCCTCCAAGAAGGATTCGCTTCACTCACAGTCTTTCCACCGCTGGAATCCATGGCCGGGAACCCACACGCACCCAATGGCCAGCCTCCCAAGATCTATATCATTGACGGCCTGCTTGATTTGACATTAAATATGCACGATCTTGCTGCATTTGATTTGCGATTTGCCGCCTGCAAGTGTCTAACAGCCTATTTCTCTAACCACGCCCAAGTAAAATCGCATTTCCTTGGCAGAGCCATAGAAGGGTATCAGTCTGGACGAGACGAATCTGCTAACTTTTTGAGTGTTCTGCTGAAGCTACCTGGCGATGTATTTTTGAACGATCCATACCGCGTGTGGTTTGCCTCTGTTATTGCGTTTCACCTTGTCTACGACAATCCTACTGCCAAGGCAGTGGCAAAGGGCTTAACCGAAGGCGATGCCTCTAAAGGCGAGGAGGTTGTGACTTCCATACAAACAATCACAGCACACTTACTCACGAGGATACGCCGAGGTGATGACACCCGAATATTAGTCGGGTCTCTGATGCTACTTCTCGGTTGGCTGTTTGAGGATCTCGATGCCGTTAACGATTTCCTGACCGAAGGCAGCAATGTCCAAGGCCTTATTCAGGTAATCTCACAACCAGTTCGCGTGGCAGGGGAGCTCGTGCAAGGGTTGTGCGCCATGCTGCTGGGGTTCATTTATGAGTTTTCTACAAAGGATTCACCTATTCCGCGAGCAACATTACATTCTATTTTGGAATCGCGGCTGGACAGAGACGGCTATCTGGACCGTCTGGTAAAGCTGCGAAACCACCCATTGCTCCGGGATTTTGAAGTCACGCCACAGACGCTAATTGCTTTACCCACTGGAGAAGAAGTCAATGTATTCTTTGACAGCATTTTTGTTGAATTTTTCAAAGATAACTATAGTCGGGCAGTTCGTGCTATTGATAAAGCACCCGATGTGGAAGTCTCGGTCATCACAAATGGCATGGAACAGGGCATATCAAGACAGCTCGTAGATTCTCTGCGGCATCAAATAGAAGAGAGAGACGGTGCGATTGTTGAAGCTAACGAAGCCAAGCAAGCATTGCAAAGAGCCGTTAACGAGGCGCAAGAGGCACATCGCCGTGCCAAAGAAGATGCCGAGGCCACAAGTACGAAGTTGGCGGCAGAACTGAGGTATGTCTGAATCTCTTGCTATAACTAGAGCACAGCTGAAGTGTATATCTAGCAAACTCCAAAGCCAACAGGCTGCTAAAGCTGCGGATTATGAACGAAAAATCGTGCAATTGCAGCAGCAAATTAGTTCTAAAGACCAAAATCATCAATTACAGCTGGATGCCAAAGATATGCGTCTGAAAAAAGAGCTGGAAGCAAAAGATGCACGCCTAAAAAGGGAGCTGGATGCTAAAGAAAAAGAGCTGGGTGCTAAAGATGCTCATTTCCGAAAAGAGCTGGACGCTAAAGATGCCCATCTCCAAAAGCAACTGGATGCTAAGGAGCGGCAGCTTCAAACCCAGCTAAGCGCCAAGGACCAGAACCTACAAACGCAACTGAGTCAAGCTCAAAAAGCACACGAGGTAGAAGCAGAACGAGCAAAGCAGAAGGCTGAAGCAGAAGTCGCAGATTTGCGAGCGACTGCCAGCAGACTTGAAGTCGACTTGATGAAGGTATGTGTTACGAGGCATGATTGAGTGAAACCCGTTTACAGATCTGTTGATTTTGATTGTATAAAGGCAAATAAGACCAAGACCGTTGAATTACAAGCCCTTCGTGCGGAGCATGCAGATGCTTTAACAGAGCATGAGTCCCAGCTAAAGAAGGCCAATGAGAAGAACGAAGAGCTAGGGAAACAGCTAAAGAAGGCCAACGAGAAGAATGAAGGACTAGAAAAACAGCTGAAGACAGCCAACGAGAAGAACGAAGAGTTGGAAAAACAGCTGGAAGATGCAACGTCAGAAACCGAGAAGCTGCGACAGGAAGTTACAGAGGTAAGAGATGGTGGGCTCGACACTCAAATTTACACTACTAACAGGTTTCTTCCAGTCAAAGTTAGCCCTGACGGATGCAGACAAGGCCAAGGATGCAGTCCAGTCCGAACTTGACGATCTCCTTATGGTATTTGGCGATCTAGAGGAGAAACTGGTGAAGTATAAGGTAGGTGATCTGGCGTTTCATTGAAACTATATTCGTGCGGAAAAGAATGGCCATATGCTAATATAACGTTTTACCAGAGTCGTTTACGAGATCTCGGCCAAGATGTATCTGATGGTGAGGACGACGATGGAGACGATGGTAGTGCCGACGAGGACGAGGAGGAGGGCGAGGAAGACAAAAAATAGCAACGCCGTCGACCGATTTAGAGCAATGAAGTAATTTTTCTTAGAGACTCTGCAGCTGCGTAAGCGTTATCTACTAATTTGTCTGATATTGCAACAAATTGCAGAGGTGTTGGCCAAGCTATGCTGTTGTATTTGAAGCAGGCACTCGAGTGGTGGCAAGGCGGCGCTCTTTTCCAAGTTTATGCTAATCCTTTATAAGGCACTATTGAGTAACAATTTATTGGAGTGGGACCTCCCATCGAATTCACCTCTTGCCTTTTACCAGATGTGACCGTGGGATTGGCCCAGCAGACTCCATTTCAATAATCTTTGGCATTACCTCATCTGGAAGTTCCAGGTTCGAACACTAGTTGGAGATTTTTTCTCAAAAGTTTTTTTTTTACTTTTGCAGCATATCTTTTTTAATTTTTGTCAAATTAGTATGAAAATATGAGATCTAAAAAGGCATTTGTCTTATTCTCATGACCTAGGCTGTTCAGTTGACATGCTGTCTTTTTGCAGTCGAAATCTGCCATGTCCTCTCCATAGCGGAGGAAGATTTTTCTTTCCCCTACCCAGAGAGTACAAAAAATGATTCTAGTGTGCGCATGGCGGGGCATCTCTTGCGTGTAGAAACACTTCTAAAATACTTAGCTTTCGCCTAGCAGCTGCTCTTCACTTTGGTACATTTTCGGCGCCAGCAACAAGTACTGATTAGGTATCTGTACTGCGCGTGGGCTTAGTTTGCTAGTACCTTGATGTCTTAGCAGGTACTAATCAAGTACATTCTAAGCTACCCTATTCAGCGTTGGAAAAAAAAAAGGCATTGTGAACCTCAAACCTCTCACTGAAAGAAGTGGATGCAAGTGAATAAGAATTTTACACACTTGTAAAAAAAAAAATCCAAGGACAAAATGAGTGCGAGATCGTCATCTTCTGGTACCACCGATGTATCGGATGATGCAGAATGGCTTGATGTCGAGCCTGAAGAAGAAGAGTCCACCACTATCGTGTCTCTCCTCGACTCTCAGACTTTCTCTAGCTGGGCTGAGATGCTCAACCACTGCAAGCAGCGTTATGACTTCGACCTGATTGCCACCATTAAAAAACTACAGCTGGATTTCCACGGTGCTGTGAAGCTCGTTAACTATATTCGCAATCAAGTCCAGAACCAACAGGCCCTCCCAAGCAATTTAACACTTGCAGACTTTGAAGATGACGGCTATTTCAAGCCCGTCCTCCAGAATGATGCTCTCATCATGTCTCTGGATGAGATCCTCGATAGCGAACTAGTTAAGATCGACATTGCTCCTGGCCAGGGGGGCAATTCTCAGGATGAGCTGCTGGCGCAAAAGCAAGCACTGGAAGCTGAGTTGGAAGCGGTCCGAACACAATTCTCAAACTATCGACTTGCCGTTGAAGAAACCCTGGATCGCCGCTGGGGAGACGACGCGGAGCCAAGTACGTCCAAGGCCAAGACTGGTGCTGGCGAGGATCGCGGAAATTATTATTTCGAATCCTATGGTTACAATGGTCAGAGCATGATGTTTTTCACCTTACAACATTCCTGGAAATACTGACTTTCTTTAGATATCCACGAAACTATGTTGAAGGATACGGTCAGAACAGACGCCTACCGTGATTTTATTTACAACAATAAGCACCTCATCAAGGGCAAGGTTGTTCTTGACATTGGCTGTGGTACAGGTAAGAGAGCAAGCCTATTGATCAACTACGTTTATCAGCTCAAAAATCTAACGCCCCTCTGTAGGCATTCTGAGCATGTTCTGTGCTAAAGCTGGTGCTGCCAAAGTTATCGCTGTCGATAATGCAGACATCATCAAAAAGGCGGCGGAAAACATCTTTAACAATGGCCTCTCTGACATCATCACCTGTGTGAAAGGTGCCATCGAAGAGGTCAAGCTGCCTGTTGACCAAGTCGATATTATCGTCAGTGAGTGGATGGGCTACTGCCTGCTGTACGAGGCCATGCTTCCGAGCGTGCTCTATGCTAGAGATAAGTATCTTAAGCCAGATGGTCTACTGGTTCCCAGCTCCGCCACTATCTGGGTGGCCCCCGTTCAAGATACAGAGTACATGTCAGAATTTGTGTCATTTTGGAGAGACGTCTATGGATTCGACATGAAAGCTATGCAAGAAGGTATCTATGACGATGTTAGGGTCGAAGCAATGCCCCAGACCGCTCTCTGCGGAGAGCCCTACCCCTTTAAGACACTCGACCTCCACACTGTTAAGCCAGAAGAGTTGTCCTTCACAGCCAAGTGGCAGTCACGGCTGCTGCGGCCACAAGATGGCTTGGATGGCTTCTTAATCTGGTTCGATAACTTCTTTGCCACTTCTCGCGATGAGCCTATGCCAGAACCTGAGGTGACCCCTGAGGTGTTTATCAAGGCGAAATCAGGCAATGTTGCATTCACAACGGGCCCATCCGGCACTGTGACCCATTGGAAGCAAGGCTTCCTTATGGTGCCACCGGAGAACCCTCCTTCGGCATTGCCAGGCGCCATCTCTGGGCAAATTACCTTTGCAGCTCTCGAAGAGAACGCCAGAGCACTCAAGATCGATGTTACATGCAGTCCTGAAGGCCAATCTACTGAGAATCAAAAAGAGAAGAAATGGTCCTGGAAGTTGGCGTAGAGGTAGTTTATGAGTACTGAATGGACGGGAAATGTTTGTCATCGGGTAGCGATTGCAAGCTTCTAATAGTGAGGCACTTTTAGAGCCTGTAGCCATAGATTCACAATGCTCAGGAATCCTTCTCCCAAAATGAAGCCCTACACGCAAAGTTAGCAAGCGTATAGCTAGTAAAGCTCGAAGCCTTACCGATGCAATAATAATGAGTGGTGTGGTTGACTGTTTTCGTATGCTCAACCAGTACCAGCTAAAAATTCCTCCAATGGCTCGAGCCAAAGTAAACGAGGGTACGTTGTACATGCCTTGATGTGCGAATTAGAATAAGTTTTCTCGTAAATCATATGAGGAGAAATACTCACCGACTGCCACGGCAATGCCACCCGGTATCAGCGAACGCCATCGTTTCCCAACGGACAGAGTTCGCGCCAGAGTAGTGAGAGCAAAGAGAATACCAGCTCCAGTTGCCCATTCTTTGGCCATGTACGGCAAGCCTTGTCCAGTTACAAGCCTAGCAGTGAATATCCAAACGTAGGCTGTTGGAACTTGGAAAAGTTTGCCGGGGATCTCGTATACTCTGTTGCCAATAACACAATGGTTTAGGTGAGTCTTTGGAAAAATTGCCTCATCAGGGGTACTTACGCCGTGTAGATACGATACGCAAAAGCACTGAACAGCGCGCCACATGTGGCACCTATGATCTGTCCCCAAAACTGTGCCTTGGGGGCAGCTCCAAGCAGGTGGCCTGTCTTGAGATCTTGCATCAAGTCTCCGGCCTGCAATGCACCCTATCAAGATGTTAGGAGAAGGTACTCAAGGATGCGTATATATATATATATGCGTATATATAGAGAGAAAGATTAGGGATTAGCTTACAGCTTCAGACTAAATGTGATTATAATTGTTAGCTGGCTAGATAAAACTCAAAGGGGGACATGGAAGAAGGCAGTAGACGTACGATAGCACCTGCGACCAAGTTGATGAGAACGCTGGACTTGTGGCCCTGCGGGATGATCAGAGCAAAGAAAAGCTGCGCAAGTTTGCTTATGCCGGAAACAGGGTTGAGGTCGGTCTCTCCGAGGGCCCTAACGCCCATGATACTCAGGACCAGAGCCATGAGAACAGCGGTAATAATCGCGTAAAGAGGCACCAAGTCGCCAAATACAATGCGACTTGTAAGAATGCAGAGCAAAACAGATGCGAGAAGACCCCATGTGACAATTCGAGTGCTGATTTGCTGTTCGGCTGGAGCATCCTCCAGGCCAGCATCCTCATTCGAGGCGATGGAAGCAATGTCATCATCATCGTGAATTGTTGGCTCGTCCTGATCTTCCTCTCCGTGAGGGATTGGAGAATATTGATGACTTCTCTTGAACAAGGCGGCGATTCTGGATTGTTGAAACCGTTTTTGCAACACAGCTAGAGCCTTCGTAGCGTGGGTTGAGAGAATGGGGCGAAGAGCAACGTAAGCCAGACTTACAACGGCATCGACAAGCATAATAGCCAGAGACACCCAGACAATCCAGCCTTTGCTGCCATTTTCCCAATCGTCCACTGGACCAGGGGCCCAACCCTTCTTCTTGGCCAAGGGACTCAGAATACCCCAGCCGACAACTGCGCCGAGCGTCATATGAAGCGTTGTCTCAGTTCCCATGATGATGCCCTGTCCGACATATGCGAGACTCGGGTTCAAGGTCCAAAGCCAAGTAGAGGCCGCAACGGTACCGAATATGGGAAGATCTCTCAGAATCGGCAGGAAATAGTTGCAAATGGTGAATATGCCGGAAACTAGAAAGCTGAGCAGCAGGAGCTTCATGTTGTATGCCCAATCCACGTCCTTTGACACCTCCGGCTCCTCGTCTGCTACGTTGGAACCGGCCTCGTCGACTAATAGAGGATCGTCATCTCTATCTGCAAGACTGGCAAATCCACCCTTTGCGGCGGCATCGAGTTCCTCGGCAGAAGAGCCTTGGCCTCGACCGTGGAGAACGCGAATGAGTACGGCAGTGCTAAAGCCGCTGGGAAACCTAAGTCGTTCTCTAATAATAACCTGGTGGCGCCTAGAATCATACAGACACAGCTCGTCTCAGCCAATCTGCAACTTCACTTTTATTTGAAGCACTGATGACACTTACAAGGGAACGGCAAAAACGACTCCAAAATAGCAGAGGCCTATGGACCAGATAATGAGCTGCCACATGCTCAATGACAAGGGACCTTGCTCATCGGTGCCTAGCAAGTAGTTCATTGCCGGAATCTATACAGCAATCAGGACGAATAATCTAAGGAGCAGGAGAGTGGTGATGGCCTACGACACCGACAAAGCCGCATCCAAGAGGCATGATGGCCATGCCTCCGGCAACGCTCTGCACTAACACATTCTCAACTGGGGTAAAGGGGAATTGCAGGTGAGGCTTCAGCAGCTTGAAGATGGCAAACCCCATCAAGCTCGATGGCATCGACATGATGGACACCCAGCCCGTCTGGAGGCCAAAATACATGTTGGCCGAGCATATCACGGTGCCAACGCCAAGGCCAGCAGCGACACCGCGCACGGTGAAGCTCCGGCCCTGGGGGGATGGAGAAGCCATTACTGCGAGTCCTGTCTCTGCGATGCGTTGAGCATTTGGGGCTGTTTGATGGTCAGTTCAGCCAAACGGCAGAGAGCTTTCTTCGATCCTCGGCGAGGGCTTGATATTTTCTCTCGTTGTTTTTCTCTCTAGAGGTAGGTAAGCTGTGTGAGACGAAAGGGAGCTTATAAGGCCCAGGTCCTAGAAGGAGAAGCTGCCGCGCCCTTAGTGGCTGCACGCTGATATTAGTAATACGGGCGGGTGCGCTAGCGCGACTTTAGTGGTGACCCAGCCCCCAGATTGGTGGGATTCCCCGAAATCTATTGCTATTCAAGGTGATAACGCATGGCCTAAGCTCTATTACACCATGCTAATACTGTACATACAATATTTGACCCGCGCCCTTGGCTATGTGATAGCTCTAAGTCTACTGGGATTTCTTCGTTTGGTCCTGATCCTCTTCCATCATCTTCAAATATGGAACAGACGTCAACAGCCTTGGCCAAACGAGGGCGTATTTGTCGCCTCGCCCCGCAAGACAATGCCGCAGCCACGTGCCCCAGGTGATGTAATAATAGGCTAAAGAAAATGTTTATCAGTAAACACCAACTCATTCATGTTTGATATGGAATACTCAAGAGCGTGAAATTATGACTCGTTCAACATAAGATGCGAGGTTATAAACATGAGCGAAGAAAATGAAGAAATGCGGGCTGTCGGGGCGAGTGTTCTTACCTCCTAATGAACAAAGTCAAGTCAGTTTCGCACTCAATCAACGGTATCACATTACGGTGATTTGGAATGGGAGGAAGCTGCTCAACTCACCTAGCCCGGTCATGAGGTGCCACCAGGCGTGGCCCTCGAGCAGGATGGCCCAGGGAAGGCCAACCGCGTGTCTCCACTGTCGCACTTGGGAACAGAAAAAATTATCGAGATTCCAGATTAAGAACCCACCAAGGAAAACCGCCAGTCCTGTCATGGGTGATTAGCCGCGTACTTGGACCCTGTAACCTCGCCTTGTTCATCAGTGTGTGACGCACCAGTAGCCACCATGGCCCACATCGTATTAAGCAGCTTTGAAGCCCTCTTTGGATCTTGAGCATGCAAAACCGGCCGTACCTGTGTTTCCATCACCCAGATACTCCGAAAAACGACTGTAGCGGTTAAAGCAGCATATGCTACCTGATGGAAGATGGGATCCTTGGTAAGGTAGTAATAGAGCTAATCTTCCATCAGCGCGTGGCTCATTGAAATGAAATTCAAATTCCTATTGCTTCGTATGACATATACGTGTGTAAGTAAAAATAGCATACTTACCGTGATTGACCCAGCAAGCGAAAGTAGCCCAACCCCTAATACGACTGAGAATATCTGTGAGCGTGAGTAAGAAAAACTAGCATGCATCATTAGGCAAGTCGTATATATCATGGATAATTCGTCGACCAATTGCATGGGATCTTGGCGTTCTGTTGTCAGCTCGTTTCATTACGGACGGTGACAGACGTGCGTACACTTCAGCGTCGCATGAAAAAGGATAGACCCTAGTCCCACGACCATATACCCGATATAAGAAATGAGGAATATTGATGGGTGATCCTCCTTCATACAGTTTCTAATGCCTCTGATCCCAAGCCACATGAAAAGGCCATTTGTAACTGTCTGCCATCGTGTTAATAAAGCGAGACGATCGAACCGGGGTCTATAAGTAGCACTCACATTGCAGAGCTCGGCACAATACCATGATAGCGCATAGTCCTTTTAAAAAGGGGAATTAGTGTGTGAAAATTAAATGGATCTTTCCAACTGTAAAAATAAATTAAAAACCCAGGATGCACAGCCAAGTTTGCCCACCTCTTCGCAAAAATTGAGTGTTGACGTTTGCTCGCCCCAGAATCCATGGCCGGGGTTGGCGACTGGATATGGGACTGAGATCGCCGAACGCAGAGCAGATAAGGCCATTGATGTTTTACGTTGGCAATGATGGACTAAGTATCCAAAATTTGTCAAATTGTTTACAGAAGAGTAGAATATCAAGTGTAGAGAATATGTTCGGAAGAGAAATGAACTCATAAGGTGGAGAGCTGTGTATACGGCTTCCGCGCTACCCGTGCTCTCTTGGATCACAGGCGGGGCAGGCTAGCAGCAGCTACAGCGATCTCATGAAGCTGAGCTGTTTAAGCGTACGAGTAGTCGGCAGTTGTCTCTACTACATGAAACTCTAAATGGTATACGAGAAAATAAAAGAAGGTCAAAGATACCCGTTTCTGAAGAAAATCGCCTTGTTCTATCAATTTATTTGCAGTCATCTACCGTTATATCTGATATCTAATAAAAAGGACAAGCGACTTGGGGGAGTAAACAATAATAAGCGACAAATTCCAGAGTGCCAAGTTTTCTGGCTTCGGGCGCCTGGGCATCAAACGGCAGATGCCCCAGACCCATTGTTTTGGCGCCCGTACTTGGACCTAGAGCCTCAAACCCGACACATTTGTCGCGCCCGCTACCAACCACCAGTGACATTATTCTCCATGTATGTCGCGATGCTTTAGATATGGGCAAATGTTACGCATAGTATCCCGCCTCGAGTAAGTCGCTATCCTTGATAAACAATTTATACAAATCACAAGGGCTCACAAAATCCTTTTGCAGTGGCATCTGTGCAGTCTCAATATGGCGACGCCGCTGGGCCGGACAGTGTTCGCGCATCTCCCAGTCGCGCTCATCCAGCCAAGGAGCCGTATTACTCTAATCGAGGTAGAGCTTTGCAGCATCCTCTCGTTCGCACGCATGAGTTAACAAGTTAGACATTGCGATATTACATGCTGTAATTACAGCCGCCCAGGAACAGCTCGACCATTCTACGGGCCCGAAACCACTGCCCGCCGCTGCATTGTTCAAAGCTTATGACGAAGTTCTCCCTGAGCATGGCGTCGATCCAGATTCAGACCAGCATCTCTCAGCCCTCGTGTTTAGAGTTGGTGGCGAGCAAGGGAGCGGCAGCTTGTTAGAAAAATTTCAGTCAATACTTGGCCATATTGGCATCGTTCTCGAATTCAGCGACGACTCTATCACTACTCCGCAAGATTATCCCCAGCATCCTCTATCCCCAGAACCAATAGATACTGGCCACTGGGATCCCGACGATCTCCCTATCAAAGAGGAAGATGCGCCCGTTCGAACGAGGCGCCGGACATACAGCGCCGGCTCTCTAGATTACGACCTCGGATTCCAAAAGATTCGCACCGAAGCACCAAGTTATAAAAAGAGAAACCAAACGAAAGATGATCTCGCCCTCGTGGAAGCAGATACATATCCCTCTGCTCCGATATCTACAACCGCGACGCGACATCTCGATCAACATCACCAATATCCAAGTCCGTTTTTCGACCACCTGCCCGTTGACTTCCGTGCCGTAGACGATGGCATTCCCTACGATGACGTGAAAGCGCACGTCGTACCTCCACAAACCGATAATTCTCGCAGTTCCTCGAAACGCAAATCAGAACGAATTACTCCACCTTTGAGGGCAGAAGAATCTCCCAGACCCATGAACGGCTGGGACCAAAAACAAGCCAGCCATGCCAGAGATAATGGCAAAATATACCAGACGCCTGGATTTCAAGACAAGCACAATTTGCCAATAAAAACAATTGAAACGAATCGAGATGCCAGCAAAACTGATGCCGTAGACGTGTTGGCGTCTCCCAATTATATTCAAGGCGATCTGCCGCTGCCATTTCGATCCCAGAGTGAGAATACGCTGTCGAAACAGCAGCAAGCGCTGCTACTTACGAGAGCAACCCGCGCTCGCGAGATATATCTAGCGAGCAAAGTGTTTAACCACTGGGCAGACCGGACTGCAGCGCGGCTTGAGCGGGAAAGCGTAGCTAGAAGACATATGATTCGCTTTCGCTGTTTCCAAGGCTGGAGCCGTGCGCCAAGTTTACAGCTTCCAATCATCGACCACTTAAAGGCTCTTACGGCGGTTCAGAAATTACAAAGAGCTGTATCATACCAAGAAGAGCAGCTCCGTCTCGCAGCAATGGCTATATCTCAAAAGTACCGAGCTAGGACGGCATCTCGCGTCTATGACCAATGGTGCTCTCACCTGATATCTCTCGTCTACCGTCGGAAAGTAGATAGGAGATCGAAGCAAGGGGCGTTAGTGGCGTGGAGATCGAGTACCTCCAGCAACACTGTCAAGAGCCAAGCCATTCGTAAGTTTAACAAACATGAGGGCGTTATTACCACATTATCAAAACTACAAGACCAAGCACTCTTGCGCAGTCGTCAATTTCAAGCAGCACGTCAAATCGGGTCACTTAAGCTGCTGTTTGGTTCTCTCGCCAAATGTGAGAATCAGATCCAGGTTAAAGCGCGATCATCAGCCTATAAGGCCAAGCTATCTACTGCAGCTATCATTCATACATTCCACAACTGGAACTTATCAGTACGAGTGCAAGCGTTTCGATGGAGGGCGGACTATATATCTGTAACACGAGCCCTCGACAGCTGGCGAAGACATTACTTACAAGACGAATGGAGGCAAACTATGAGTGCGGACCACCTGAAATCATACCGCGCATCAAATCTTATATATACTTTACAACGATCGAGTAACGCCGACGCGCAGTTATCGGTTATGAGCAATCGCGCCAGATTATTCATTGTCACAACGCAGACATTACCTATCATGGATGCTGCTGTAGAAGCACGAAGAACCCAGATGAAAGATATGGTTCGACAATACTTGATGATGAGATATACGGAAGTCTCTTCTGCTAGGAAAAAGCGAAAATTCTATGACGCTTTCGATCACTGGCGAACAATGGCAACTGAAGCCGCTTCTGAAAGCGAGTTTGCTGCTCTTTACAATACAAAATACTATTACGGACAGCTTGATGTCGCTTTAGAGAAATGGAAAGGGCAGGCAGAAGAAGACGTGCAGCTTCAGCTGGCCACCTACCAGCATTATACGCAGGCCTTATTAGCGGCTTGGAGTGATATTGCTAAAGAGCATGATCAGGCAGATATGCAGTCACTGGAACTGTGGGCTTCTCGCAGGCAGCGGCAATACCTCAAAGCGTGGTCTATATCATCACTACAACGAAGCGGACAGGCCCATACTGCGACCAAAGTACAACAAAAGAAGTACAGCGAAAAACGAAACCGCACATTTCAACACTGGAAACAGGCTTGCATGGGTCCGGATTTTGATCGCGTAGAGCAAGGCCTACGATTTACGCCGAACCGTGAACCCCCCAGTGGCCGTCGCAGCGCTTGGCGGGCGCTTTCTGTTCGCCGACATCTACTGGCGGAAAGGCACAACAAACAGGACGCTGCGGCTAGGCCGATGGAAACTCCAACGCGGTCGACTGGCGTGCCGTTGAATATGTCCTTCCCCTTGTCAGCGAAGCCAATCGTTGCATGGCGGGGGACGGACGAAGAATCGACTGCATCCAGCGACACTGAGGACATCGGAATGAAATCCCCAAGTAAAACTCCTGCGACTATGCGGCGCGGCATTTTGTCATCTACCACTCCTCGAGGGCCTGTACCCATGCATTTGAATATCAAATCTACGCGGCCGGAGGTTTTTGCTTCTCCTCATCGCTGGAGCACTGGTGACGCTGTATCAAAATCAAAGCCGGGTCTATCACGGGAAATCTCGAACGGACCACAGCCAATTCCAAAGCCTAATCTGAGTAGGTCTGTCGCTTCTTTTGGACATTTTGTCCATACACCGGCCAAACCTCCTGGGCGGTTAGTGGCAAGCGCCAAATCTTTCAAGAAGGCTGGATCGCTACTTCCAGCTGAAGTTGAATAACTTGAAGTGACTACAGGGCGAGTTGGCTCTACGGTTTGACGATAGTGGACATGCAAAACCAAGCTACATAAGTACGGAGCGGATATGCAGAGCTTCTAAATCTCACAATGATGAAGTACGTTGAGGGTGCTAGGCATTATCATTGCGTTGCAAGCGATGTGAAATTAACAGGCTTGATTAAATGCTTGGATGGGTAGCATTTATGAGCTCTATACATATCGGGAACATTTTTAGCGATCTAATGATATCCATGGATAATAAATTTATACTCGTACAACTTCTAAACTAGCAACGCCAACACTAGAATTTGTCTTGTTCATTTGACACTATAGGTACTTCAGGCTTACAAAAAGAACTAGGCAAATATACACGTTCGGGATGCCATGGGCGGGTATTCTTAACCAAGTGCAAAATAAAACAGTCTATTAATATAGCAGGCTAAACAACAATATAGCTTTTCTCTCTCTAAATATTACAACTAAACTAAATATGCTAAATAAATGAGCCGATGTTTTTTTTTTTTTTTTTTTTTTGGCCTTAATTTCTCCTTATTTTGGTTTAGAAAACCAGATTATCTAAGTGGGCTATAAAATTCCAGTGCTTTAAATAGCTTAAAAATTATCCCTGCTGCACATATTAATTACTAACGCGTCCTATCACAAAGACGCGATTTGCGCTTTGCTATATGTGCTAAGGAGAAACACTTCTTGCTCTCTCACGCCTGTGTCATCCGTTCGTTTGCTCCGTTGAACTTCGGCTTAAGGTCAACGTTTTATAGTATGCAGCATTAAAAGACTGTTGAATAGAAACAAGAAAAGCCACCCCAAGTAACTGCTATCTAGAGAGCTGAGCTACGTCATGGAGCTGCTTCAACGAATCCGTAACATGTGGCAATTCGCCAACTTGTGTCAATGGATATATATTTTTGGTGAAGCGATCGCAATCAACGTATCAATTGACATCGAAGTAAGTGAAGAACTTCTTTACTGCATCTACTTTGTAGCTGTATGCTGATAGAGCCGCAGTATATCGAGGCGGAATGTCTCAAACCGAATTCACCGGGTCTCGACGATATTGCTTTAGCACTCTTGAAAACGGTCACTTCACATCGCGGTCTTACGTATGCATATTTCTTCTTGCATTCTTCCTCTCCAGAGCCAATGTCCGACGGCTAACATCCATACAAAGCCATGAGGCATTCGACAGCCAAGCTCGAATGCAGTACGTTTTGAGGTCGCCAGAATCAAATCCGTTTGGTGACGAAGATGCCCCCAAAGGCTTCTCTGATCTCAATGTATTCACCAAGGTAAGCGCTACTGTTGAGTCGGATTTCCCAAGAATTCGCTGACGCCGGCCGTCATTTGGTAGATCAAAGTGATGCAACAGTTCACCCAGTGGATCATGGCCCGGCCGGAGCTACTTCGAGAGAAAATGAAAGAACAAAAAGATACAGAGCAAACATCATGGGTGCGCTCCGCTCCCTTTATATTTTCTACGCTTTCTGACTTGGTTTGTAGCGAATCGAACCATATGGGTGGGATAGAGAAGATCGTATCTATTACGTGCTTGATGACAATCGGGTATATCGACTATCAGAAGCTCCTCCGAGCCGTAAACCATCAAAGCCCAAACCGAACCGTGGATCCCGACGTCCAGGCAAAAGGCGACGCGTATCCGAATCGATCGACGACACAGCTTCCTCCTTCGAAGACTCGACAAAAGATGGCCCCGAAGCTGATTTGGAAGATAATTACCTTGGAGGCATGATTTGGGAGTGTGTTGCCGTAACGCTTGCAGAAGTCCAGAGCCTCATCGACAGTATGGCTTCATCCCGAGACGAAAACGAAAAAATACTTCGACGACAGCTTCGAGACCATCTTCTGCCTATTCTAGAGAAACAAGAAGGCGACAGAATTCGCCGAGAGCAAAAACGCGAGAAGGAATTGCAGGTACTTGCCAAGATGGCCACTGCCAAACGGTCAAGCAGGATTGCCATGAAGGCGGAGCAGCGAGAAAAGGAAGAGCAGGACAGAATAGAGGCCGAGCAGCTCCGAGAGGCAGAAGCAATTCAGCGCCGTGAGGAGCAGAAACAGGAGAGGATCCAAAGAGAGCTTGAAATGAGGCTTGCGTCCAGAGAAGAACGTTTGAAGAAGAGAGAAGAACGCCGCACCACTCATGACGAGAACGACACACAAGCGTCTGTAGGCGAAGGCAATGATACTGTGGTAGCAGCTGGAATGCCCCTTCAACATCAAATCAAAGTCGGCGAAAGCTCAGAAGGTGTCAAAAACGTGCAGGATGAAGAGGAGGGCTGGGTATTTGACTGCTCATGCGGTCTGTATGGGCAAGTGGATGATGGCAATCACAGCGTCGCATGCGAGAGCTGCAACGTATGGCAGCACAGCAAATGTTTGGGCATCAACGAAGCTGCTGCAGATCACCCCGATTTCCATTTCATCTGCGCCTCATGTCGTCAAAAAAGGGATACTATTGCAGATACTATTGCAGCGCCGAAAAGTCCCCCAGCACCTGAACCTAGACTTAAACCTGAACCGGAAGCTCAACTTGAACCAGAACCTCGACCTGAACCAGAACTTCGACCTGAACCAGAAATTCGACCTGAACCTACGCTTAAATCTGAACCTGCACCTGTACCTGGCCCTAAACCTGAATCTGACGGTAATGTTGGGCAAAATACTGCTTCTACCGCCACTACTATTACTCCTGTCGCTGCGGCTACTGCCGCTGCTGTTGCTGCTGCTATCGCCACTGCCACTGCTGCCGCCACTCCTACAACTACTTTCATTATCTAAATGGGAAGCTGTGCTAGGCCAAAACAGATTATCACGTTTGAAAATCGCTGAAGAAGCTCCTTATCCCTAATTTCGGCAGCTTAACTTATCAAAGCTTTTTCTACATTCTATAAACAACCACGGAGGTCTTATTGAGACGGCACAACACGTGCGTCAGCTGCTGATGTCTCTTACTAGTCCCGATGAATGGAATTCCACCAGTTAGGAATTGCTTCCATTCAGAAGGGATTCTTGTTGATCTCACAAAGCATCTTATCACCTGACGAATCTTCACCCAAAGAATTAGCTGACGATTGTCTCAAGGCTGCAATGCTCTCAAATCTTTGTTGATACTGTTGTTCAAGCAACTACAAGTAAAATACTCTTGGAGATATTTTTAGAGACACCTGTCCGTTTGCAATAGTTGAAAACAAAATAGCCGCTCAAAGGAAGTAGCTAGTTCAACTGAGGCTCTTCTCCAAGTTTTAACAATCCTGTTGGACATCTACACAATACAAAGACATTATTGAACCGGAGCCTTCCAGCTACGGATCCATCTCGCTGGATAGCGGCTAGCAGTTGTCAACGTTTAGGACGAGACCAAGTACTTCCATGTCATAAATTTCAAATCATTGCTGGCAGCCGCAAATACCGTTTTACCATAGCATGTATCCACGCCACCCGTTTTGGCAAAGGTGATGATGCTGAATTCTTCACAGCTCACGGTATAGGTCGTATCCATCTAGCAGACCTTAATGCCAAAGCTAGTTATAGTCAATAGCAAAATATATACATTATCTGTCAAAATTCAGCCTTGAAAAAGTAGAAGCCTATAATAGATGGAGTCGTTTCTTTCAGCGAGAGGTCTTAAGGCCGATAAGACGTGTCCGAACAACCACATGAGGTGCACGACCAACAGTTATTAGCAACGCACATTTCAGCTGCTTCGGCGCTTAGAGATGGCTCTGCACATACCGTATGGCCATCATATGTATCGTCCTTATCCTCTCTGTAATTCCTACCTAGTAGTTGCGCGTCCTTGCGTTCGCAGGCTATCTCTTTTCGGCGTCCGCGACAGAGTTCAGGGCCCGTGGTTCATTGCGCTGCGGTGCACGGAGTGGCCCATGATGAAGGAAATTAATGCCAATGGGTTCACAGTACCGCATGCGGCAGAAGCTTTGATAATTATTTATTTATTTGTTTGTGACCTTGTAAGTCATGCGTTTGGACAACGTCGTAGGACATGGAACGAATATGTATAAGGGCCCATCAAAGAATGCTGCTCTGGGACAAAGACAACAATTCACCCTTTCTGGTTCATAAAGAATCGTGATTTCATTGCATATATTCCTTCCGTTGTCACTACAATAGAAGATTGAAAATAATTCATACATTTCAGTGTTTCTTTTCCTCAAAGTTATCTCAGTGTTCTCTTACATCAAGGATTTAATAAGTCCGGATCTAGGATATCCAGAGTCTCTACTTGCATCAGTTTTAACATCAACATTCTCTCAACAAAGTCCCTCATGGAACGTAAAGGTCTCACGATCCAGGGGACCACAGACTTTGGCTTGCCTAGCCATTCTGCCACCATTGCGGTGCATGGCCATCCCTATTCGAACCAAGTTCTCTTGCCAGTAAGCTCAGCCAATACTTATAGCCAACTCACTTGTCCAAAGATGTTAACAATCTCCAAGTCATCCCATACACAGCGACGTATAGTGTCTGATACTCATTACAATATGATGGTAAGAAACCGATGCAATACCATTAGCTAGAGCATTGCTCTTTATACATGAAAGAAACACTCACTGATAATATTTTAGGCCAGCTCGCAGTATATACCTGAAGCCTCACCGTATGACTTTTCTAGCATGGGTGCTGCTCTCCATGCTCAGCCAACTACTAGAAGTTTGAAAATCGCCGGTTCTGAGCAAGAGGCGTATCGTTCAACCAAAGCACGAAAGACTGTAAAGAGGACAAAAGTCTCAAAGCGCGGAGAGCATATCAAGTTTCTTAGCAAAGCCCTCTCTGAGATTTCATCTGTGTCTCCACCAGCTATTCTTAAGAATGCTGAATTGTTTGCTACTCGCCCGACCGAGGTACGGCTAGAAGAAGCTGCCAAGGCCGGGAAGATTAAGCGCCCTCTCAATGCATTCATGCTTTACCGAAAATTCTATCAAGACGTTGCCAAAACGTGCTGCACAAAGAACAATCATCAGCAAGTTTCAACCGTTTGTGGTGATTCATGGAAGAACTGCGAGCCGTCACAGCTTGTTCGTGAGTTTACCCGCCTGGCTGCAGAGGAGAGAAAAAAGCATGTAGAGGCCTTTCCCTCATACAAATATGATCCTCTTCATTCAAAGAAGAGAGATGATAAAGATTCGATCATGTCTTTGCCATTAGACAAACGCGATTTTGAACACAGCAGTGGTCGAGCTCTACCCGAGGAAAACAAGTTGAAGCGGAAAGAGAAAGATTTATCTGAACACTATGAGTCTTTACACCTGGACAATGGGTTATACCCGCCAATTGTCGACCAACAGCAGGTCTTCGTGGCCAGGCCTATTGCCCCTCAAGCTTATTGGACTCCTCCAGCTCTACAAGTCCAGCCTTCTCCGTACTATACGGAGTCCGCTTATATAGATCCTGGCTCATTGCAACCATGCCGTGTATGGCTCGGTGAAGATTATTTGCATGGTAGAAATGCACAGTCTCTCATGAATGGCCTGCAGGGAGTTATAATGGAGCCCGGTTTGCGCTGTAGGGATGCTTGCATTGACCCTTCGCTTATTCACGATGGCAACTCGAGTACAGCACAGGAGCAGTGGAATCAGGGAGGGCCTGCCGAGATATCACACACAGAGCCAATGATTCCTGGTGTGGATGTAAGGGGTTCTTATGATGCATATCTCAAAGGAACTGACAGCGACTGGAAAGTTGAACATCTGGAGGAACCCAGTCAATTTGACGACTGGATGTCTCAAATTGATGGGGATATCTAAACGTGGAAGAAAGAGAGGAACGAGTGAAATTATTAGAAAGAAGGCGTTTTTTGGAAATGTTTGTATGAGTAATTGGCGTTGGAACATGCATTGGCTACTTAGAGTGTACTTTTTTACCTGTAGATTACATGTTTGAAATAGAACTGAATTCCTATATGCTGCGATTCGTATTTCCAAAGCTTATCAGCAGCACCGAGTCGTACAATATATTAGATAAATGTACACTTTTTTTTTGTTAAAAAAAAAAGCAATAAAGAGAGATCAATGGTGCTGGAAACTATATGCCGTAATTATTTGTGTTGAGGTGCAGGTTATGCTATCCAGACGTCGGTGGTTCTCAGCAGCCTTCACCTCTGTTGGTAGCAGTGGTATTAGGCCTTACTCCGTACTACCTAGTACCTACAGTAGGCACTATTATTAGCGCTAGTAGCAATACTTGATTCCATAGCAGATCAGGCTAATAATATCTGCTACAGAAGTACCTCCTCGTGGCAGTATTGCCCTGGTGCTCTACGAATACTTGGCCAATTGAAAGGGGAAAAAAGAGAGCTTTAGACTTGACACAGGTTAAACCTGCGCGGAAATCATACAGCAATTTATTTGCATTCCTGGCAAATTTATATACTCCTTAAATGGGTACATATTTAAAGTGACTAAGCGAGCCGTAATGCCTGATAAGCGCCCGAAGCTCGGGCGGTTGTCACTGGATCAGGCCTAGAAACCCAGCAAAGTGGACCCCTAATATACGTACAGAGCTGGAACTTGTCTACGGGGGGCTTCTCCGTATTCTTAACTCACTATCGCTGCCGCAGCTACAGAGTATGGAGTACACTCGCTAGCACCGCTTAGTAGGGACTGGCTCGGTTTTCGTCACTCACTACAGCCCTCCTCTCTCCAGCCCGAAACCTTGACTCCACGCAACGAGGTGCATTCCACCGCGTCGGATTAATACCCGCATTTCGAGCGTCGAGCTGTCTTTAACGGATCAACAAAAGGCGAAATGGGCTTCTTGGGGATATACCGGGCCATCTACGACTACACTCCCAAAGAGGATGCCGAGCTCGCCATCACGACGGGTGACTTGCTGTATGTCCTCGAGCAGAACGACGACGATGGCTGGTGGAAGGCCAAGAAGAAGGCCGGCACAGACGACGAAGATGAGCCCACAGGCTTGATTCCAAACAACTACATTGAAAAGGTAAAGTCCATCCTCATCGCATGCGCTTCCCGTCTCCCGAGCTCCCGGCCTCATGTCGACCCTTTACGTCAGCCTCGCAGAGTACCAGTGAAGCTACTCGGCGGACTTCTGCAGATGTGCGACGTCAAATTGGGTTGCGTACGATGGGCTAACGTTCGTGTCCATCAATCAGGCAGAGATAGTAGGCCACGCGCGTGCCATTTACGAATACACCCGCCAAACCGATGAAGAGCTCTCGTTCTCCGAAGATGCCGTGTTAGAAGTCTTCGACACCAACGACGAGGACTGGATCCTTGCCGGTCTGGATGGCGAGTATGGCTTTGTTCCGGCCAATTACATCGAATTGCAAGCTGCCGCTCCTGCAAGCGCGTCATCGCCGCCAGCAGCTCCTGTTCTGCCAAGGCGGCCGCCCTCCCAGAGCATTCCTGCTGCTGCTGCTCCTCCTGAAGATGATTCAACGCCGTCTGACGAGGCGCCGGTTGCCAATCCGGCAGCCGCTCTCGCCAGCGTCATCCAAAAGCAAAGCCGTCAATCCGTCAGGGAACCTCCGACTTTACGCTTTAAAGAACCAGAAGTATCAGATGAAGAGTCTCTCAAGTCTCCTGCCTTACCCACGCGACCGCGACCGCAATCTCAAGCATATTCACCACCCGCAGAGTATGCGCC
The DNA here is from genome assembly GCF_050947405.1 of Trichoderma evansii. Lineage (NCBI taxonomy): Eukaryota > Fungi > Ascomycota > Sordariomycetes > Hypocreales > Hypocreaceae > Trichoderma > Trichoderma evansii. Next base: position 51,844 of record NW_028145176.1, read on the forward strand.
CAGGCCTGAGCGAGAGCAAACGACTGAATCTCAGCCCAAGGGACACCTTATCCCTGGCGGATTTCACTTATACAACATTAACGAGATGGTGTCAGTCATGGGTAAGAAGAAGAAGATGCCAACGACTCTGGGCATAAACCTTTTGACTGGTACTATCTTGATCGCACCCGAGAGAGCTCAAGATGATCCCCCCCAAGAATGGACTGCCGAGAAGATGACCCATTACTCTCGTGAGGGAAAACACGTCTTCATGGAGCTTGTGCGCCCCAGCAAGAGCATTGATTTCCATGCCGGAGCTAAAGACACCGCAGAAGAAATTGTGGCTTCTCTTGGAGAGCTTGCAGGTGCTGCACGAGCAGAGGGACTGAGAGAAGTAATCGCAGCCGGCTCTCAAAAGCGACAGCGAAAAGGAACCGTTCTCTATGACTTCATGGCGCAGGGTGAAGACGAAGTCACCGTTGCCGCGGGCGATGAGGTGGCTATCATTGACGATACAAGGAGCGAAGACTGGTGGCAAGTTCGCCGCCTTAGGAACGGCAAAGAAGGCGTTGTCCCGAGCAGCTATGTCGAGTTTTCAGGTACTATTACACCGCCACCTGAAGGTCAAGCAGCATCAAGGACAAGCGGAGGTGCCTCCAGATCAACCGTGGAACAGAATCGCATGGAGGAGATGAGACTTACCAAAGAAGCAATCAAGGCTAGCAAGGAGCCTCAACAGGTAGGCCAAGAGATGCGTTTGCCTAAACGAGGCAGCAGCCTCATAACCCCGGATAATGGTAACATGTTGAAACAACAGCGGAATCGACGTGAGAATGGACGTACCGATAGTGGCAGCAATTCGGCGAGTAAAACAAGTGAGTCCTCTCTTCTCTTAATTGTATTTATGCCACAAAGCCAAAAGGCTTCGTGCAACTGACATTCGAATTATAGAACCCGACGCATCCAAAGTGCGGACATGGACGGATCGATCAAAATCATTCAGCGTCGAAGCGCAGTTCCTTGGACTCAAAGACGGCAAGCTACACCTCCACAAGATGAATGGCGTGAAAATTGCTGTACCTATAGCAAAAATGTCGCACGGGGATCTCGAATATGTTGAGAATCTCACAGGTATTTCTTTGGACGACGAGAGACCGCTGGCCGATGTCAAGCGATCCAAGCCCCCGGAGCAAAAGAGAGCTTCTGCCGTTGGAGCATCCATTGACAAGAAGCCGGAGTACGACTGGTTCCAGTTTTTCTTGTCTTGCGACGTGGCTGTGGGCCTTTGTGAACGCTATGCTCAGGCATTCACGAGAGACTCGATGGATGAGAGCGTGCTGTCCGATGTCGATGCCGGTGTTCTACGGAATCTAGGTCTACGAGAAGGAGATATCATCAAAGTCATGCGTACTCTAGACGCCAAGTTCGGCCGCAATAAAGCCAACGGCGACGGCGACGGCGGCCTCTTCTCAGGCCCCGGAGGAGCTCTGCGGAATAACACAAGGAAGGGCCGGCCTGCCCCTGCTGTGCAAACTGGCGATGTGGTTGATGCAGCAGTTTTCTCGACTAACAAGGAGGCGTCTAGCTCTGGCGAGACTGCAGCGGCCAAGCCTGCATCTCCTGTAAGCCCGGCAAAATCACCCAAGCGTCCGACGGGAGGATTTGATGACGATGCCTGGGATGTGAAGCCAACGAAACAGGAGCAGCAGCAAACACAGCCGCAGCCTTCGCCACCGGCAGACGCTCCTTCTGTTAACCCAACGCCGGCACCAGCACCAGCACCAGCACCAGCTCCTGCACCAGCACCTCCGGCGCTCACCGGGTCTTTGAAGGAGCTTTCTCTATTGTCAGCGCCATTAGAGCCCAGCAAGGTTGAGCCTCCTGCCCAGCCTCCTGTCGCCAATTTTATTAGCGAAGAACAGCAAGCGGCTGCAACAGCACTACCTGCGCAACAACAACAGCTGCTGGGAGCAAGCCCGTCCTTCTTCCAAACTGTCCCACAACCGAACCAGGTTTCGGCTCAGCTCCCTCAGCTCACCGGGGTTCACATCTCTCCAAAGTCTCTGGGAAGACAGCGACCCATCCCGCCATCTATCTCGCCGCCAGTTCAGGGCTCACTCGTTGTGCCACCACCACCTCAACGACCTCTCTCCGCTCCGCAGTCCACCCTCCCTCAAGGCATGTTTGCCGCTCCTACGCTCCTCCCTCAAGTCACTGGTCTCGTTCAGGGGCAGGTTGCGCCACCGGGACAAAGCCTCCACGACCTCACTCAGGCTCGGTTCCAACAGCAGTATAATGCACAGCTCCAAAGCTTGCAGCCCCAATTTACGGGATATCCTGGGCCTCAGCCTCAGGGCCTGCAGCAGTTTCCCCAAGGTGCCCCTGGACAGTTTATACAGCCCCAGTTCACTGGCGCGCCTGGCTATGTTGACCCAAGCCGAATAAGCCAGTACGGAGGACTTCAGCCTCAGGCCACCGGCTTCCAGCCCGGCTTAACGTCTCCCTTTGGCTCCGGCAGCATCAACAACTATCTGCCACCAGCTCTGCAGCCTCAACCGACCGGATTCCAGAGCCTGCAGCCGCTCCAGCCAACAGGCGCGGATGGATTGAAGCCATTGCAGCCGCTTGTAGCACAGAAGACCGGACCTCCTCCGCCAGTTCGTTTTGGTGTGACCGATGCGAAGAAGCTGACACCCCAGGCTACCGGCCGACGGGCCAATTTATCTCAAGCAAGTAAGTTATTTCTCCTCGAGCTCTACTAGTTGATGCTTTTTCTAACAATATCGCTCTACAGCTCCTGAAAACCCGTTCGGTTTCTAGACGGAAGACAGAGGTTTCTATACTGCGACTTGTTATGTATAGCTAATTATATAGTCTGATTTAACACAAAAAAGACTGCCTGCTTAAACCTAGCCCTTATAATGAGTAGAAAGCTAGAAATTTTTATTTTAAATTTTATGTAATTATAATATGAATATATATTGATAGATGGAAGTTTTGTCACATTGGCTAATTTGCGATGCACTGGATCCCTAATGAAAGCAAAGCACCAGCCCACTGAGGCAACGCGCTAATCTGTCTGCTGGAGGACCCAAGCTATGGGCCACCCGCGCTCCAGGTACTGCCCCATGCTGCTTTGCTCCATTATCTGACCTGACCATAGCTATGCGCTACGTGGTTGCTACTCCATGCGTTCATCTCCCGCTCAGGCAAGCTAAATATTTGGATAAGCACCACCCGATCTGTGCCTCTCTTTATCCGAGCTTTGCATCTCATAAGTCAATGCGCATTTAATCTCACCTGGTTTCCCTCATTTCCGCCATGGCAGAAGCTTTGCAAGATTTGCTGGGCAACGGGCAGCATGTTGATGCTGCAACCTCGGATTATATCTCGTACCTGGCGGGACAGCCCGTTGATGCCCTGCGGTCTTCAGAGCGCCAGCTCCTCTCACAGGCCTCCAACTCGACTCTGCTCTCAATACAAGGCTTATCCAAGAAGTCATACAAGGCGGTCGTCAGCTCAGCCGAAAGCCATGGGTCTCTACGGGATACGGTGCCGGCTCTGTCGACCAACGTGCTGCAGCTGAGCCGGCTCATCTCCAACCTGGATTCTCAAGTCGAACACTTTTCCACCAGCGTTAGCAAGGCTGGCGATAGCAAGCTGATTGCGCGCCGGAAACAGGTGCTGAAGCTGCTGGAGAATGCCGACCGCTTGACAGATCTCATGCAGGTCCCTACTCTGCTGTCTTCCACGGCCAATATCTCCCCCCTTGGCTTCTCATCTACGCTCGACCTGTATGGCCACATCCAGCGCCTTGGAGCCCTGTATCCAAACTCACAGCTTGTCCAACACGTGCTGAGCGAGTCTGAAGTTTCTATCCTTCGACTTGCCACGGATCTCATCAACACGTTGAAGGCGCCGAACCTGAAACTGGCTGCTACGCTGAGAACGGTAGGGTGGCTCAAGCGAGCTATCCCAGATCTCATTCCTTCGGCGCCGGCAGAAGATATGATTCCCGCTGTCTTTTTGATATGTCGGTTCGTCACACTGACGGCTACTCTCGATGCATTGGAGCCTCTTCGTCGACTGGCTGAAGACGAGCGGCTGAGCCAGGAGAAGACACCACAGTCCCGATCTACTGGCCAGCATACAGAACGGTTTCTTAAACGCTTCATTGAGGTGTTCCGAGAGCACAGCTTTGGCATTGTCTCCATGTCGAAGAGCGTAGACACCAACCTGGGCAACGCATCCCCCGACGACCTCGATCTGCTTCACCCTCTTCCCTCTGCGCTGTCTACATTTCCAATCCATCTCGTCAACATCCTGCTCGAGCCAATCCGCGTCTATCTCCCCGCTGTTAAAGACAAAGTTGCCCGCGAGAGCATTCTTACACAGGTGCTTTACTGTGCCGGCAGCCTGGGCAGACTAGGAGCCGACTTTGGCATGCTGTTAGCCATGGCTGGAGTTAGCGAGTGGGTGGATTTGGTCAAGCGCCATAGGCTTCTGGCTGGGCGGCTGGAGTCAGTCATCGGAGATTATCGGTAAAACACCACACAAAGGCGTCCAGGCACTTTTTAGCCACTGTGCGCAAATGCGTCATCGCAAACCTTGGACCGCATGCATTGAGCTACGAAACCTTAACCAACCTCTTTACCTACCTACCTACCTTAACCCGTATATAACAGCACTAATATCTTACCGTCACGCTATCGATTCATAAACACACGCACATTGAAAGTCTTTTTTTTTTTTTTTTTTGTTTATATATCTATATGAGGGCTTTCTTTGTGCTCGGTGTCATCACAGTGCAGCTTACAAACTAGCAAAGCTCAGCTATATCATATCTGCTCCCTTGGAGGAGTGAGACTCGGATATAGTTATCATGGGCACAACACCATCACCAACGTCATCATCATCGTCAGCAAAATCAGCTGTGGCAGGTGCGCGTCTCACAATGGCACGTTCTATGGAAAATTCTCATCCCAGCTCTTAGTGCAACACTTTCTCTCTGGCCTTGGGTCGGGAGTAGCTTCAGCCGTGCTGCTACAGCCGCTGGATCTTCTGAAGACTCGGACCCAGCAATCGGGTCGTCTCTCATTGCTGAGCTCTTGGAAGGAATTGACACAGTCGCCACAACCAATCCGAGCGCTATGGAGGGGAACTGTGCCGTCGTCTCTCCGCACGGGCATAGGATCTGCCATCTACTTCTCATCGCTGCATAGCATTCGCGAGTTCATCCAGAGGTCAAATGCACTTGACCAGCAAATCCATACCCACAGCGCCTCGTCGTCATCGCTACCGAAACTGACCCATACGGCCAATGTAGTGTCTGGCGCCGTGGCACGGACATGGGCAGGCTTTGTGCTCATGCCTTTGACCGTCATCAAGGTCCGGTTTGAGTCAAGTCTTTATTCCTATCCGTCTATGTGGGCCGCCGTGAAAGATATACATCACCAGTCAGGCATCCGAGGCTTCTTCTCGGGCTTTGGCGCAACTGCAATCCGGGATGCCCCCTATGCGGGCATGTACGTATCTATTTATGAGATGCTGAAAAGAAAACTGGGATCTTTCGTTGCTCAGGATGGTATGACTCCCTCCATGGCTAGCTCTGTCAATTTTGCTTCAGCCATCTCGGCGGGCGCAATCTGCTCAGCCATATCCAACCCAATAGACGTTGCCAAAACACGAATTCAGCTACAGCCGGACCAGTACCGGAATATGATTCACGCTGGCTACAGAATGGTGACAGAAGAAGGCCTCCATTCGCTGTGGCGCGGGTTGGCTCTCCGGATGAGCCGTAAAGCATTGAGCTCTGCGCTTTCATGGACGATATATGAAGAACTTATACGTAGATATGCTGGCAGCTACGGTGCAAGGCGTAGTCTCAAATCAATGTAGTTTTGCGGGAGCTGATGTTCGGAGTTCAGAGAAAAGAGGAGAACGAAGAGGAGAAGTTGCATAAGAGTAACAAGAATATTCCACTCTACCATTCGGGAATTATAGCCTCAAAATCAATCAATAGCAGTAATACAAACTACATAAATAGATATTCGGCCTGAAAACATTTTTGCAGTAAACATGGTCTCATAAATCATTCATTAGTTTAGGACGGACGAGCTCCTGCCAAATACATGAGCAGCGGTCCCGGAGACTTGCTCCTCTTGCGGTCGTGCTTGGACTTCTTGCGAACAATCTCAAGCTCTGAGCTTCGGCTCCGGTGGTGGGAGTGAGAGGAGTGTCTGTCTTCAACCATCAGGGTGGTCTTGGTCCGCCTTTCTCGAACTTGCTTGGTGTGTTCCCAGAACTGGTCTTGCTCCCATTCGGGGACCCAGCGCTTGACCAGGACATACTCAGGATCCTGTTTGGATTAGAAATGTGTTAGTGAGTGCTCGATATCAAACAGTTCATTGCCATTTAAACAGAAGGCAGGGGGGAGGGCCACTGGAGCCAACTTACAGCGTCAAACTCAAACTCAATGTTAAAAGTGCGCAATGTCTCAATCGACAGGTATCTGCGTGCCATTCGCGTGTACGTATGACGCTCCATATGAAGCTCCGGAGCTGGGAGAGCCGGCACCAGCGGGAGGTTGGCTGGGGGGTGAGCCGGGCCCGGAAGCGGGGCCGGAGCCTTTTGCACCTTCTTCTGGCTGAGGATAGCCTCGATGGCGTGTTCATCAAGGCCCGACTTGACAAGATCGTCGTGCAGGCGGCGCTTATACTCCTTGTCGGTTTGCTCCTTGACCCTTTGCTCATGAGCGATGCGATCGGCTTCGGCCTTCTTGTATTTCTCAACAGCGTCATGAGCCAAGGCGTCGCGCCGTCGCTTCTCTTCAGCTGCCTCCTCCTCCTCCTTGAGACGCTTTAGCTCAAGCTCCTTCTTTATACGCTTCTCCAACTCTGCCTCTGCCTCGCGCTTCTTGATGCCGTCGAGCGTATGCTGGGCCTGGCGAAGCTCAGCCTCATCACGATATTCTTTATCGCGCTTTCGCTTTTCATCGGCGGCCGCTTCGGCTTCTTTATGGCGCTTAAACTCAAGTTCTTTCTGCTTAAACTCATATTCCATCCTGAGGCGCTTCTGTTGCTCCTCCTCTGCCTCGCGATCTTTATGTCGCTTAAACTCAAGTTCCTTCTGCTTAAACTCAAGCTCCAACTTGATGCGCTTCTCTGCCTCTTCCTCTGCCTCGCGTTTCTTAATTACTTCAAGCTGGCGCTGCGTCAGGCGGAGCTCTGCCTCTTCACGATATTCCTTCTCGCGGCGCTGGTTTTCTTTTTCACGATCCTGATTGAGGCGCATCAGCTCAAGGTCGCGGCGTGCTTGTTCTCCTTCCCACTCATCTCGAGTCATGCGTCCAGAACGGGGCCCGTGTGACGACCGAGAGGAGGACCGGGACCGAGATCGAGATCGGGACCTAGAGGAGCGGCGATAGACCACTGGCATGGCCGCTGGCCTGCGACTGCGGCGGTAAATATCATCGGGGTCCTCGTCTGAGTCGTGCTCGTTGTAGATGCGGTTGTTGATGATGATGGGAGCTGGCGCTGGCGCTGGAGGAGGAGGAGGCGCCGCCGGCACTCCTACGGCTACGCGGCTGGTGCGAGGGCTCTCGCGAAGGTCACGAGGGTCACGAAGATCGCGAGGAGGCGATCGGGTGCGCGAGTGCGATCTGGCAGCGACGACGGTGGTGCGGTGCTCGGCGCCAAGATAGCTGGGCCCAGAGCCGTACTCGTACTGAGCTCCCCGCACCGGCGGGCTATGGACGTAGCGCACAGCGGGCGGGGAGCGGTCGTGACGAGCGACGCGGACGCTGATGTCGTCCTCGGAGTCGTAGAGGCTGCTCATGGCTGCGAACGAAGACAGCGACAGCTCTCAAGGAGAAGAGAAGAAAAAAATCCGTTTGTTTGCTCGCTCGCTCGCTCGCCCGCTCAATCAACGAAAAGCACAAGCAAACGCAAAACGCAGAGCGAAATGCAAAGGTGGGGGTTTCAGAGGACAGGCGGAAATGGCGAGGTTACATACCGTAGGCAAGCGAGCCCAGCTGCCAGCCTGTATTTATACCCCATGCGGCTCAGCTCTGCTCCACAGGGTGCCAAACAGAAGCGCCAAGCAGGTGCAGGTACCGTTCGGCGCATGTTGCATGTGTCTTGAGATTAGTCGTAGCACGCAGTAGTGGTGCTCTCTTTGTCGTGCTGCAGCAGCGTGTAATAGCTAGCGCTTAGCGGTTGGGCAGTGATAGCTGGGAGCGGGGAGGAGCTAAACCGGGCACGGGATGATGTGACGAATGACGATGCAACACACCCATTTCTCGTCTGAGACGCAATCGATCTTGGGATCCTCATCCTCCGAAAAATGGCACAAGTGACGAGGGTAGATTGGGGGGCGGGAGAGCACTGCTTGGTGTTGTTTGACAACGAAGGAGATGGATGAGAGTCTCTTTCCAGCTGCTGTTCCTAGGCCTCTAGTAGATGCCCCAGGCGCTCGCTAGTTGGACGGTACGTATCCAGAACGCTCTAATGCCATCGTTCCAAGAAGTCTTGTTCATTTCTCGCGCTACGCCATCTCCGGACTAGAACCTGCTTTTAATGCATGGCAATCCCCCTCCCCTAGCGGCGCAGTAGAAAAAAAAAGTCCCCTGTGGCAGATGACCCGGCCCGCCCATAAGGCTACCCAACTCTCTCGACTCATCCAGTCTGAATCTTCCTGCGCAGCGCCCCGGTTCACCCAATCATCATCCTCAACAAGAAAAAAAAAAAAAGAAGAAAACAAGGGAAAAACACTATACAAGCCCTCATGACCGCTCAGTTTGCTTCCCATGGCCGCGGCGGCGCTGGCAACATGGCCGACGCAGCGCAGTCGCCGTCCATCAAGGCCTCCGATCTCGAGACGCCGGTACTGAAAACAGCCGTTGTGACGACAGGCCGAGGCGGCACTGGCAACATGACCAAGAACAACGACCCTCGCGAAACACGTCTTCGCCAAGATGTCAAGGCGTAAGTTGATAATATTCCGGCATACCGCAAAGATGGAATCCTTTTCTTGCCTTTCACATCATCTCTTCTCGTCAAGTCATGACCATTTTCCAATTTACCCCATCCCCTACCCGCCCTTGTCTCTCTCGTTGTAATCCCCGTCCCTGTCATATACGAAAAGTTCAGGAGTGAGATGCAGTTTCTAACAAAGCGCGCTTCAAACAGAGTACCCCGACGACTTAGTGCGGGAGCCCAGTACGCTGGGCGCGGCGGCGCCGGCAACGTATTCAAAGGCGAAGATGAACTGGAACAACTGGCGCTCCAGCGAAGCGTTGAACAAGCGATCGATGAAGCCCCGGAGGATGCTACCGAGGAGAGGACGTCCGAGAAGACTTCAGAGAAGACAGACAAAATTGAAAAGGTCGAACCAGCCGCAACAATAAAGAAATGGCTATTTGGAAAGAGGCCATGACAACACTCATCAACTCCCTCCTCTGCTTTCTGCTTCTTCATTTCCTCTATTTTTGTTTTGTACCTCCTCTTCTACAATTCTTAATGTCTTTTCCCTTTTATAGAAAGGACTTGGTTCATGGTGTTGGGGGAATTCTTGGGGCGCATTTGTTGACTGTTGACGTTTTGGCACGGAGTCTTCTCGGCGGTATAACGGTATTTAAAATGCGTGTGCTTGTGGGCATTAATTGGGAAACATCGTCCGGCGCTACAAGGGCATTCGATTAACGGAGCGATTCTGGTTTTTTTATATCCTGGCTTACAATATAACGTGGCTTATCATTACAATATACTACTTGGTTCTGTCGCTGAGTGGAGAGCCTGTCACCTGTGTTTTATTATGTTTTATTACATTTCCTCTTTTCCCTTGGTCAACTTTTCAAGGCTTTGTTAGCCGATGAATTTCCTCAAAGAAGAACTTCAGGTTATCCGGGTTTACTCCTGGTGTAATACCTATAGACACAAGTGAATTAGTAAAAGCAAACACGCATGATATGGTGGGTACATCTCCTACCATGTCCCAAGTTCGCAATCCAGCCCTTCTTCTCGCCAGACCAGAAGCCCTTGACCATCGTCTCAACAGCCTCGGTGATGGCCTCCTTTGTGCCGTACAGGACTCCAGGGTCGGCATTGCCTTGGAAAACAATATTTCTGTTTCCTCGAATCTTCACGGCCTCGGTAGGATCTTGCAGCCAGTCCATGCCGACAACGTTGTAGCCCAGGTTGCATGCTGAATCAAGAGCGAACCAAGCGCCCTTGGGGAACACCGTCATAGGTACCTTTTCAAGGCCAAGCTCTTGCAGCTTCAGAGGAAGCTTCTGTGCAATATGAGCAAGGTAGGGTTCAGAGAACTGCTTGAACGAAGCAGGACCCAACTCTCCAGCCCATGAATCGAACACCATAACCAACTAGATGAGATAAATCATTAGCCACTCAAGACCTAACGTGAGATAGTAGAATGGCGCAGAACACCATGAAAGAGAGAAAGCGGTGAGGACTGGACAATGAAAATCATACCTGAGCTCCAGCCTTCACCTGGTGAGCCAGATGGTCCACACAGACATCGGCAATCTTGGCCAAAAGCTTCTTCGATTCCTCTGGGTACTTGTAGATCCAAGTCTTGACCTGAGCGAACAGCTTTGTGCCGCCTCCCTCAACCATGTAGCAGAAAAGCGTCCAAGGAGCACCACAGAAACCAATCAGCGGCACTCTGCCGGCCAGCTTCTTCCTCGTAAGGGTAATAGCCTTGTAGACGTAGTCGAGCTCGGTGGCCACATCGACCTTGCCGTTGAGAACCTTCTCGTACTGTCCGTCGGTCGGAGTCTGGAGCGGGTTAGGGAAGTGAGGTCCCTTCTTGTCCACCATCTCGACCTGCATACCCATGGCCTGGGGAATGACGAGAATGTCAGAGAAGATGATGGCGGCGTCCAGCAGGCCCTCGAATCGCTCGACCGGCTGCAGCGTCAAGGTAGAGGCAACCTCGGCGTCTCGGCAACATTCGAAGAAGTCGCGGGTGCCTTTGGCCTCATGATACTCCGGTAGGTAGCGGCCAGCTAAGAGACTTTGTCAGACAGGCGGCTCTTTGTGATGATATTTCTGTTTGCGACTCCTTCCATGGCAGAAGAAGTGCTCGGCAGACAAAACTCACCTTGGCGCATCACCCACATGGGAGGTCGTTCCACGACCTGGCCTATCCACGGCGCACATATACGTATAAGCACAACTCAATTCGCGGACAGCGCAGGACAAATAGCAATAAACCCACCCCGTGCCGCTCGCAGCAGCAGGTCGTTCTTCAATGGCTCAAAAGAGTGCTCGGACATTTTGGCGGAAAAAAGGGAATGAAATGTGCAAAAGGTATTGTGGTAGCCCAAGCTGTCATGCGAGCCGAATAGCCATATAAAAGCAAACTGCGAGCTCGAGACCCCACCATCCAATTGACCGTCATGCCGAGCTGCTGCCCCTCCTCGTATGTACGAAGTACTTCTTGAGCGCATTCCAACAAGGTGGGTAATAGTACGTACCCATATTGGAATACGCTTTCCGCACTTTATTTTCGGATGCGATCGGCCCGCGTTTCCTGGCCTCTCTCACGCTACTTCATTCAAGCTGTCACCAAGCTGTCTTATCAGTACCGTATCATACACAGTTGAATGCGCCGAACCCACCACCGCAACGATGTCGTCGGAACAAGAGCTTCAGATCAATCCCGTTGTCCAGGACTCAATGGTCCATAACAACAAGGTACGTCAAACTCACTCTTTTCGTACAACGAACGAGACCTTCCACCACCCAGCTCTGTCTAACCTCACCTCCGCGATGCAGGTCCTCACCAATCTCCACAGCCTGACGGCATCACTCTTTGGCGTCAGTGCTGGCATCCTTGGCCTCGAGTCCTACTCCGGCTTCTTGTTCTACATCGTCTTCTCAATAATAACAACCATCTTGTTCTACACCTTCCAGCTGGCGCCGGGATCTCTGGCAGAGGGGCGCAGCGTCGTCGACACTAGACGATATTACAGAGGCGCCCTCGATCTCTGGACAGGCGGCATAACCAATGGATTGCCTGGATTCATTCTCACATGGACGTTGTTCTACGGATTAGTGAGAGCTTGAGAGAGGAAAGGGAGGGGGAAGGGGAGGACAGCCAGCGAACTTTGCGATGCAGATGTGCGATTACGATATCTGTCAAAACAATAATTTATTTTAATGCATATAATAACGACCCAATGATTTCTTAACGCTCTCCAAAACGCTTCTCACAACACATAAACTCACATATATACAACTGTTAACACCTGCTTCTCCCGTCAACACATGACGTCTGTAATCTTTCCAACAAATCCCTGCAAACCTGATCCATCATGGCTACCGTTTCCCATAATTATCACTGATGACCCTAGCTCAGCCCATTTTCGACTGTGAACCAATTCTACAGTTACTTTTGTTACTGTATCTTCCGCAGCTTCTGCTTCGTGGTCTGTGTCAAGTGGCCCAACTGTCTCGCCTGCTTCGCCTCGGTGTTGCACAGAAACATCAAGAATCCGAGCAGCAGTTCTGACACAGGCAAAAAGAACGTTGACCAATGTGCCCGAAGGTGGGAATTGAGCAATGTCTTCGTCAAACACTGCAGTGAACCCACGGGAAGCGTGGAGCGACGGTTCACTATCAATCATATCCATAGCTGACGTGGTAATAACCATGCCCCTTCGAATCTGAGGAGTGTCTGGTAGGGCAAGGAGATCATTGTGACTTATCTCGAAGACAAGCCCAATCGATCCCACCTGACCAGCTTCTAATGTTCCAACAGGCAATCGAAGATTACGAATACTCACAATGCGTGCTTTCTGCCACTCATCGGAGTTCGTTGACGGGGAAATCGAGCCATCCATCTTGTTCCCATTGGTATGCGTAGCTGGAATTGCGCGCAGTGCTGGTGAGCCACGACCTTCAGGCGATGATTGATATTCAGATCCAGAGCCACGATCAAGCGCATGGCCCGACGAAAACGGTCCCACAGCAATGGTTTGCCCTATAGAGAAGCTGCCAAGGCGGACATGGCCAGATACAATAATTCCGTCGAGATTTGCTAGTGAATCATCGAAAGATCTTGGCAAACTGAACGTGTCATCAATATGAAAAAGATCTTTTGGCTGCTCCGGCTGAGGGCTTGCTTCCTTGGAATCATGCGGCGTGGGTGCGGGAGGTAGAGGCAGGCTTGCGAGTAGAGCATGGACAAGACCAATACCCACCCCTTTCAAAACGCTAGTAAACACAATAGGAACATGCTTCAGCAGGTCTCCCTGCTCGGATATGTTTCCAACAAAGTTCTGCACCTTGTCCCAGTCAGTCTGTGGGATTTCTGACAGCTGGTCTCGTGGTTGTTGGTCAGGCTGCAGAAGTTTTGGTATGCGATCCGCATCCCTTATAGCACCAAGGATCTTGGTCATGGTCTTTTGTAGGCTCACTTTGGACGCGAGATCCAACTTAGTAATGACAATTGCCAATGGAACATCAAGTTTGAGCGAGAGATCCAAATGTGCCTTGACCAAGTCAGTATCCCCTGAATCTGCCGCCAGTGCAGTCACATCATGGGCTCGAGACGTCGTTTCAGCATCGTCAGCAGCAATGCAGAGGACCATCCAATGGGGTGCCCAGTTCATTAGCCCGCGAAACACTGTATGTCGATATCTCGGGTGGCCACCAGAGTCAGACATGAACACAAGTCGGCCATCGTTGGAATAGTCGTGAATGTCAAGCCATGATTCAATATTGCGATGCGAAAAGCTGAAAATGAGCCTTTCCTTGTATCCAATGAGCTCTTGTGCAATGGAACTGGTCATCCCGGATGCCATTTCGTGGCGATGTTTCAGTAAGCTCAGACGACTCTTGCCTCGGCCATTGTCCAGAGTGCCTGTAGATAGCGTTCCCAGGAGGCTGGACTTCCCCGATGCTATGGGGCCGGTCAGAGTCACTCGTAGCTGCGGTGTCGTAGATTTGCCATGACCCGGCACTGAGGTTGGCGCAGAAGATTCCAAGGGAGTTCCATCAGTAGAGTCGTTGCAGCGCTTGGCATCTTTTGAATGTAGTATCTCAGTGCTGGGTGTTATAAGTGCTTCGGCTACCCAGAGTTTGTCCTGTTTGGTGACTTGAGTCGGACCCTGAGAAGCATTCTCATTGAGGTCTGCTATTTCAATCCATTCGCAATCACCCACAATCACCATTCGCAGCACAGTAACGCCACACCCAAGACTGGCTGCCATGACTCTCAAAGTCGCAATGCTGTCGTCCAGCTCATCCTTGGCCAGCCCGACAAGGTGTCCATCGTCAGAAACACCTATCTCGTATAGAGCTCCTTGCGATTCCTCAAGACCAGGAATTTGGGTGCCGTAGAGATCTGGCGAATTTGCATCTGCGCTGCCATCAGGCAGCCTCGGGATTTTCACCTCTCTTGAGCTCGACGCATGATACGGCGACGATTGCTGCAGGCGCCACAGCAGCTGCGTCGTAAGGCGCTGAAGCCGCTCCTGGCGTGGCTGGCTGGACGTTGCAGGAGTGGGAGAGGCCGAATAAGAAGCAGGAGAGGCCGAATACAGTGCCAATCCATCTCCAGGCTGCGCATGAAGCCTGTCTCGCTTCTGGTCCACCGTGCTCATGTACACATAGCTGCGTCTTGATCGAAGCAGTAGATGAAGCTTATACTCGATCGGACCAGTCTGCGGCTCTGCATCCAGCCTCGTGACGCCATACTCGGACAGCAAACCGGTCTGAGTCACCGCTGCACCTGATGCCGGAGAACTATCAGCGTCGTCTGCCAGAATCCAGGGCGAGGACACCCGAGGAGGGTCCGGGTCATAGGTAAAGACTGATGCCATTGAAAACAATTATAACGATTTGATATGGATATTTTCCTGCGCTACCAAGACAATCTGAATCATACTATGAAGGTCCGATATACTTCCGCAAAGCAATGCCGGCCATGGAATATCATTATGGTAAGCAGCTGCGATATTAACTGCAGGGGGTGCCAAAAGCCTCCTGATGACCAAGAATCACGAATGGGAATAGGAGCATATGCTGGGCAGTAGTAAGGAATGCAAATCGAAATAAGAATGAGGTCAGGGCACAGGTTCATGCAAGTATTTAAGTAAAAATCAGCCCGTCAATGAAAAGAGCATGGAGTAGCCAAGCCACTGACAGCGAACGCGCTCAGCGCGAATGTGTGAGTCAACACAGTTTGACGGTGTCTCCTGACGCATTGCCGAGGGGAGGTACATTAATAGGACATGTCGATGCCGCCCGCTAGCGGTAGAGACGCAAGGTAGAGTTTGGGAATTGCCGAATACAGATCAAGCTATGACTAAGATGCTTGTAGTGGCAATTATGCCTGGGGAGGACTGGAGCTAAGCCTTGAGCAAAAGTCAAAAGGCCCCTGGCAGAATTATAGGGAACGCGGTGCTATGTAAGGCACAGACAACACGATACGAGAGACATTCATAAAGAGCAATATTAAACGTTTCATGTAATATATATACCTATATATAATATATGAAATACACCATATTATGAAAACACACACGCAAAACCCAGCAGTCTAGACCGAAATTCTATTCATCGCTTTACCTAATACGAGCCAACCGTTCTCTATTCATTCTTGTAGCATCATCAACTGCGTCACTCTGTTGGGAAAATGAAACGTTAGCCATCGGATACAAAGTAAAGAAAATAACATATATAGAAAGGGAGATCCGGGGATTTAAATACCTTGTTCATAATACGATCGATTTGTTTGTTTTGGACGTCCACCTCTGCGCCAATGGCTCGGCCGACCATGTTCATCATCTTGACTTGTCCCTCTAATTCGGTGAGACCATCATCGATTTGATCCTCCAGCTCATCAGCGCCTTCTTCGTCATCCAGGTTGAACTTTCCATAATCCTTCTTGCGACCCGCTCCCCTCTGCCCCGAATTGCCAATCTGGCGCATGTTCTGCTCCATGCGCTGGGTCGCAGCGTAGCCGTCTCGTCGAGTCGTCTCTCGCTGCTCTCGCTCAGCCCGATGGCGAGACATTATCTCCTCGTCGGCTTTCTGTTGGCGCTGCTTGGATGTGAATGGGTTTCCAACGTGGACCGCGAACATGCTGCGGTTGAGCGTCTTCAACTCTGCTGCCCTGTCCTGAGCAATCTTATTCTGGTTGGCCGCAAGGTCGAGATTCTTCTCCGTGTTGTGCAGTCGTTCTCCCTGTGCACCAAGACGGGCCAAAGTAGCACGTCCGACCTCATTGGCTTGCCTAGCCATTTGCACCGAACGGTTTACTGAAGCAACACTGTCCTGCTGAACTTGTCTCTTTTCAGTCAGGATTGCCTGATAATCAGCCTCCTCCTGTTCCTCTTCTGTCAATTCCCGCTGCTCGCCATAGCCTCCATAAGAGCCTCCCTGTGAATCGGCCCCAGGTGCTGCAGCCTGCTGCTGCTTTTGTTCGAGCCGCTCCTGTGCGCCGGCGAAGAGGGCGTCTCTGTTGCTGTCTGGCGCATCACGGCCAAAGCCTCCGTAGCCTCCAGGGCCTCTAGCCCCCGCCGCCGGAGCATTGTTGTGGTTTGAGCCAGGGCCGCTGTCGTAGCGGTTGGAGCCGTAGCCACCACCCGAGCCGTATCGATCGCTCCCGTACCCTGAGGGGGCAGCCTGCTGCTGAGGGGCTCCGTTCTGTCCTCCTTGGTACGGGCTGTAGCCACCTGCAGCGGGAGGTGAGGGACGAGCGCCCATGTTTGCATATTTGGTCTGCTCAGCATAGGGATCGCTGCCTCCTTGGTTGGCATATGGGTTTTCCGAGGGGGTGGGCGTCGAGTTCTTCTTGCGACTGCCAAAAAGGGCATTTCGGTTGGCGTCGTCGCCGTCGTCGCCTTTCTTGCCGAAGCCGAATTTCTTCATCGTGTTCTATTGCAGAGTGGTTGAATTCAAAGAAAACAGGATGCAAAATTTAAGAGTACAAAACAAGAAAGAAATAATGGTAGGGTATTGATGGATGCAGAGAGAAAGGAGATGTCACGAGAGGCAAACAAAGATGCGGTGGTGAAGGTTTGGGTGTCAACTCCCTATCTGAGCCACCCACTCCATGCGTACTCCGTCCTGGACGCTAACGAATGCGGCAGAACAGCCCAAGACCCTGGGGTCTATTGGGTTCCACACCGCCGCAGGTGCTGCAGTAAGCCTCAGCGCTCGTCCACTCTCAGCCTTCCATGCCACTACGGGCTATATTTAGTCAGTAGGCGACCCATGTATAATACTGTTTTAAAAATATACATCGACATTTATTTGCAGCTGGAATGAATTATTCAAAATGTAAAGAGGTGGATAATTTAATTTTTTTCAATATAGCTTCTTTTAATATACTATAATCAAAAGTTACTCACTAATACTTTTTTTTTCTTAAATATTAAAGTTTTTTATAGCCAGCGGCTGTTGGGCGAATTAGTTTGCTGAGCGCTACTATACTAGTTAGCTTAGCCTGCTGCCCAGGCATGTGAAATTTTGAATTTTTGATGGTCCATTATACAACTGAAAGCGCCATCGTTGACATAATCTTGCAATCCCTCTATACTTCGGCCATTCGCTCCGTCAATCAACAATGGCTGCCCCAAATGCAACAGAGCATGCAGCCAAGAGGCGTAAGACGCGACAAGATTCTGGGTCTGTCACAATTGGAGGCAAAACCATCTCAGTCGTAGGATATCTTACACCCTCTCAACCCAAGAAACAAGTCGAAGCAAGCAGCAGTATCAAGCCAATCCTGCCAAACTCAACACAAGAGCAGCCTACGAACTCTACATCACAACAAACGACACAAGAAGCGACCAAATCCAGTCTGTCTGACAAGAAAGGGACATATAACAAATCACGAAGCACGAACGGAACTGGGAACCAGGCCCTGCTCAAGACTCGCCGCGAGCTGCCAATATGGCAACACCAAGATGAGATTCGAACGGTCGTGAAGCGCGTAGGCACTGACGTTATTGTCATTGTTGGAGAGACTGGTTCTGGAAAGAGTACACAAGTACCACAGTTTCTATATCAGGAACCCTGGTGCAAGCGACACAAGGTCAAGCTGCCAGGCCAGCAAGAAGACGGATATGTTGGAGGCATGATCGCTATTACCCAGCCGAGACGTGTTGCAGCTACAACTCTGGCGCATCGTGTTTCAACCGAAGCTGGCACTCCACTTGGCAAGGGACGGCCAGATGGGCTCGTGGGATACTCAGTTCGATTTGAACACCAGGTGCCACGAGGCACCCGGATCAAATTTTTAACTGAAGGTACTTTGCTGCAGGAACTTCTTCGGGATCCCTATTTGAAACAGTACAGTGCGATAGTCATTGACGAAATTCACGAGAGAAGCCTAGACGTCGACCTCCTGGCCGGATTTTTGAAACAGATACTGTTTGGAGATAAAACGGAAAGGGGAGGCATCCCTCTCAAGGTCATTATCATGAGCGCTACAGCTGAGGTGGGCGTTATTCAGGAATTTTTCGGCAGTGGGGCTGCAGGGAAAGAAAAGGCAAGCAACGTTGAGGTGCTTCGGATCAAGGGTCGGCAATTTCCAGTCACGATATCATACGAACCCCGGCCGGTTGCGGATCTCCAAGATGCACTATTGAAGAAGATCTTCAAAATTCATGTGGAAGAACCATTACCTGGAGATATCTTGGCTTTCCTAAACGGCCAGGAAGACATTGAGGCTGCACAGCGGCTGATTGAGGAATATGCTACGACTCTTGCGTCCAACGTGCCCAAAATCCTTGCTGTACCCTTATATGGACAGCTTTCTATTGAAGCACAGAGGGTGGCCTTTCAGCCGGCCAGGTCTCCTATGACACGCAAAGTCGTGCTCGCAACAAATATTGCTGAAACATCCGTCACGGTCCCTGGCGTGAGATATGTTGTGGATTGCGGCAAAGCCAAAGTCAAGCAATACCGACCACGGCTGGGTATGGAATCGCTGCTAGCCAAGCCCATTTCTAAGTCGTCCGCCGTGCAGCGTGCAGGTCGTGCTGGCCGTGAGGGACCAGGCAAATGCTTTAGGCTGTATACGGAAGAGGCTTTTGACACGATGCAAGGCTCAGATCTTCCTGAAATTTTGAGAAATGATGTTCTTGGAGCTGTCCTCACGATGAAGGCTCGTGGCATCCAGGATGTACTAGCCTTCCCGCTGATAGATGCGCCGGAAACCACAGCAATAGAAATGGCGCTGCTGCATTTGCATTTCCTTGGCGCTCTTAACGATGATGGCACTATCACACAGGCGGGTGAAACGATGGCTAGATTTCCGCTCTCAGCTCCCCTTGGTGCTGTTATCCTCGCCGCTTCAGGACCCGAGTTTGACTGCGTTCTGGAAGTGATTGATGCCATCTCTTGCCTCACATCCGGAGACGACATCTTCATTCATGTACAATCAGAGGAAGGCGCAGAGGAAGTCGAGGAGCTTCGGAAAGATCTTCAGAGACGAGAGGGAGACATCATCACTTACTTGACCACCATGCAGCTGTATGCTGCAGAGAACTCGGACAGGATAGGGTGGTGCAAGAAGCGCAAAATCAATATCCGCAACATGAAGCAGGCGTTGAATATTCGTCGACAGCTTCGAGGAATGTGCTTGAAGGAGAAGCTCCTTTCAGAGATGCCGCCGCCTGATCCTCAGCCATTTACTCCTCTGTCTCCTGATAAGGCAGAGGCAGTGGTCAAGTGCTTTCTTAGAGGCTTCGCTATGAGAACGGCTATGCTGGCACCCGATGGAAGCTACGTGACTGTTAATGGTAAGCATGTAGTTGCCATTCACCCATCCAGTGTCATGCACGGCCAAAAGAAAGAGGCCATCATGTTCCTTGAGCATGTGTATACAAATAAAAATTACGCCAAGAAAGTCAGTGCGATCCAGGCAACATGGATTGCTGAAGCATTGGGGAGATAAATATGCGAATAAAGTAGATGAGATACCCTTGGTATTTTTGCATAGATACTAAAGAAAAGCGTACATTTCAAGCAGAGGCAAATGAGCATATAGATAGATGGATATATATATACAATTGCTATTAAATAAACATTCTAATTCTACAAGTTTTATTGCATGCAAGCCAGCAATAGTGCGGACTACTCATTATCTTCTCCGTTGCGATGCTTCTGTATGGCCTGCATCAACTCATACAACTGTCCAATTTGCTCATCTGGAATGTTTTATATAAATGAGCCTCCATACTAGCCATCAGGCAAAACAAAAAGAAAATAAGCTAGGAAAAAGACTTACCGCTCATTTTTGAAAGTTTTTCCTGGTCAATCTTTTCACCAACCCAGGATTCACCCTCAATTTGCTGAGCATACATCTGCCACTCTGAGAGAAAGCCAATCTAATGAATCGAAAGTTCAAGATTAGTTAATCGTATTCTCGTTAAGAAGATGGAACCGATATTTGCTGGAATAAATAGAAAATATAGTCTCACTATCTTTCATTAATTCATAACATACCAAATGCGCAGGATTGTCCACGTTGCGATGAGCTCTGAATTCGGCCTTGATATACTGGTCTCCGAGGACCCTCATCTCTCCCGGGAGATACTTTCGGTGGGCGCGCAGGAGTCGTCGATAAAGAGGAATAGGCGGCAACAGGGCCATCGGCTTGGGCCGCAGGCCACTCTGCACGGCCGAGGCAGATGCCAACTTTGCGATTGTTTGGCGCATGGTGCGAGAGTTGTTTCTGTAGTGGATAGATGAGATGCTGTTTATACGACGACGTTTGACACAAAATGCTTTGTCCTGCAGAAGAATTGATAAAAACTGCTAGACCAGGTTCCTTTCAAAGAGGCAGCATAGAATAACCTCGGCAACCGTTATAAGCCAGAGAAAGAAAAAAGGGAATTAAACCGCTATGCTGCAACAATGAGACATGTTGCATCTATGAAGTCGGCCGCGGCCAATGATTTCTAAGGCTAATGGAATTAGATCCGCAGCGCCGGGCCAGTTTTTTTTCTCTCAGACCTGCAAAGAAGCTCAAATCCGCAGCCCCACCAATAGCACTGAATCTTTTGAAATATTTCCTACCACTTCAATATTTCGCCATTCTTTTTCTCGCTCATTCCGTGCAGACACTTTTTTCTAATTTTCATAAATTCTCAATAAGCATATAGACCCATTGCTTATTTCATCAAGTTAGAGAGCATATATACGCTACAAGCCCATCAATCACAATGTCATTCTCATTTGGCTTCTCCGGGGACGACATAGAACATGATATCAATGAGTCTCAGACATCAGCTCCCGCCGCAGCTCAAACCCCAGCCTCAACCTCTTACAGCGCTTTTCCTGTGGCTGGCAAACCACAGCTGCCAGCAACGCTCCACAGCCTCTCAGACTTCCTCTCACAGCTGCCCTCCAAAATCGCCTATGATATCCTAGACATCGAGGCAACCGATGCTGGTGCCAGGGAGACACAACTGCGGCTTCCTCGTCGTGAGCTGTGGGACGTACGAGTGCAGCTCATGGCCGAGGATGACGAAGTGACCGATGCAGAGGATCGAGTCGACGATGGCGGGCTCGGAAAACACGATGTCAAGACGGGCATTTACGAAGGCGGCTTCAAGAGCTGGGAGAGCAGCATCGATCTCGTCAAGGTGCTTGCTGTTCAGGATGAACTGACTGCCGCTCAGGAAGCCTCGTCACTTCGTGTAATTGAGGTAAGCGAACGTGAAGAGAGAAGAAAGGAGAGAGATGGCGTCAAACTCAAATCATCTGCTTCACTCACCATTTCTCGATTCACTTATAACATGTAACTAACTCATATACACTTTCTAGCTCGGTTGCGGAACTGCACTCCCTTCCCTAGCAATGTTTACCTGGGTCATGAAGAGAATCTCACGCAACCAATGGCATCAAAAGCCCCTCTCATTCACATTAGCCGACTACAACCCATCCGTGCTCCGTCTCGTCACTTTACCCAACTTCCTCCTCGCCTGGGCCCTTGAGAACACCCAAAATCCAGTGCTTCAGGACGCATTCAACATTGAGGGCGAGCTAGAGCTATCGCCCGAAATCATCCAAGCTTTCGAGCAGTTCCTCTCATCCAACGGAATTCATTTTTCAATCATCTCTGGAGCATGGTCACCCGAGTTTATTCGTTGTTTGTACGATTTACCGGCATTCTCATCAAATCTCCCGGCGCCAACCACGCTCATGGTAGGGGCGGAAACAATCTACTCTCCATTCGCATTGCAGGCATTCACGCAGCTCGTCTTTTCTATCTTGGAACGCGAAAAGGCATCTAATGCCAGAGCGGCTGCATATGTAGCTGCCAAAAAGCTATACTTTGGAGTTGGTGGCTCGCTAGACGACTTTATCGAGGCGGCCCGATCAAAGGGTGCTGCAGTTACAGAGTTAAGAGAGGAGAGTGAAGGAGTGCGACGTGGTGTAGTTCATTGTGTCTTGCAGGAACAAGTCCATCAGTAAAGCATGACTATCTATCCCAACATTTCGTCAATGCAAAGGCAATTCTGCTAGAGTGGAAACTCTGAGTCGAAATTCGCTGGCTATATTAATCGAAAAAACGCAACCTTCAGCCAGAGACTGTTGGTTACAATTCATTGTTCAAACTATTATCGCAAGACTATCTGTTTCTACTTCCCCTTGCGCAACTTCTCAGTACACTCAGGACAATACCACGTGCCATTCGGTTCGCTCTTAAGTCCAACGCATGACCAATGAAACCACTCATATGGACAATTGTCGTTGTCGCAAGCCACCATATCTCCATAGCTCACGTTATAACACAGGCAATACTGTTTATCATCGCCGCCATCTTCATCATCATCGGCATCCCCTGGTGCATCGTTACCATTTTTGCCATCCCTAGCCAAGTTGGTCCTCGCTCTTGGCTGGATATTGTCATCTTCTTCGCCACTGCCGCTTCCAGCGTCTGACAAGTCACTATCTGCCGTTGAGGCTGGTGAATTTCTGTTTGATGCCTTCTTCACTCGCGACAGCGATGACCTATTGGGTGGCTTCTTCCGACCACTTATTGTCGGAGTTCCTCTGCGGCCGGCTATTCCAACTGCCGCTTTTACTGACCCTGCTCGCGGCCCAGCACTACCTGCTCGAACAGCGCCTCCAGCTCCCAGGTTTATTCCAGCCCCATTCTTTGGTGTGCCAGGCCCCAGGGATGAATGCCTCGCCAGGCCACTTGATGTTGTGGGCAGATTCCCGGGCCCTGTGATAGACCGCGGCCCTCTCTTTGTTGCCGGACCAGCTGAGCTCTCCCGCTGCCTGTTTAGTATTATGCTTGCGGCAGGCGTGGCCGGCGCGGAGGATGGGTGTTGCTGGTACTGTGCAACATGCTGCTGGGCCTGGGGATGTCTTATCTGGGGCTGGTTTGGCAGTCGAACCATGGCCGGGTTGGCAGAGCCCGCAACGGGATTGCGAGGTGAAGCCAGAGGACCAGCTGAGTTGATATTGTTGGATAAGTTCAGTGTGCGAGCTGAAGGGGCGCTGTGATTAGTGGCACTGGGGCGAAGGAGTGAAGGAACCTCGTCAGGGTCTGTGAAACCAGGTTCTGCCCGATCATAAAGCAGCTTAATCTGAATATCCAAGCTACGCAAGTGCTTGTCCATAACAAGCTGCAATCTTTGCATGAGATTGATCTTGTCTTGCGCAAACTGATCTGCCCGAGCATAGTTTTCGCGGATCTGGGCTCGCAGTATATCTTCCTTTGGGTTAGGCTCATGACTCCCATTCGTCTTTATCCACTTTTGGATCTTCCCATCGCGGTCTTCGATCATGCGGATGCAGTCATTGTATTGACGGTCCTTGTCTGAAATCTCTTCTTGAATAAAACGAATCTCTTCGGGGAGGTTTTGGACCCGGTTGATCCAGTCATCGAGGATCAAGCCGGGGTCTAAAGGCTCGGCTTGCGGCATCCTCTTGACAAAATCGATGGACAAATCGTCTCTAGGCATGATGGTTAATGACTTGGCAACGCCGAGCCCATGAATTTGATGATAAACAGGTGAAGAAGAGACAACAGCAGCCAGAGATGAGATGGCCGGACTAGCAAATGAGCTGAGGCTGATGCAATTTGATGAAATGAAAGGCTCTTGGATGAGACAGTGTAACGCTGTGACAGAATAGACGGGAGGAGCACCGGCGCAGCCGTGAGGATACAGTAGTAGATAGACTTGAAAAATACAGGCTGATGCTAATACTGGGCCATGTGCTTCAAAGAGGCGGTTATTGCGCTCTCATCTATTCCGTGTTCACCGTACAAATGATGCTTCAATGAAAAAGAGAATAGAGGAAGCGGAGAGGCATAGCCCATCTACTGAGAGTAGGGGACACGAAGTAGACACAGCAGATGTACGGACAATCAGGCGTGCATGACAATAGCTCTGCAGCAAAAAAAAAACTGTCACCAGCTAATAGCCACCTCCCCCCGCAGGGAGACGCCTCTAACGAATGGCGAACGAATGGATGAGTCCTCCAACGATGTGGATGGGCCCTCTCCAAGAGAGAGTGGTTGTCAAGAGCAACGCAAGGCAAGGCAAGGCAAACGCAAACACGGGCGCAGAGCGACTCGATAAATGCTCACCTCGATGCCACTTCAACTGCGGCGCCTGTCTTGCTTTGGGTCGGTTGAAGGAGGATGGAGAGTTGAGTTGGACGCAGCGCGTTGCGTGGCAGCGAATAAGTTGGCTTGGTTGGGCTGCCAATTCGGAGGAGATGCAGAATTAGTGATGGGGCGAGCTTGGAGGTTTATGCAGGCTAGGAGACGCAAGTACGTCAAAATCGGGTGGTTGCAGGGACTTCTAGCATATTCCGAGGCTTAGCCACCCGGAAATGTTCCGCAAAGCTTGTTCTAAAATACGAAATATTAAACAAGTAGTCCAGTGCTCTTAGCTTCAGCTGCTCGTCATTACCAAAAGTTAAACATTAAAAAGAAAAGAAAAAAAAATCCAGTGGATACCTAAATAGAAAAGAGAAGAAGAAAATATTTTCTCATACTACAAGTACGGAGTACCTATCCATATCATATATGTAAGGTACCCAGCAGATTTACTCGTGCTATCCACTTCATCTCTGTCCTTACCAAAGCTTGATATTCAGAGCAAGCGCATCTCTCACGTGACGCTGCTAGATGAAGCCGAGTCGCTCTTTCAATCTGGAACAGCCTTTAGCGTGGCCAATCCCAGTCCACTTTACAGCTACTAATAACTTCATTTACCTACCTCTACTCGTAATGTTATGAGAGTCTATCTCTTCTCTTCGCTTCGCTTCGCTCTGGAATTGTTTCAACAATTATTCAGCATAATGCACCTTCATTTTCTTAGTCACAACTGAATAAAGAGCAACGCTTCTCACTTGCACCTTGGTCAATTTTACGTTGCAGTTCTAATCCTAGCTCACTGCCGTTACGCTCTCATCCGTCGAGAAGGTGAGCATCGCTACGCTACGTCGACAAGTGATTCTCTTTCATGATCAATCATCTATCACAACTCTGAACTCTTCGTCTTCATAATCTTCGGCAGACTCACTGCCATCACCCATCATGGACGCCTACAGATTTCGTGTTCCTAAGCCAAACTACCTCCCTCATAAACTCGACATCGACCCTGATCACGACATAGTAGAGGAGTATGTCCAACCTCTTGGCTTAGCCGGCGAGGCAGAAAATGCAAAATTTTATCAACAGTGCAAACGCATGGCAGAAGAATCAGGCATAACGCGCCCCAAAGGCCACAATGTCTCCTTTCACTGCAACCCCGACATGGAGCAGCACCACTTCGGCATGACACATCCAATGAAGCCCTGGCGTCTGACGCTCTCCAAGAGCCTAATCTACTCATACGGCATGTCATTTGCCATGGATAACTTCGTAACCAGGGCTGCTACTTATGAGGAGCTGGCTTCATTCCACTCTACCGACTATCTCGATTTTCTGGGCACTGTCCTCCCCGAGCCGGTTCCTCGGGATCTTGAGAGCCAGAACCCAGATCTGAAATTTAACTTGGGTGGTTCGGATTGTCCATTATTTGACGGCCTCTATGATTACTGCTCCATGTCTGCCGGGAGCGCGCTTGATGCTGCAAGGAAGATTGCATCGAAGCAGTCTGACATTGCTATTGCGTGGGGAGGTGGCCTACACCACGCTAAGAAGGCCGAGGCTTCTGGATTTTGCTACATCAATGATATTGTCATTGCCATCCTGGAGTTGCTGCGGTTCTATCCACGCGTTTTATACATTGATATTGACGTGCATCACGGCGATGGCGTCGAAGAGGCGTTCTTCTCAACAGACAGAGTCATGACTGTCTCATTCCATAAATATGACCCCAACAACTTCTTTCCTGGTACTGGTGCATTAGATGATAATGGCCCCAAGAGCGAGCATAATCCCGGAGCGCACCACGCCGTCAATGTTCCGCTCAACGATGGTATTACGGACGAGCAATACGACATGCTGTTCAACAACATCATCGGCAGGATAGTTGAGAAATTTCGCCCAGGTGCCATCGCCCTTCAGTGTGGTGCCGATTCTCTGGCAGGAGATCGTCTGGGTCGGTTCAATCTGCAAGTGCAGGGGCATGGAGCGTGCGTTGCGTTTTGCAAGAGGATGAACATTCCCATGATTCTCTTTGGCGGCGGCGGCTACACTCCACGGAACGTCGCCCGGGCGTGGACATACGAGACCAGCATAGCCATCGACTGCCAGGACAAAATCAGCCCTATTTTGCCAGAGCATACCCCATGGAGAGAACAGTTTCGCCAAGATACCCTCTTCCCCACGCTGGAGCAAATCTTGGGCGAGCCGCGGCAGAATCGCAATCCCCAGAAACGTTTACAGGACATCGTTCAGCACGTTACAGAGCAATTACGTTTTGTACAGAGCGCACCAAGTGTACAGATGCAGGTCATCCCACCCGATTTGAGTGGCTTCAGGGACGACGTGGAGGCCCGGTTGAAAGAGGAACAGGACGAGAGGAATGATCAGCTACGAAAGGAAAGGGAGTCTGGAGTGGGAACTGCCATGGAATTCTAATTTATCAACGACTCATTATATCTTCACCCCAAGACCAACTGCTGCGTGTGCAGATTTTTTAATTTGGAAACAATAAACCCGTAGACAGCAAAGAAACAAGAAAAAAAGCAACATTAAATGAGATCCAAGTACTGTGCACCGCCAAAGAAGGCGTATGTCTATATACCACACGCGGCATCATGGCGGCTATGCAGCCAGGGATAGCAGAAGAGAGGCGCAAGTGCACTAGTGGAAGGCCGAATGATCTCTTAAAGGCCTTCCTGGTATCGCGAGTTCTTTCCCCTTCCATCTATACAGACTTTGACGAAGTTTTCCGTCGCATGACAAAGATGGCCCAGATTACCTCCCACCACGTGCTCCGCACAAGGAATATGCACACGAATATCTAATTATAAGTACTGGGGAAATTTTCAACAAAGTTTATCCGGAGGCCGTCGTCTTAAAAGTATCGAACGGTAGCCTGTCCGCCCTCCTGCATCGAAGTCTATCAAGCTCATGTTAGTTTTCTATTCTTTCGTTTCAGTTCAGGGGTGCTTACCGTGCAACCGTTGCTACCGCCGGTCCATACGCCGTTGATGTATGAGCACTTGCTGCTGGTATCGCCAGTAATCTCAACGTTGAAGCCCAGAGTGGCTGTGCTAGTGGGGAGGTTGTCGAAGATGGAGATCCATGTGACGCCATCGTCAGTTCGGCCCACACCGAGGTTCATAGGAGCCCAGTTGCCAGCACCCAGGGGGTCGCGTTTGCTGTTCCACACGCAAGCATCGCCGACTTCATAGCCCGCCTTGTTGATGTAGTACTGCGCGGAGGTTTGCTTGTTATCCCAGACATAGTAGTCGGACTCAATGGGGTTGGTGATCGGAATGGACTGGCCGGGGTTGGCACAGGCGGGAATAACCATGCTCTCAATACCAGGGTAGTCGGTACGGCAAGTGCAAACAGACTCCTGGAGGTCGTTCTGAACAGTCACACCACCAGCACCTTGCTGGCAAAGCGTGGGGTGGGAGGAGCGCGTAAGCTCGAGCATTCCATCTGCATTGCAGAAGAGACCACCAATGGACTCCAAGGTGGAGCCCTGTGCCTCGGGCCACTGAGTCTTCTGCCAGCCAGGAGGGCAGGCATAAGAGCACATGGCACCCGGTTTGCAGCCTTGACCAGAAATAGCAGTGATGATTGTGTTGATGACGGTCGAAGCCGGAGTATAATCAGGCACATACTGAATACCAGAGTAGCCTCCCGTACCCAGGTACTCCAGGGCCACCGCGCCGTAGTCGGATGGGAACTGAGAGCAAGGAATCGTTCCGCTAGGGAAGTTGGCGTTCAATCCGGTACCACCAGAGGCTGGCTGGGCAGGGGCCGAGGACTTGGGAGGAGCCGCCGAGGAGGGCTTGGCCGAGGTCGTGGGTGGCGGCGGAGGGGGAGGAGTTGAAGTCGACGCGGGAGCTGTCGAGGAAACGGCCTCTTCAATGAATTGAGCCTTCATATCGCCAGAGGTGCTTGAGGGAGCAGGAGGAGGAGGCGGCGGCGGGGGGACGTAAGTTGGCTGAGTCTCTCCGACGATAACGTATTCGCCTTGCTGCAGACCGGCTTTGGCGGCGGCAGCGTCAACGGGCTTGCCATCGAGCACATACTGAGTGGCAGTTGGACCGACGACGACCGTGGTGACAACGTTTGCCGCTCGCTTCTCGACCTTGGCAGCAGCATCCTTCTTCGCATGGTGGTGGTGGTGGTGGTTGTGAGAAGCAGCGGTAGCGCTGGCAGCCAACGAGGCAGCCAGAATCGAGTACTTCATCTTCGCGGTTTATCTCTAATGCGTACTGCTCACGAATCGCAACTGATTAGACCAAATATCCTGATCGATATCGATATGTATACTATGCGAGTATAGCCGCTGGTATCAAGCGAGGGGAAGATGGACGGCGACTGGGATTTTGGGACAACTCGAATCTACTAACCTGACGAAAGTAAAACAAGAAGGGATATATATCAAAAAAACGAGAGTAATTGGTGTGATGAACCTGAGTTTAAAAAAGAGTGTGATAGAGAGCAGACAAAAACTCTCTGTTGGAGAAAAAAGGGCACAACGCAACTGAAGATGATGAACAAGAACGAAGCGTCAAAAGGGAGGGCAGGACAGGTAGAAAAACGGAGCTGGATGCATGGGGGAGGGGGGACCTTGTCAGTCTCCATGGCATTGACCCACGGAGATCAATATCCTAAGGAGGGGGATGTCAGGGATGTGCGCAAAGCGAGACAAGGGGGTGCCACTCCTGAGAAGGGGGTGGCCTCTGGGAAATTGCTTTTTCAGCGCCAGTTTGGCGCCAAAACGAATCAATCGTCGCTCGCAATATGCAGGCACCAAAAGTGCTGCTGTTACGGAGTACCGCTACGACGACTACGACGATGGCTACGACTCGAGCGTTGCAGAGGCGACGCCTTGTTGCTGGAGGATTGCGTGGAGCGGCTTGTACCTGTACCGCACACTCTAGACGCGCCGACAATCCAATTTGCAGAGCGGGGAGAGAGAGAGGATGAAGAGCTGTGCTCTGCTCCGTCGAGCTGCTCACCGCATTCCACATTGCCTGATGCCGGGACGGAGCCTGTTGCCGGCTCCTCGCATCAGCCTTGGCCCACGACTGTCTGCCGGACCAAGGGGCTCGCAAGACCGTTTGTGTCTCTCCTCACACATGCTTGTGTGTATTATGAGTATATAGCCTACCTACAACTACGTACGTATTGCTTACTCTATATGAATGTAGAAAACAGGGTACATAGCTGTATATCATGGCGGGGATGAGCATTGCATTGCGCTGCGTTGCAGATAGAATGACGAGAATGCCAAAAAAAGAGGCCATCGCCATTACGCTGAAACGGCCGAGCCAACGCAAGAGGCCGCTAGTCCAGCCGCCGGCGTGCATGCTAACAGAGCTGCTAGTGAACGATCGCCGCCGCAGGTCAGGAAATGAGCCAGGATGTACCAAGTCTTCCAATAGAAGGCACCGGCGGCTGGATAAAACAATAAAATGACGCCGGCACGAAGCTTCTGGGTGCCAGGTACGGCAGCTTGTGCCTGTGCCCCGTAGCTAAGTAGGGCAGTATTCTACCTACTCTATTACGGAGTACTAGTACTGCCAAAGCTCTTGTTAGAGAGGCGCCTTGACGTGGCACGAGAACAGGCACAGAAGTGTATAGGACGACATTTCGCTTGTGCCAATTAATTAACCACAAGGTTCGGCGCAGGAAAAATTGGGTATAGCACGCAGCCCCCTTCTCAGGAAGCGCCATCGAGTCCCATGCTGAGGCCCATGCGGTGGCTGTTGTTGGTACCTGTACATAGTATGCATGCGAGCTGATTGACCTCCTTATTTGCTGGGATGGAAGTATGTTGGAAATGCAGATCATATGGGAAGATTTCAGAAAAAGATACAGTATAGAAGCGGGGATTAGAAGAAGCGAAGGTATAAAGAATCAGCATGGATAGAGTAAAATAACAGCACTGCACCCATGATTTAGAGAGCACTTTGACTTTTTTGCCAGAGCAACAGGATACGCGTGTTTTTGTGCAGTGCTCGTGCCTTGCGTTAGCGGCGCAATGTGCCTGGGCTAGGCTGGTTTGAGGCACTTTTTCCCCTGAGCTGGGCTCGCTAAGTACTGTACATGTACCTTTACGGAGGACGCCGGCTCCTTAATGCTCCTAGGCTGCTTTGAGATTCAAAAAGAGGGTTTTCGATGCGTCGATACGAGCAAAGCGCAGAGGGCGCCAAGACACGCAGCCGCAATACGATTTGACGTTTTCCATCTTGCTTCTACTACAGTATTCGACTGCTGCTACTGTACTAGTATCTGTAGTGCCAATTATATACTGGGGTTCTATGACATCAAACAGCGCGGGTAACCCCATCGACATCAGCGGAATCTTTAGTGCCATGCGTGTCAGATATATCCCCTTTTTCCCGATGGCAAAAAAAACACCAAGCTTTGTTTGAGCTGATTTCCGCTACAGCTATACAGCTTTGGCAGCTGTCAAACTGGGTAGCTACCCAATTATGTAATTGCGCGTGAGAGCAAGAAAAAGCACCGACCACGCTTTATTTCGCCTTTGCCTGCACGAAGTAGCAGTAGCTAGTATGATGTATACCTAGTGTAGTATGGTATGGCGCCAAGCAAGCCGCAGCATGTTCTGGGCCCCGAAAACTCGCATGAGCCAAGTAAGTACACGTACGTATTATGAGAGTGCCTTGGCTTGATTCTTGGAAGTGGGGGGCCGTTTGGTTTTTGTTGAAAGTAGGTATTTTAACTTGAGATGAAGCGAATGAGGTAAAAGATGAAACAGCACATGCTAGGATTGCTAATGAAAACGTGCCCGGAGACAAGATCCTATGGAGCGTGGGTGTGTGACACAAATATTACGCTACAAAGTCAATATTGGATGCAGAGTTTAAAGGGGATTCAGCATCACGTAATACAGTGTATCGCAATTCTGTAGGATTCTACAACACGTTGTAATCGGTTCAGCATCTGAGATGTTCAGCACAGATCTCTCGATTCACATCTACAAGGCAGTGATTTACCCTCGTTTATGGAGCAGAGGCCAGCGCAGAGAGTATGGATCGGAGAAAGAATGGCCTGAGCGCTTATTCCACGGACTTGCTGGATGCTTGAACTGCAGCAAAGACTCCGGGGTTCAAAGAAAAATAAAACCTATATAGGAACATCCGCAGGATCGATAGGCACAGGAGATATCAGGGGATCTCTCCATCGACGCAGGGTAGGGATGAATGCCGCATGGCTATGGGGCATAGCATGGCAGCAACGTTTTGTACGGGCACTCCGATTGCGCTGGTTACGAGATAGTGCCAAGAGATGGATAGGATTCCACTATATTTCTCGTGGATATCAAGCCTAGGACACGTATGTGGTTATTCTACGAACATTCTACCCCGTATTGATCATCATTGAAAGTGACAGGTTGGGATCTGCCGTGATAAAGAGATGACAGAAGGAGACAAGTCGCAGTGGGATGAACCGGTACCTGTCTGTAGGGTAGTAATGATATCACTTGTAGCAGTATTTTGGCACTTTTGGTAAGATGACGTCGCTTTTGAGTGGCTGAGCCGAGATTCAGCTGGCAACTTTTGATTGCTCGTGTTCTTATTATGCGACTCTATCCTGCATTGGTATAGCTGGTGGAAGCCATCAACAGGGCAGCCAGAGCGGGCCTCGAGCAGGGAGTTATTCGAAAGAGAAGAGAGGAGAGAGAATAGCAAGATGGAAAAAGAGCAGAGCTAAGTCGATACGTGAAGTCAACAAAGTAATTACCCTACTGCCATTGCTAGGCAGTCTCTCACATGAGAGCGTTTAGTTTTAGGCTTAGGAACTCCATACGCAACAGTCACCAACTATCTATTAGTAGAAATGTTATCTAGAGAAATGGGCAAATTATGCAATATTTGTTTCTTCTTCTATTTTCTTTTGACTCTCTGCAACAGCCAGTCGTCTTGTTCACAGAACACTCCATATCCTGCCATTGTTGTTTATCCCACGCCTCGGCCTAAAGACGAGACAAGGGTGGAGAGCTCTAAAGCAGTGACAGTGGCTGATGCTCGGCCGCTTGGCTTAGCGTGCGGTAGTACCTCGTTTGACACCGCCACGCTCTCAACTCAGCCGTTAATCGTTGTGCTATCAGCGCACCCGCACTGCTTATTATGGCTCGGCCATGCTCCGTAACTGCTCAACGACGGGGAGATGGGGCTAAGAGAGAAGACGGAAAGGCAGCATCGCTGGTGGGAGCGGTGCATGTGGCAGATGCTACGCTGCAATGTACGCGATAGATGAGCAGCGGTATCTTGTGTGTGGCTGCCTGGCTCTGGCTCGGACTACTCATCGTTGTATATACTGAGTCAAGCTCATGGCGTGAGCAGCTACAGTAGGCTTCTCTCTATGACAAATGAATGAGATGGGATGGAATACTACCTACTACTAAGAAAGAGCAACCTCGTATAACAAGAGCACCACCAAAGACAAGTCGAGTCCTTGGCTGCTTGTCCGCCATCTTGGTATTAGCCATTGATCCTTCTAGCCTCGCAAACAGGGGGACCATCCTCGCAGCCACTGACATCCAGCATTCACACAGCGTTAGGGGAAGCCTCCTCTCCTAACTCCCTCACTCTCTCACCTGAACTAACGGGCGCTGGCGTGGCACTGCCGCCAACGCCGTGCATGAAGATGCTGCAGCAGCGAGCAAAACGCACCAGTCACGGCCTGCTCTTCATTCTTCAGCAGATATGACTTGTGGCGGGCATGCAGGCTAGACTCGGCCAAGTCATGGCTGACAAAAATCAGCTTGCAGTACTTGTCGGCTTACCAGCCACTTGCTCCATCCGCCTGTCAGCATTTCGCCACCGAACAAGCTAAGACTTACCCATAAAGGTGGAACTGGTGTCTCCTCTCTCATCGTGAAAGAGGCGCAGTGCCGTGTGGCAGTTGTGGCAGTTGTGCTAGAGTAAAGCTTTCTACCGAGTACCAAGTGTAGTCAACGTTCGGTAGCTTCTGATATGTTCCGAGAGCGATTGCAGCAACTAGCTATAGCCATCTTGAATTTGCAGATAACCCTCTAGGCCTGTTGGTAGTTTCTGATTGGATGCTCGGAGAAGTACACAGAGCGCATCAGAGGAGACGGCGGAGATCCTGGTCCATGGAGCACTTTGTTGGAGCACTTTGTTGGAGCACTTTGTTGGAGTACTATACTTGTTTGACCAGGCTGCCAGTTACACACTTAGCCATTAATAGCCTACTAGGTACTAACCTACCCAGTACCAAGCCCCCAATACTGTATGCTTTACACAATGGAGCGAGTTCCGTGACGGAATCCAGAGCGCAAGTCAGGTAATGTCAACATCATCAGCGTATAGCTGCCTCGCGATACCCAGGAGGTGGCGCCCGTATCAGCACCAACAACGGTGAATGATAAGCTAAGTCGAGACAAGATTGTCCCCAATACCCAACGCTCTGAGCCAGCAGCGCTCGAGGCCGAGGTATTCAAGACTCGCATGTTTACGGCACCTGCGGATCGAGCTGCGCGCTAGCTTGCCGTGATTATTTCCTTGTCGGCAGCCAGTTGAAGATATCCGGCGTGGGAGTGGCTTGGGCTCCGTACGAGACATGGGAGCGCACTAGGCTTGGCACTCTGCTGATCCACTCTGTTAACAGCGCTATGATGTTATGATATCCTCAAAAAAGAAAAGATAAAAAAAAAAAAAACAAGTGAAAATAAAGATAACCAACATGCCATGTGCAAAACTAACCAGCCACCTCATTTTGCCGTGTTGACATATGAATTTCTAAACCACGTCATTCTTGTAAAGATGCCATTGATAGCAATTGTACCTCAAAAATAGAAGAAAGACAAAAATGACTCTCCAATAATCCTCCATGATTCAAGTTTCGAGGCATGTCATCCCCGGCAGGCGCCGCGCTGCAGCAGAAAGACGCGGCGTCCAATCGCAGCTGTGTGGCGCAGGCAGCCCACTGTACGCCTTTTATTGTCCATCGCCCTGCCTCCCTGGCCTGGCTCCAGCACCGCGTACTGCGCTAAGCTGGCTCGGCCGCACTTCGACTTTCTTCCTCCCATCCCCAGCCTGTTTCCAGCCCCAATACATCACCATCTCCATCACCTTCATCATCAACCACCACCTCTTCCCATCGCCATCGCCTGCCAATTCCGGGACCTCGCAGAGCACCCGCTTGCCCCATGCAATTCACCTGCGTAGCCTCGGAATAGTCAGCATTACTGCGCGGCAAGGCTGCCGAACCAAAGATCCAAAGAGCAGAAAATTACCCTAGCTCTCGCCACAATATTCAGCCACACCTCGAGCAGCCTCGAAATGGTGTCGCTGGTTTAGCTGCCTCGACTTTTGCGACTGCATGCCAACCGTCTCCCAGGACTCGCCGTCGCCTTCATCGTCTTCTCTATTGCATCTTCTTATGGCCTCTCACGCTGCTGCCATCGCTACCGGAACCCCACTCCCATCTGGCCCGACTCCAACCCCTCCCCCAGCTCTCCCTTTGGACGACGTCGCGAGACTGCCCAAGAGGCGGCGCGAATCTGATTCCTCGTCGTCGCGAGCCTTTGCTCCCAACCAGCTCGATTCTCAATCGCCTCCATCGAAATCTGCCAAGCTGCTGCTGGCAACTGGTCAAGCCCCGCCTCCATTGACTGGCGCCGCGGCTCTGGAAGACGAGCGACGGCGTAGAGAAGAAACAGACGGAGAGGTTGAACAGGAGCATCTACACGCGACCGGTGAGAACCCTAGTCAGCGTGATCTAGCTGCTCTCATGTCTGCGGGAGCCCAAACCATGAGTCGTCCGGCGGACGCGCCGCAACTGGCTCCAACGGCTGCCATGGAGCCATCTTCCAAGGTCGCTACGGCCGCCTTGTCTATATCACAGAACGGCGGCGATCGTATCGAAGAACGAACTGAGATGACTCCCCAGAGCCCGTCAAGCATTGCCGGCGCGCAGGTAACCGAAAGCCCGACCGCGATGGATGTCGATGCGAAAGGCGATTCTCTCGTCTCTCAGCAAGTTGCCGTACAAGACGAACGGCCACAGCCTGGATCATTGTCTTATCCCGGCTCTTTACAAACAAGCGGTAGCATTCCGGATTCACCAATTCGGGGCATGAGCTTTCCAATGCCTGCCCAAAGCCAGGGCTCTCCGCCATCCTCGGCAAACAAGAAACACAAGTGTCCATACTGCAACACCGAATTTACTCGGCACCATAACCTCAAAAGCCATCTCCTGACACACAGCCAGGAAAAGCCCTATGTATGCACAGACTGCCAGATGAGATTCCGCCGTCTTCACGACCTGAAACGCCATGGCAAGCTTCACACGGGTGAAAAACCCCACGTGTGCCCCAAGTGCGATCGTAAATTTGCTCGAGGTGATGCTTTGGCCCGACACAGCAAAGGGCTGGGCGGATGCGCCGGCAGGCGATCGAGCATGGGTAGCTTCGCTGACGGAGATGAGCTGGACGGTGCCATTGAAGGAGATGAGTCTGCTGTAATGACAGGTATTGCCTACGATAATCCCGATGAAGAGGAGTTGAGGCGACAGAGCTTGCCCAGCCTAAGTGCCCAGCATATCCCAGGCGGACCAGCAGACCAGTACGGTGGTCACGCCCGGACGTACCCTCCAGCCGGAGCAAGGTCTACAGCTGCTGCCGGCTTATACCCCCCCGGCGTCAACCAGAACCAAGCTGCTGGAACTGGCAGTTCGAGTGTCTCTAATAGTATTGGGGGTAGTCACACGCCAAATACTAGCATTTCGTCTGTTGCGGTCAGCGGTGCAAATGCAGGTCTTTATTCACAAGCCGTTGTGCCAGAAAGTGGAAAGCCGTTGAGCCCCGGTGGTGTACAGAGTCATGATGCCTCTGGCATCGTGCGACAGAGATCACCTAGCCTATCCCATCAACTGCAGCAACAGCAGCAGATGGGGAGGCGACAGTCAGAAATGCAATCCCCCCATAGTGGACAGAATAGGCCAAAAATTCCTGGCCTTACTCATCCAGGATATGCCACAGCAACCTCTCCGGGCTTCTCCCACGGCCGTCCGCCGACTGCAACGGCATCAAGTGGTGACAGTGGCAACATGTTTGCGCAGAGCGATCCGAGCGTATGGGCCTACATCCAGACATTGGAAGATAAAGTCAAATCACTGTCGGACAAGATAGTTTCGCTCGATCACGAGATGACTACGCTGAAAAGCAAGCTTGAGAATCGTGAAGGAGTTCCCGCTGGCTGAGAAAATCCAGCATGACCCGCCTCATATAAAGCGCCATGGTGTTCTAAGAGGGTGGGGAGCAGGGCTAAACAGTCTACATTTAGAATGCATTCGCCTTTTGTGTTCATTTTTTCCTATTTTATACTGGTGGCAACTTATGTTGGTCTTTTGACGATCTGGACTGGCACAGAATCCTACCGAAGGGGGTGGAAATGGCGTTCAGGTTTTGGGAATCTGGGTGGATGGTGGAAACCTCCATGCAAAAAGATGGCGACTGGTTATTTATGATTTGTTTTATTGTTTTACCTCTCTCTCTTGTTCCCATGTTGTAGTAGTATACAGAACTTGTGTGTGATTATCAGATGTGCTTCCTTGCTTTGTGGCATTCGGAAAGGCTTTCTCTCGTTTTTTTCTTTATTAGAGTACTGTAGGAATGGAGTGACGATTTATTCTTATGAAGTCCTGAGTTTTAGATTGAATAATGTTAAGCTAGAGTACTTTATCCAAACAGTATGACATGCATATCTGGCTCATTAATTCTAATCTCTGTATAACTGCTGTTCACGAGCAGACGGGATAAGTTGAGCCAGCCGAACTGAACCGAGGCTGGTGCTGCTGACCTTCTCAGCCCCCTGCGGCGCAGGCATGCATGGGCTTGCCAGGAGGTACTTTCCATGTGCCATAGGCCTGCCTTTGCTCCTGGGCAAGCTTCGAGGTTATGCATATACCGGGACTTTGACACAGAGTACTCCGTATCGTCGCGCTTTTTTGCACTGTGGCCGGCAGGTTCCCTGCTCTGACGGCAGCCAAATGCTCTCCGGCAGGTACCTGCTAGGCCCTCTTAGCTCGGAGTGTCACGTCACTGTCCAGGGGCAGCACCGCCTGGAGCTTGGCGCATCGATGAGGTAATGAAGGCAGCTGTACAACCTGTTTTAAGGTGCCTGGGGTGTGGCGCGCCGGGGGCTTTGCGCCAAACAAAGAGAGGCTGCTATCGCAACTTACTTTGGCCAGCTGAGCATCTCCTGCAATCTATGTGGAATCAACCACCAAAGCGACCATCCATTTAAGCGATTTTGCATTTTCATATCTCGCCCCGATCCCTCTGCGCTACCGCGCGGCACCGCTGCTCGAGCACATCAGGCGAAGACGAACCACGGGCTCGGCAGACGATCCGAGCACAAGCTACTATCACAAGCTCTTTATGGTGGAGGCTTAGTGGCATAGTCCACGAAGCTGCTTGAGAACACCCAACCATGGCTACGGCTGAAAAAACGATGCGAAATGGTGAGGGCGATTCGAGAAACCTCAACGGTGCTGTCACGGTGAACGGAGACCACAGTCATGACAGCGATCGATCATATCCTGCCTTGCCGGATAATGGACACACCCAGGGCCACGAGTCTGGCGCCTGGAAGGCCGCAGGCATTCGCTTTGCGCCGCTGCGTATGCCCTTCCCTCGCCGGCTGCAAACCGCCGCAGTCTTCTTCCACTGCATGACTCTCGTCACCTTGATCTCTCTGTTCTGGTTCACCTGCGCCAA
The DNA here is from genome assembly GCF_050947405.1 of Trichoderma evansii. NCBI lineage: Eukaryota > Fungi > Ascomycota > Sordariomycetes > Hypocreales > Hypocreaceae > Trichoderma > Trichoderma evansii. Next base: position 90,185 of record NW_028145176.1, read on the forward strand.
CGTTCTAACGTGGCCCATCCTGGTGCCGTATCTGGTGCATCTGACGCTTTCTACCGCGGCGACCAATGGCAAACTCAGCTATCGATCGGAGCGCCTGAGATCTCTACCCCTCTGGAGATATTTTGCGGCGTATTTCCCCATGAGGCTGCACAAAACGTACGACCTTCCGCCAGACAGGAGGTACATCTTTGGCTATCATCCACATGGCATCATCTCCCACGGCGCCTGGACCGCTTTCAGCACAAATGCCCTGGGCTTCTCGGCAAAATTTCCTGGCATCACAAACACTCTGTTGACGCTGGAATCAAACTTCCGAATTCCCTTTTACCGTGACTGGATCCTGTCAATGGGTATGGCTTCAGTGTCCAAGGAATCTATCCGGAATACCCTGACGCAAGGCGGCCCCAAGAACGACGGAATAGGGCGTGCCGTCACGATCGTCATTGGTGGAGCTCGAGAATCTTTGGCGGCTCAGCCGGGAACTTTGAGGCTCATCCTCAAGGGCAGAAAGGGCTTCGTGAAGATGGCTCTGCGCACGGGAGCTGACCTGGTCCCCGTCCTCTCCTTTGGCGAAAACGACTTATACGACCAGCTTACCGCGGAGACGCACCCGATGATCCACAAGTTCCAGATGTTCGTCCTGAAGGTGTTCAAGTTCACGCTCCCTGCAATCCATGGCCGAGGCATTCTCAACTACGACGTCGGCCTTATGCCTTACCGTCGTGAAGTCAACATCGTGGTGGGTAAGCCGATCCGCATCGACTCGCCCCCCTGCGAGCAGCCGTCACAAGAGGACGTGGACCGGTACCACGAGCTGTATGTTGAAGAGATTGAAAAGATTTGGGAGACTTACAAGGATCAGTTTGCCAAAAACCGAACGTCTGACCTTGTTATTTCTGCTTAAACCTTGATTGGGGTATTGATAATATCATCGGCTTCTCTTCGCGGTCTCTTTCATTCTTTCTGCCTTCACTTTTATTCTTCTTTTTGTGTGTTTTGCTAGGGATATGGTATAGGGATATGAGTTAATGAACTCAGGATAATCCAAAAGGATGGACAAATAAATCTTCAAGCAGTAGTCGTAATCGCTGGAGTTATCGATGGCGGGTGCCAGAATAAGAGCGCTACAAGCAAGCAAGCTACGAATCAATAGAGTGTAAAACAGAACTACTTTTGAATACGATATTTTGGAATTATTACATTAAACTCTCATTCATGTAATGATATGGTTCAATCTCTTACTTTTAATACTACCTCTTTTAAACTCTCGTTGCTTCATTCTTCTTTATCAAGGTGTTGCGATGGATGTAGGTGCAGCTGCTTTAAAATGTCACCTGACCTCGCGTCCAAGTCCTGACGCGATCTCCCTTCCGCCACCGTGAAGACATTCACGGTAGATTAACTTTACTTTTCTAGCTCAATTCTGTTTCTCCAATTGCTCTTCTCTTCTTCCTTGTGTAATTTTTGCGCATAGATACTCAATTTTATCTCACAACAACACAACACATCGTCCGAATGCCCCGCCCTGCCAGAGGTAGCCAGAAGGCTGTCAAGTACGAAGAAGACGACATTGACGAAGTGAAGCCTTCCAAGCCAACCAAGTCTGTAGCCGCGACAAAGCGAAAGGCCGATTCGGAGCCCGATGCCGATTCCAAGGCCCAAGCTTCTAAAGCTGTGAAAAAGCGCAAGGGAAAAGGAAAAGGCGACGACGAAATGATTTTGGCAGAGAGAACTGCTGTATCGACCCTAGGCAAGGCCATGTACATTGGCGCTCACGTCAGTGCTGCAGGAGGTATTTCGACGCTCTCAAACTCTTGTTCCAAAAACATTAATCACTAATGTTGAAATTATCTTCCAAAAGGTGTCCAGAATGCCGTCGCAAATGCCGTTCAAATCGGCGCCAACTCTTTCGCATTGTTCCTTAAATCTCAGCGCAAATGGAGCAACCCTCCCATCACAGCAGAAGCCAAGAATGGCTTCATAAGCCAGTGCAAAGAGCACCATTATCACGCCAACGAACACGCACTCCCTCACGGCTCATATCTTGTCAATCTCGCGCAGGCGGACAAGGACAAGGCTAAGCAGGCATATGACAGCTTTGTCGATGACCTTGACCGATGTGAGCAACTGGGTATCAAGCTCTACAACTTCCACCCCGGATCTACTGGAGGTGATACAAAGGCTGCTGCGATCGGGCGCATAGCTGCGCAATTAAACAAGGCTCACAAGGCTACGAAGACTGTCATCACCGTTTTGGAAAACATGGCGGGCAGTGGCAACGTTGTGGGATCAACTTGGGAAGACCTGAGAGATATCATCGCTCTGGTGGAGGATAAGTCTCGTGTCGGAGTATGCATCGATACCTGCCATGCTTTTGCAGCTGGCTACGATCTGCGTACACCCGAGACTTTCAAAAAGACGGTCGATTCTTTCAACGAAATTGTTGGTGCAAATTACTTGAAGGCTTTTCACTGTAAGTTACTGCCTGATTTCTTCTCTTTTCTTATCTTGCATACTAATTATTGGATATCTAGTAAATGACAGCAAAGCACCCTTCAATTCCAACAGGGATCTTCATGCCAACATCGGAACCGGCTTCCTAGGCCTCCGAGCCTTCCACAGCCTCATGAATCACGAAGAGTTCCAGGATAAGCCCATGGTCCTGGAAACCCCGATTGACAGAAAAGGTGCAGATGGTAAATCAGTAGAGGACAAGCAAATCTGGGCCGACGAGATTAAGCTCCTAGAAAGCCTCATCGGCATGGATACAGAGACAGAAGATTTCAAAAAACTAGAGAAGGAATTGCAAGCCAAGGGTAGTGACGAGAGGAAGAAGATCCAAGATCAGGTGGATAAGAAATCCAAGAGTGCCCTGAAGAAGGGAAAGGCTGCCCCGAAGAAGAAGAAAGAGGCGACAAGTGATGAAGAGAGCGATTAGAAGAAATAAAAGCAGAAGGCTCTGGCTTAAAATACTTGATGTTGGCTACATTACGGCCTTGTTTGATTAGTAGGGGGCTGTCATATTTGACGGCAGCTCTTATATGTATATTATGTCGAAATGATTTGATAGTAAACAGCACACGCTATACAATCTTAACTGAAGCTTGACTCTATAAACAAAAGTAACGCCCCTGCTTTCCAATCTTGCGATTATTTGTAACTCTAAATTTTCTTTCAAGGAACGCATTCCATTAATTATACGTATCACACACTTGTACATAACTTTGCTGGGTATAACAGGTATACATAACTCATAAACAGGGGCTAAAATAAACAAAGAGGAAGAAAAGAAAAAAAGAGAGAGGGAAAGAGAAAGTGAGTGGTCTTTTTACTTGCGATTCTTTGTAAAGGCCTCAACTCTCCCCATGGCAGCCTTCAGTCCTGCCCCCTTCTCGCAATTCATCTGCAGCCACGCCTCCATTCGCTCCCGGACGATCCTCATCGACCGCAACACAGGCATCTTGCCGCCATCCTCATGAGCCAGGAACGACGACGGGTTGAGTAGCACTTCGAAGCAGTCTGACCAAATGTCCGTCTGCCAGTACCGCTTCAAGCTCTCCCTGATCTTGTATTTGTGCCCGCCTCGTCCAAATCCACCTTGGTCGGATCGCACAGTCTCGATGTATTTGCCAAAGAGGAGGCAGTGAATGACGCCTGCGAGCCCGTAGTAGTCGATCTGCCACGTCCAAGGCCGGCCATCCTGCATTTCGGGGCAGTCTTGTGCGGTTGTTTTCCAATCTGCGATAAACTCCACGTCTGGCACAAACGCTTTCATGTCGATGCCTCTTCCAAAGTCGATTAGAACGACGCCGCGCGAGTCCCAGCCGCCGCGTCCATCAGCGTGCCACTGGCCAGAGAGAGCCTGTTCAGAAGACGCAGGTGATGATCTAGGATCAAGACGGAGGAGGCAGTTATCAGGTTTCAGATCGCCATGAAGCACGTCTTTTGAGTGGAGAGCTTCGACAGTGCGTAATAGTTCTATGGAAAAGAACATGACAAGCTGCTCATCCATAACACCTGATGGTTCCGCTCGAAAGAAGTTGATTACATCCAACAAGGTGCCGTGGGGATGATATGGGAGAAACAGGAAGCCCTCATCCTGATATAGGTGCATTTCATGTGCAGACGAGATTGATGCCGTAGCCCGATGCTGGGGGCCTAACCGTGAATGGGCGGTGCGCATGATGTAAAACTCCCACGGCGTTGGAGGAGATTCCATTTTCAAGGCTTCTATCGCGGCGCGTTGGTTTACGGCGAATCCCCCCTTGCCCATAAAGACCCTATCTTCATCGCCTTCCTCTTGGTCCGGCCGTGAATTTTCCACCAAGTACACGGGTGCAAAAGCGCCAGCGCCGAGTTCTTTCCTCACAGTGTATCTGGAACTGCAGTCGACGAACTGGATAACTGCTGGAGGGTTACTCGGCATGACTTTATCTGTACCCGTCTTGCCCAGTCTGCTTACGGCTTTGGCGAATCTTCGAATCTCCCCCCCACGTTCGTACCTTTGACCGTGATGATCGTAGAAGCCGGGGTATGCTGCCAACGGAGGATTTAGGTTTGTCAGGATATTCAATCTAATACCGCCATCAATGGGACTGCATCGTGCATCCTTGATGATGGGCTGCTTAGCGGGCACAGCTCTGGCTGCTTTAGACCCCAGAGGTGTTCGTCCATTGATGAAAGGCCTTTCTTCTGGGAAGATTTCTCTCAACGGACTGCTCGATGGTTCTGAATCTGATAACTCCTCAATGGGCGTAGCTAGGCCATGATGCTTGCTAGGCGTCTTGAATTGGTAAGCGCGGTCCACGTCCATGTCTACGTTCAGCGATACTTCGGTTCTCTCCGCAATAGGCGTCATAAATGGCAGACGATTATTGGCCATTTCTGCCGGATCCCTATACGGCCGTGTTGGTGGTTCATAATCTTCTGGAGGCATGGGAATGAAGATCGTGCGAGTCCTAGGTGGTTCTGGCTCTTCATCTTCTTCCGCATTGTCATATACGTACGAGCTGTGCGATGGTTCATCTATATTGACAAAATTAGACATCTGAACTCCTTCGCTGCCTTAATCAATCTGCGCGTGTCCATTTGGAATATGTCATGGGTTGAAATACCAGACTATTCGTCGATGCTTATAGCATCCGCTGCTTCATCGTCTTCTTGCTCACCTTGGTGGGTTTGTTTCGTGGTGCTAGTGCTCTCAGCATCACTTCCATAATAGGCGTCGGTCATGTCCTCATCCTCGTCCTCGTCTTCATCATCGTCGTCGTCTTCGTCGTCTTCGTCGCCGTCATCATCATCATCGCCGGTCTCATCCCCTGCTAGGGATGCTGGCTTGAGCGGTGCATTAAAAATATCGTAAATATCATCCGTAGCTGCTCTTGTATGAAGCGTCATGGTGGGCTCAGCTGCGTTCTTCTTCTTGATTTTTGGTCCTGAAGGAGAGTCGAGCTTCGTTTTAACTAATTGGGTGTCAGGGGGTTATGAAAGAAACAATTTGGTCGGATACAGATTGAAAACTTACTAATTTGTGTCTCATTTACTTCCATCACCTTCTTCTTTCTACCTGTGCGAGGTTCTCGAGACTTCCCCCCTGCTACACCATTCTCGTCAAGCATCATAGGGTCTCCATCAACAATTAGCTTCTCAGCCGTGTCTTGAGGCAAATTCTCAATTTCACGTAGAGGTACCATGCGATCTGGGGTATCGTTTTCATTCGCATAGTCAGTGTCCCACTCGCGATCGAGCCAACCACGATGTGCGGCAATAATCTCCTCAAAGCTCATTTCTGTCCCAGGCTCCTCGGGGGTAGGGTAGACGGCTGCCAGATCAACGAAGATATACTCTCTTTTCCCCGTCTGTGGATGGACCGTTACTTGATGTTTGGATGGAACAACAACAATATTTTGTATTTGAGCGAGCGACTGAATTACATAGCACCACAGACAGCAATACATTAGTCCTATTCTTATCAACAGCTGAACATTTCGCGAGAGGGGGGAATTACATACCGGATCCCTGAACACTGCCAGTTTTGTCCCTCCAGACCCGGGCTTTTTACCACCCGCCTTAAGAGTCTCTCCTACCCATGGCTTTGGTTCCATTGTATTTTCCTTTTTTCGATCGGCAAGAGATCCTATGCTATCCCAGCCCTTGGACGCGGCATCCCTTGACGACATGGTAGGTTGTTGGGCATCTGCGTCAGAGAAGATGGCTAGCTTGGATTTTGTAGGTCGAGATGAGCTGCCAACACCGCTGGTTTGCCTTGGAGCCTGGGGATCCACTGCGTGTGATGAGCTACCGAAGGGATCCGTCTTACTGGCCAGCGCGGGACGAACAGTTGGCAAAGCTGGTGAGGATGGCTCCGCCAATGCATCTGGCTGCTGAGCAAGTCTTGCCTCAAACTCCTTAAATTTGCGTAGCAGCCTCTGGGTTGGCCGGGCCTCTCTCTGAATCCCCAGCTTATATACTTCGTCTGCTTGCGCCCATCGGCCTGCACCCTCCAACCACGCAGCGTATTCTTCGTAAAATAGGGCAAGGCTCTCACCAATTCCTTGTCGAGAGAGGAAAAGATAAGCCTCGCGAGGGGTATCAGAAAATAGTTGGATATAATACATCCATAACTTTAGATATCTAGGATCGTTCTTGTACTGGGACGACGTAACAAACGTTTTCGTTGCGCGTTCGAGGATTGTGTGCAGCTGCGATTCTGCCGTTGCTTGCGCTGATGGGTACGCGTCTAAAGCCCAGCGGACGTATCTGTCAAAAATGTCTAGCGGATCATCGGATTCGGATAGGTTTTCGATTTCTGCTTCATATTCTGCGCGGATGCAGTCGTTGACATTTCTCGTGTCGGTCGGTGTCGGCGTGGATAATTTATGTAGAGGAGATGGAGAGAAAAGACTGGCCAGCTTTTTCGCCGATCGGCCTCCAGGGAGGGACTGAATATTCTCCTTTTGATTCTCAATCACGTCAAAGTCGGTCAAATCGTCTGCGCCCGCCATGTTGCTTTACCACCAAAATGGCGGCAACTCTGTGATTTATCGAAGCAATATGGATTCTGAAAGGCCCTGAACGGTGGTTAAAACGCGTTGCTACATAGTTGCCTATGTATACAAATTAACATACGGGGTACAATGCCCAATGCCAGTAAATGATCGCTTTGGGCACGAGTAATAGTATCTGGTAAAATTTCCCTGAAAGTTGATCGACTTAGCGGCTTCACGCTTGCGTGTTATGGTGGGATGTGTTTTCGACCCCGCGTTGCTCTGGTGATGGTATTTATCATAATAATAAGTACTTGTACATCTTTATGGCTGCCATATACCTTTACTCTAGCATAGAATTTGCCCTGATAAAGGTTCTTTAGTTTTAGATTTAGTATTTTATACTTTGGCACTAACTCGGCCTATCTACACCCCACCACATTACAAGCTTAGCATCACAGGCGTTAGCACTGCACTCATCAATGAAAGTGAGCATTAGAGATGCCTGGCTGCAAGAACAAATTGTTTCACGTGGTTTCATGGAAATGTTGTTGTATAATTATTGGTCATAGCTCAATTCATTTTTCTTCCGCCGTATGGGCGTTTCTTCATATCATTATTTATATTTTACTCGCCCATTTTAACCCATTCTCTGGGCGGCCAGCCCTTTTATATATATATCCTTAGCTCAATGTTACCATTTACAGGTTAACAGAGGTGCGGAACTTGTCACCCGCATAGATGGCAAGCTCACCAAGCTCCTCCTCAATGCGGAGAATCTGGTTAAGCTTGGCCAGACGCTCAGAACGGGCAGGAGCACCAGTCTTGATCTCACCAGCACGGATACCGACGGCAATATCAGCAATGGTGACATCCTCGGTCTCACCAGATCGGTGAGAGACCATGACACCCCAGCCATCGGCGTAGGAGTCCTTGGCAGCCTGGATAGACTCGGTCAATGTGCCGATCTGGTTGACCTTGAGGAGGAGGGCATTGCAGGCCTTGAGCTCAATGGCCTTCTTGATGCGGACGGGGTTGGTGACGGTCAAGTCATCACCGACAATCTGGATGTCCTGGGTCTTGTAGAAGTAGCTCCAGGCCTCCCAGTCATCCTCAGCAAAGGGATCCTCAATGCTGACAATGGGGTACTTCTTGCAAAGGTCGGAGTACAGGGCGGCAAGCTCCTCGTAGGTGATCCACTTGGTAGGGTCGCTCTCGGGGTTCTTGAAGTCGAGGTCGTACTTCTTCTCCTCCTCCTTGTAGAATTCGCTGGAAGCAACATCCATGGCAATGTTCATCTTGCCAGTGTAGCCGGCCTGCTCAATGGCATCGGTGATGAGCTCAAGAGCCTCATCAGCGGTCTGGATATCGGGAGCAACACCACCCTCATCACCAACGTTGCCAGCAGACTGGCCGTACTTCTTCTTGGCCAGAGTCTTCAACTTCTGGTAAACCTCAGCACCCTGGCGAAGGGCCTCAGAGAAGCTGGGAGCAGCACTAATGGGGGGTTAGCAGGCGTATACGTAGGAGAGAAGCTATTGGTGAACTTACGAGGGGACGATCATGAACTCCTGGAACGCAAGACGGCCACCGGCGTGGGAACTGATCAGTCAGTTAGCGATTGCTGCTGGTTTATTCTCTAGAGGCGCGTGATTTACTTACCCGCCGTTGAGGACGTTCATGAAGGGAACGGGGAGGACATAAGGCTTCTTTGTTCCGGCGAGGTCGGAAATGTGAGCGTAGAGAGGGACGTTCTGCTTTGCATAAGCTCCTGTTCGTCATTGGCAATTTCACATGACGATGCTTACCTTCTCGGCGGCACCAGCCTTGGCAACAGCCAGGGAGACACCAAGGATGGCGTTGGCACCAAGCTTGCCCTTGTTGGGAGTACCATCAAGGCTGTTCAGGAACTCGTCGACCTTGGACTGGTCCTTGACATCAAGGTTCTCCTTGATCAGAGCGGGGCCAATGATGGTGTTGACGTTCTCAACAGCCTTGGTGACACCCTTGCCACCCCACTTGGTCTTGTCGCCATCGCGAAGCTCAACAGCCTCGTGCTGACCTAGGATACCAGTTACTTCCTGCAGCTATACGGAATTGAGGGAAGTCGAGGGCACGAACCGGTAGAGGCACCAGAGGGGACGATGGCGCGGTGCAGGCCAGTGTCAGTGACAAGGTCGACCTCCACGGTGGGGTTACCACGGGAGTCGTAGACGGAGCGGGCGTGAACCTTGGTAATGGCCATTTTCAAAGCTATTTTAGGTTTCTAGAGCAGCCGGTCCTCGTTAGCAAAAAGGTCGTAAGGTAGCTAGCTGTAGCTTCGATTACGAAGCTTGAAAATGGTAGAGTAGAGCTATTGTAGTGCATTTTCCTCCTGGCGCGCATCACTTTCACTAGATGGAGCTGGCCATCTGTGTAAGTCGCCAGTAAATATCGAAATATGCCTCAATGCCCATTTGACACCGTCCTTTCAGCAGCTTCCCACTGAAATGGAGGGGTAACTTGGGTGGTGAAAACAGGAAGAGGGGCAGAGCTGAGGTGAGTAAAGTGGGAATGCTGCTCGCTGCGAGAAAGAAAAGTGCTGTACCTGTATTTAAGAGGTCGATTGGATTTCTCAAGCTCTTCGTACGAAGCTGAATGAGTCGAGATGTCTTGTAGAAGGAAAAGGAAGAAGTGGTGTTTCGAGCTGCTCGCGTAGAAGAAGAAAATGGAGGGGTGAAGCGGGTGGGGCGTATCCTGCTGCTAAGATAACAGGGAAGTTACCTAAGAGCTCCTGGACGAGGGAGCTGGTGTGCTTGTGAGGTAATGATTAGGCCACTCCTTACGTTTATCGGTAGACTGCCATCAATCGGACCTTAGCGCTAGTATTTCTCCGACCTCTACGCCGTGAGGAAAAAAAGTTTCTATGCCTGTTTCGGGCACCATGTAATGGGCTACCAAGTTAGTCACGGACTTCGCCATTCCTCTCTTCTAATTTCTTTTACCATTCCCTTTGCCAGCTACCTATCATTATCATTTCTGACATGGATGGGCCACACCGGTATTCTGCCGATGTCGCCTCTGCGGTATTTCAGAACCTGCAAGACCAGCACCAATGGGCTTCGTTGGAAATCCTTAGCATCCCAGGTCTGTCGCGACCAATGATTCGAGGCCTCCCACCACGCCTTTTATATCTCCACCCAGACGATCAGATAGCAGCTCTTGCATACGAAAAGTCAGCTGGGACAAGGGCGCAACATGACGCTGAGGTTGAATGGGTGCTAGCAGTTCATCTCTCCGAGAAATGGACGCTTTCCAACTTTGCGGCGGTCATGGACGCCCTCCCAGATGATCGCAAGGGGGCTAAGCGAATCGTCTTGGCCGCCTTGCATAATGACTCAACCGTCGTATATTATATTGTGCAAGAAGGCATGATAAAGCCTCGTCAGAACTAGAATCACCGAAGTCGCTGTGCTATCCCCTTTCATAGTGAGCAATCTACCCAGGCTCAAAAGTTGCGATATTTTTATCGGCCCGTTTGGCGTCAAGGAGTTGGCAGTCTAGTATGATATTACGAAATTTTCTAAGAAATGGTACCTTTTTACTAATCGATGTTTATAAAGTTTTTTCTCGTCAAATTCATTTGCCACGTACAAAGTATAGGGCGCGTGAATTGCAAGTCCATATTGCCCTCAGCCGCATCCTTTAGCAACTCCATCATGCTAGGGAGCAATGCTCTATTTCAAACGTTATGCAGAAGAACAATTCCGACACATACAGACCATCAAATCCGCCAAAAGACATGAATCATGATTATTTTCCCACCTGAACGCCAAGACTACCGCACATGCTTGCCCAACCAACTTAGAAACGTTCCTTCATTCTAGCAGCCACGGTCCTCAGGTTGCCATAGACCTTGCCTGGGGGCTTTCCGAGAATCAAGCTAACGACGGATTCACGAGCCATGTGAATGTTCTTGAATCCTCCCAGAATATGAATCTTGGAATCGGCGAGCACAATTCTTGTACGGCTAGCATTCTCAATCGCAAACTTCGTCTTGCCCTGGTGACCAGCAATTCTACCAATAGCACGGCTCTGGCTGTCTCCATGCACCGTCTTGACATCTTTGATCTCAAAGGTTTCGATATAAAGGTCGTCCAGTCGCAAGAGAGCAATGGCATCGTCGACGTCGAAGCCGAGAGTGAAGGCTTTGACAAAGTCTTCACCCTTTTGTAACGCACCAGAATCGGTGGTGAATTTGGATGTTCTTAGCTCGACGGTTTTCCGCTTGATGTTCATGCGGCACTGTAGTTTTAAATGCTCCACAATGGGAGGGTAGATAGAAGGCCATGATTGTTTCAATGGTGTCATGCGATGAGGTGGGATGGGTACTTTTCGTGTTTCGGTTCTGGCCATAGGATCCTAAGTAAACGTCAGTAAAGCAGCTCTTAATATCCCAGTAGGCAGCATTTCGGCGTACAATATCTTTTGACGGAGCAAAGCGAGGCCGCCCCTCTTCGTCAATAGCCATATTGTCATCCTCGTCCTGGGCTTCCGGGACCATCACTTCAGCGTCGGCTGATGCAACGTCTGCTGCATCAAGGAGGAACTCCTGGTCATTATCTATGCGCGAGTTAGTCCTGAGAGTTCTGATGAAGACAAATCCATAGAGAAAATCTACCCTGAGCAGCTGATTGAACATCTGCAAGCGGGGTGCTTTCCGCCTTCTTGAGGGCTGTGGGTGCTGGCATGGTGCTGGAGGATAAAAGGCGCCGCTGTTGTGTATTCGAATATTCGAGGATCTGAATCAATAGATAGATAAATCGAAGTAGCGGAATGCGATCATGCGCCTGTCCTTCTGTCGCAAGTACTCGGAGAAAAAAAAATGTTATCGCACTGGATTTCGGTAGGCAAGCCACATGCCGTTTCTACGTTGGGCGCTCAAAAATTTGTGGATGGCTATCGGAGCTTATCTATTGGCTGAGTGCCGCCCACAATGCAAAACGTGAGTGGCGCGTCATGCAATTACTTCTGCGCCGCCGCCCTGGCTTGTCCATCATTTACAGCGATGTTGATTCCTGACTTTCTCTTGAGATTCCAAGGCGCTGCTTGAACTGTTTTACTGGCTCACCGCCTCCAGATTGCTGGTCGCCATGAACCTTAAGAATGTCTAAGGGCATCTCATCATGGCAGAATGTTCGCCGCCATCTAACATGCCGCTATCAAACCCCTCCAACATGGCGATCTCCACATGCAGCTCCATTGTCGAATCGATCAACGCAAAGAGCAAGCTCTCAATATGCACAGATTAGGCCAATATCAAAATTGGCCCCTTTGAAAGATGGCTGCCTTTCACCAACATCGATTGGACTCGGCATCCGGTTATCTCTCCATGGCAGCCATAGACGCTTTTCTCCATTGAATGTCCTAGACAGGCATCGAATGTCTCTCAGCATCTCTCAAGCTGCTTCACGGAGATTTCTTCAAAGTAATCAACATGGTCAACACAGCAATAATGGTGTCAGTGACAGGAGAAACTCTGAAGAAGTTTCTAAAAGCGAGCTCGATGGCCAGAAATCGACCGTCACCCCTCATGAAAGCTCGGGGACTGCATCCAAAGATGATATCGAACAATCCAGGATCGACCCAAAGGACCAAGAGCAGGAATCAATAGCAACATCAGTATCCAAATACTTGAATTTGCCAGCTCTGCCTCATCGCCCTACTAAAGAAGAGCTTTTGGCAGCTGCGAACGGATTTTGGGAGAGGTTCAAAGTCAGATTTAAATGGATCTCTATCAGAAGTATGCGGCCTTGGAACATTGATGAATGGGGGGCTTTTGTTTCTTGGTTCATGTTAGGCCATATTGTCTGGATCCTGGTGGGCACAACAACATTCTTCTCTATCCTTATTTTCTCAATCAACACTGTTTTTGCTCAAGGTATAATGATAATTATCTGATCTTCCAACTGCAGTTTCTTCCCATAGCTAACATATTATCAGAAACACTTGCACAATGGATTGGAGACTATTTGACGCAATCAGCCGGCGTTACAGTTGTCTTTGAATCTGCTATAGTTCCAAAGTGGAAGAACGGCGTTATAGCATTCCGCAATGTATTTGTTTCGAGAAGACCCGGCCAAATCGAGTCATCTGTCAGCAAGGGTTCATCTGATGCTGCCGCTGTTGCCGCTGCTGCTGCAGGGCGCCAGATCCAACATAATGATACTGATGTCGTGGATGATGGTAACTACACGCAATTCGACGTAACAATTGCGAATGTTAATGTCACACTTTCATTCCTCAACTGGTGGAATGGTAGGGGGCTTCTTAAAGATGTAGAGGTAAACGGCGTTAGAGGAGTTATCGACCGCACTTCTGTTCGCTGGCCAGCGGAACAGATTGATCCATTTTCTTATCGCCACAAACACCAACCGGGCGATTTCGAAATCGAGTCTTTCAAATTGGAAGATCTTCTTCTTACCGTTCGTCAACCCGATGGCTTCCGCCCTTTCTCAGTCAGTATTTACTCCTGTGAGCTACCGCGGTTGCGAAAACAATGGCTGTTTTACGATTTTCTATCCGCTAGCCATATGTCCGGGTCATTTGACGGATCTCTCTTTACGATCCACCCTCGGCAGGTTCATGGCACGGTGTCCAGTCGATACCAAGGAGTTATGATGGGACTAGAAGAATCCAAATCATGGAAAAAATTCAACAGATTACGAATCGACGGCCTGAAGATTGACCACTTGAACCGTGGAGTGGAAGGCCCATTCGGTTGGATATATGAAGGAAACGTCGACATCGTTGCAGATGTCATGTTTCCAGCGGACATGGACGACAGCATTACCAAAGTCGTAGCGGATTTCTATGATCAGCTAGAAGGCACAGTTATTGCGAACCGTTACCGTTTTCTTCCAAAGGCCCCTGCACCCGAAAGCATCTCTGAAGGCGGTCGTGCCGCAACTGACAAGAGGTCTGACAAGCAGACGGGTGAATCTGAGAAAGATAGGCGGCTCCTTATCATGGACTTGCGCATCCATCTCAACGATGTTAAGGCAGCCGTGCCATTGTTCACCCCCGATCTATCTTATGTGAACCAGGCTCTGGTTCGGCCCATTGTGGCCTATATAAACGCCAAAAAGACGTACATTCCGATTTCCAGCCGCATCATCAAGCCGCTCGCCGACTTTGACGGAAGTTGGACATTTTTTGACTGTGGCCTCTTGGACGATGCATCAGCCGAGACATATGAGGCTTTTGCAAAGGATGTCGAAGACCAACAAAGCCGCGTTAGACGATTTCGGAAAGTTGGATTCTGGACACTATCGTTGGCTATCCATGCTCTATTCATGGGTATGGCTGGGAACGTGGTCTGAAGAAAAGAAGAAGAAGAAGAAAAGTTATGAAAGAAAGCATGTTACACTGGAAAAATGGGGCGATGGATTCTTGTAGAATTGCTGTATATTTTCTGGCGGGATAGGCGGCGGCACACGACGTGAGGTTTAATGATGGCGTTGTTGCGTGGGATCAATTTGGGCATTTCTTGGCGATTAGGGGATTTTATGGACTTTTTTATGAATTACTCGTTGCTTCATGGGAAGCTATCTCTAACTGATACCCTGGCCTCTGGCCTGTTGAAGCAGTGCAATATGAAACAAAACCACTCTAATAAAGCAAAATACCAGCGAATAAAAATAAGAAAAATCACATGAGGAAAAATATTGTTCTAATTATCCTAGTCATAACTTTTATGATATCCCCGAAAACCGTGGAATTGTCCACCCCGTTCCATGGACCAAGCGCTTTGAAAACAAAGGGCATGTAGTGTCACGTCGTGCCATTCATTCTGAACTCTCGTCATCCCTTTTATCTATTTGCCCATGAACTCGTCCAATTTCAAAATACATATCGAATAATCTTCAGCCTGCGCTAATGCCAAGATGCTGCTTCGCCGCCAAGACTACTGATGCTTGAGAATATAGTCTGGGGAATCAAAGAGTCTTCGTATCTCTACTTTTAGACGGGGATAGTAATACGCTAGGAACGCCAAGATAACGCTTGTTCTATTTTTTTTTTGCGTTTTATTATGTGTGGTTTCGTTAACTTCTTCACATGAAGTCGTCGCTAGAAAAAAAAAAAAGAAAAAAAGTCAGCGGTGTCTCGTTGTAATAGCCAGAAAATGAGATCAAGATGTTGTTTCAGGAAAGGGATCTTTATCTACTCACTCTCCAAAGGCATCATCGTCATAGGTTGCAGTATCAGTCGTACCAGCCCTGCTAGCAACAAGGGAGGTCTTTGTCTTAGCAGCCTTAGTCTTCTTCTTGTCTCCAGCCTTCTCCTCCTTCAGCTTCTCGTTACTAGCGCGTGTAAGCGCACTTGCAATCTTCTTAATCTGATCGCTGTTCAGCTCTTTGACGAGATCCTTGGAGAACTCCTCAAGGAAGAGACCGTAGTGAGCCTTCTTGGTGTTGGGAGTAACAAGGGCTGCGAGAACGCCGCGCATCTTCTCAAACTGTAGCTTTGTCTGAGGGTTGAAAGTCGGGACAGCCGCAAGGTTGATAAGATTTGTAGGGTTTTCGGGATCAGGGATCATGGTGCTGGAAGGGTTGGCCTTTCGTCCAGCACTGATACCAATGCTTCCAAAGAGATCCTCGGCGTGCTTGAGATCGGCGTCCTTTTCAGTGCGGCGAAGTCGCTCGCGACGAGCTGACTCCGATTCCTCCTCACTCTCCTCATCATCCTCAGCCTGAATACGGGCGCGCTCAGCCTGGTGGTCGGCGATACGCTGAGACTTTGACTTCTTGCTGGCAGCAGCAGCAGCGGCAGCCTTTTCCTTAGCCTCGGCAGCCTTCTTTGCCTTCTCACGCTCTACTTCGGAGTCCTCAGCAGCGTCCCAAGAGTCGAGGACCTATATGTATTCGATGGCAGATTAGCAGCAGGTTCGAAAGAGCCGCTGGCGTTGTTCGTGATGCAGCTGTCAATACTTACATCGCCGTCATCTTCTTCATCGTCAAACTGTCGTCGACGGCCGGTGGCCGCAGGAGGGGATTCAGGGGCGGAGTCGCCGCCTTCGCTCTCTTCGTCATCTAATCCCAACCACTGTTAGCTGAATATTCCCAAGTTGCTGGCATGACTTTGCTTTGGCGCATAGAAAAGAAGCGGATTTGGCAGTATTGCCCGCAAGACGTGAGCACTGCGCGCTCGTGACTCACCCCACTTCTTCGGAGGCATGATCGCAGGTAGTTGATATAAGAGTCTTGAACAGAAAGTCGAAGTAGTTGAATAACTGATACGCTTACTACGTTTAGATGCGGTCGCTGTCGGCTTGAATCGTGAGATTGATTCTGGACAAGTCTAAGAAATAAACGTCTGTCCTTACTAGGCTGTCATGGATAATTTTATGGCGGGCGAGGAGGGGCAAAATTTTTGGTACTAGTGCAAGTAGCCTCGCAACTGTTGGCTTGGGCTGCCCTGAAATTTTGCGGCTGCAAGCACTAACACCACAAGCTCTCATATGTAAAGCTTCAAGTGCCGGCTACAAATACTACTGATTGGCTCTGATTTAGTGATTATCAAATATGCTACTTATGGGCCCAAAAATAAACAGGTGTAAACAAAATTTAACTCGAAATATATACGTGTAAAATGGCTGCGATGCCTAGTAGGTATTATCCACCTACCAACCAACCCACCAACTTGTGCATCTTAGATAAGATATGAACAATTACCCCTCCAACGATTTTGATGGATCGATCGAAGATGGACTTCAGTAATTATTGGCTCTGGGCGCTGAAAAAAATACAATTATTAGAGATTCAAGCGAAATCTAAAGCATCTCTCCTTTAAATTTCAGGCATAAAAACTCCCGCCCATTCTTGTAGTCATAAAGAAAACCGATTTTATATGTAGAATGTCCAATTAAGAGTGCGGAGGCCCGGCGGAACGAAATACCGTGTGAGAAAATCAGGTTACAGCTCCCCCACCAACGACTCACAAGCCTACATTCCTCTGCTGTGGTGGGGAAAAGCACCTGTGGTTAACTTCCTGCTAGGACCAAAATTGAGTCACAGGTACCAAGCCCCAAAAATTCACACCTCTCATGAAGATTTGCCAGATTTCTGCCAGTCGAAGGAGTCATCGTATATTAAGCTTCTCCTCCCCGTGGATTGTGAGGTCGTTTATTCATCATCCACCATCGACTTTGACCCGGCCTTTTGCTTCCTTGCATCAGCAAAAACGTCACATCTCAGATACTCAAAAAACAAACTGCAGAACCTTTCCGTGGAACTCAGCTTTCACTGCTTCCACTCCCGGCTGTCTAAGAAGCATATCAGCCATGGCTAAACCAGCGGGCATCGACCAACTCGCAACGTTGGTCAGCGGCTTGAGCCTTGACTCCATCGCTGAGAAATACCCCCAGGCTCATCCTGAAATCAATCCTCTCGACTTCTACAGGGCACACCTTGGCAATGTCTTGGCCGGAATATCTGGTGTAGATTCTCAAATCATATACCCCGCTATCAACTGGACGACTGGTCTCGACAAGGGTGATTTTGTTCTAGCTGTTCCAGCTTTGAGGCTCAAGGGCCAGAAGCCAGATGCTCTCGCTACTAAATGGGCGGAAGAGGTACAAAGCAACACTCTTAGCCATTACATGTTTTAGAGCTGACATCAACTATGATAGTTCCCTGCCGAGGACCCTCTATTTGGCAAGCCTACAACTAGTGGTCCTTTCATGTCCTTTTTCCTCAAGGGAGCCCCCCTCTCCAAGTCTTTGATTCCTATGATTCGAAATCTTGGTGAAGAGTATGGTATGTTCGATCATGTTCAAGTCATGCCATCGCATAGAAGCTTATTGTTCTATAATTAGGCCGTAACCGATTTAACGGCCTGAAGGATCCCAAAGACCCGAAGCAGGGCAAGAAGCGCATTGTAACCTCAAACCCTTACTCCTTCGGACGTACCTGGCTAGCTGCTAACTGTATCCCAGCTCGTTGAGTTCAGCTCTCCCAATGTTGCGAAGCCATTCCATGCCGGTCATCTTCGATCAACTATTATTGGCAGCTTTTTGGCCAACCTCTACGAAGGTAGTGGCTGGGATGTCGTGCGAATTAACTGTAAGTGATCCAATTGATCTGTACACATCATTTCTCGTGAGAGGCTTAGCGTAGACTTGCCCAATTCGTGTCTCCTTCAATCCCTAGTACAAATCATATCTTTTACCTCTAGTTCATAGACCTGTATATCATTAAAGAGCAGCAATACTGACATCTGCTCATAGATTTGGGAGACTGGGGCAAGCAATATGGACTCCTCGCCTTGGCGTATGAGAAATACGGCAACGAAGAGGCATTGAAGAAAGATCCTATTGATCACCTATTCAAGCTCTATGTGCAAATTAATTCTGAGATGACTGCAGAGAAGGAGATCATTGAGGCACAAAAGAAGGAGGGCAAAGACGTTGCCGAGCTTGAGGCCAACAGCCTTGATGAGCAAGCCCGCAGGTATTTCAAGCGTATGGTAAGTGATGAGTATACTCTAGGCTATACAATTAGGTTCCTAACTAATTTCTTCATCCAGACGGACAGGGACGAAGATGTGCTCAAGCAGTGGCAAATCTTCCGAGACCTCAGCATTAAGCGATATAAGGGTAAGATACCATTGCCTGGCGGCCATACCTCGCGCGCATTCAAGGCCAATTGAAACTAACGCATATCATAGAGACATACTCCCGACTCAATATCGCCTTTGACTCATACAGCGGTGAGTTCTATCTATCATGATATAAAATGGTAATATCGCTAAATTTTTTCCCCCTCATTCCAGGCGAGAGTCAGGTTTCCGAAGATTCAATGGCAAAGATTGCTGTTGAGATGGAAGAAAAGAATATTTCTCGAGTAGACAATGGCGCCGTGCTTGTTGACTTCACCAAACTTCTCCCTGGCAAGGAAGGAAAGCGACTTGGTGTAACTGTTATTCGGTATGTTTTATCTCTAACGAGATTCGTTCATTCTTACGATATATCTAATGTTCTCGGGACAATAGAAAGAAGGATGGTACTGCCTTGTACCTCACCCGTGATATCTGCGAACTTCTATCTCGAGTAAGTAAACTCAGTATTTGCCATACTCTAATGAGTAATGCTACCCCAGGTTCTACAAGATCGCTAATAGCCTTTAATAGTACGAACAATACAAGTTTGATCATATGATTTATGTTGTGGCAAGCGCCCAAGATCTTCATCTGAAGCAGCTTTTCGAGATTATTGGACAGCTTGGCTACAAGGACATTGCGAACCGCTGCCAGCACATTAACTTCGGCCTGGTTCTGGGTATGAGCACCAGGAAGGGTACCGTTAAGTTGTGAGTATTTCTTGTCAACGCCCATTTCACCCTAAGCCAAAGCATTGGTTAGTAGCGTACAGTTGGCTGATACAGGTCGCAATAGCTTGGATGATATCTTGCGGGACTGCGCAGATCACATGCATGAAACCATGAAAAAGAACGAGGACAAGTACGCCCAGGTTGAAAACCCAGCTGCGACCGCCGATATTCTCGGTATCAGCAGTGTCATGGTTCAGGATATGAGTGGAAAGAGGTGAGTTGCCATCTTTTACGGCGCTTCGTAATTCATCTAGGCTCATCACCAATCACAGGATCAACAACTACACATTTAACATGGAGGCCATGACATCGTTTGAGGGTGACACAGGTCCCTACCTGCAGTATGCCCACTCTCGACTTTGTTCCATCAAGCGTCGGGCGAACTTGACAGAGGAAGACCTGCTGAACGCTGACCTTTCACTGCTCACCGAGCAACATGCCACTAACGTCGTGCGAATGCTCTCACAATGGCCCGATACCGTTCAGAACACTCTCAAGACTCTCGAACCCACCACTGTGCTCACTTACCTGTTCAAGATGAGCCACGCTGTGAGCAGCAGCTACGATCATTTGCAGGTGGTTGGCAGTGAGAAGGAATTGATGAAGGCTCGAATGGCGCTGTACGACGCTGCGCGAATTGTTCTGTCTAACGGCATGAAGCTGCTTGGCTTGACGCCGCTTGAGAGGTATGTACCAGAATCCCTGTCTGTTTCGTATTTATTTCAAAGGAAAATAAAATCCTTGTTATTTCCTTGTCAGCTTAAAGAGTACTAACTTGATATAGGATGTAAAAACTGGGCACTGATACTGTCTGATGTGCCGCTTTCGGCCGCATAAGTTGCCGCAAAGAGGGAGAAAAAAAAAATCAACTCCAGTTTTAAAAGATCCAGACACAGAAAGGCCAAGAAAAAAAAAAATTGCATGAAGACTTTGACTCAATCGTGCCCCATCCAATTGATTAGTTTTCCTACTAGTGACAAAGATGAAGGTTGATGATGCAAAGCAATCTATTAACAGCCCTATCCAGTTCCATGCATTCGGGAGCATACTACCCTATCTAGCGTCTACCTTAATACTGATACAGCCGTAGAAGCAAAGAAGTGGCCTGATTTTTCAAGTTTAATATGCGGGAGGCGTTTATGATCCGCGCCAAACAAGCGCCTAGTCGATAGTTCTCAACCAAGAGAAAACTCATCTCCTCGCGGGCACAAGCGTTATGCATCTCCGTGGATTTGGAAAGTGCAGAACGCCGCTTTCTGAATTTTTAGAATTCAATACTACTAGTCGGACTGTCCGTAAGCAATAGCCGGGCTAACATACAAAGACCAATCAATTGGCTCGTATGCGCTCCAGATTCGCTACGCAACAAAGAGGCATTATACGGACCGATAACTCGCTCTTTTAGCCTATACTCATAACTACTTGAGCGTTAGTTGTAAGTTAACACCTTGATGAGTAAGTACATCATAGGCTGAGAGAAGCCAATTGAACCTATTCTATTTCGAAGAGCCAAACGCGGCTCGACTAGCGCCGAGTGCCGCATGTCAATAAGCGATCGGGTGGAGATTTGTCGCCCTGCTAGTGAAGGAGAAATTCCTCCCGAGATCCAGACATTTGGTAACGCATCCTTTTGCTATGACGACACGGACTGGGATCCGACAGTAGGTCGCCGGAAACAGGAGCTCGGGGAGAGCAGATTATGATTCATCCTTGAATGCGAGGAGATAACTCAAATATTCGCTGAATAGCGTAAATCGAAAATTGATCGGAACGCTTTAAGGAGAAGAGAAAGAGTCACATACAGGCTCCCCCGAAAGATCCCGACTAGGCTTTGCCCGTGCGTTCGGACCTCGTAGCTCTGAGAGATGCCGAGTGCGTATAGGAGATCACCGCCAGCCGTTTTGCATGGCAGATGACCAAGCACCATAATAAAAAATTGATTCAGTCTTTTCCCATTGGATGCCGTGCCTGTCCTGCATATCGGCGCTCATCACGGCGAACCCGCTTATCCGGGTGCGGGTTAGCAGAGCGGCGTTGGCGGCGGATATTCAGAGACAGCCTCAGGGTTACGGTTACCCGAAGGAGGTGTGTGTGGTAATACGAAGCATGCGTCTGACCTGTAATATTTTTCTCCTTTCATTTCCTACTATTTTAGTACAGAGTCAATTGATATAAAGCATCAAGTGTCCCAGAGACCAGAGGCAATGCTCAATTGTATCATCACCATTCAGCCTTGTGGCATACTTCCCAAGTACCTATCTTATTAGTACTACTAGTACTTATCTTAGTCATTGACATCAACCGCAGCTATATTTAGCTTTCACTATGACTTACACCCAAACCGAAGCCCCCAGGCAGGCAGTCAAGCTTGCAAAAGTCGTGGTTAACAGCCATGCGACTTACAGACTCGCTGGGCACCCAGCATTGACACGAAGGCTGGGCTGCACTGGTCGAGCCACAGTTCCTTCATACCACCTCTACAGCCAGACGATCCGAGCATTCTCGACAACGCCAGTCTCTCAATTGAAGGATATCTTCCCCGCCAAAGACACCCCCCATATCAAAACCACACCGGCGGCATGGCCCCACCCCGGCTACACAATGGAAGAGCTCCGTCAAGTAACGCCGTCCCATCGCGCGCCTCGCGGATTTGGTGATTGGGCTGCGTGGAAGATTGTGCGATTTGCGAGATATTGTATGGACAAGGCTACGGGGATGGATAGAGACCAGCAGGTCGATAAGAAGAACCCAACGACAGCGGTCAAGGCCGATAAGCCACTAACAGAGGCTCAATGGGTATGATTTCCTGTTTGCGTCAAGCTGTTTATATAATGCATGTGGAGATATCCAGCTAACTTACACTGGGTTTGCAAATAGCTTGTCAGATTTGTCTTCCTGGAAAGCATTGCTGGAGTTCCAGGCATGGTGGGCGGCATGCTTCGTCACCTGAGAAGCCTCCGCGGCATGAAGCGCGACAATGGTTGGATTGAGACTCTCCTGGAAGAAAGCTACAACGAACGAATGCATCTCTTGACATTTATGACCATGTGCGAACCCGGGGTCTTCATGAAACTCATGATTATCGGCGCTCAGGGTGTATTCTTCAACAGTCTCTTTGTTGCCTATCTTCTTAACCCCCAGATTGTCCATCGATTCGTTGGATACTTGGAAGAGGAAGCAGTCCACACTTATACCCGGGCTATTCATGAAATCGAAGAGGGACATTTACCCCGGTGGACTGATCCGAAGTTTCAAATTCCTGATATTGCAGTTCAAGTAAGTAACTGAGTAGTAAAGGAAAAGGGGGGTGAATTCGACACAAAAACACTTCAACTGACAGATTTATTTGCAGTACTGGCACATGCCTGAAAGCCACCGCACCATGAAGGACTTGATCCTGTATATTCGAGCCGACGAGGCTGGCCACAGAGGTGTTAACCACACCTTGGGTAACCTCAACCAGGCTGAGGATCCTAACCCCTTTGTCAGCAAATTCAAAGACAGGGAGGTTCCCAAGCCTGCACTTAAGCCTGAAGGCTATGAGCGTGCGGATGTGATTTAATTGAATCCAAAGACGAAGGTGTGTGATGGTTGATATTATTGCATTTTTGATTAATACGGAGGAAAGGAGCGTTTGCACAGGATATCACATAGGATTGATTGGATGCCTGGAAAGGTAGGCTGGAAAATTGGGAGGGGAATGCATAGACTTTGCGGCGTTTGGAATTAGGGACAAGTAGATGGATAGGATTTTCTCTCGACTCTGTTACAACAAATCTGAATATTGAACGCATTTACTCAGCAAAAAGATGATGATGAGAGGCAACCAACGAGGAGGCAGCCAACGACGAGGACGGGACGGGGATGAAGATGGATATGATTTTCTCTCGGCTCTGATACAACAGTTCTAAATGTTGAACGTAATTACCCAGAAACAAGATGATGATGAGAGGCAGCCAATGACGAGGACAAGATGAGGACAAGATGAGGACAAGACGAGAATGAAGTGGATAGAATTTTCTCTCGACTCTGTTACAACAAATCTGAATATTGAACGTAATTGCCAAGAAACAAGATGATGCTGAGAGGCAACCAACGATGAGGCAGCCAACGACAAAGACGGGACGAGAATGAAGATGGATCAGTCGATTCAGTCAATAGGCGAGAGTGGCTACAGTCACATTTCCGGTGGTGACATTTGATTTCAATTTCCCGCAGTCACCTTGGGCTAGGACTTTTAGATGCCAAGGCTTAGACATGGCGATTGAAACTCAAATTTCCGTAACAAGGCTACGTGATACGAGAATACACGGAGTTGCTGGATGTATCAGGGTAGTATCTGTTAGTACCGAAAGTGCGCCACATGGGACCAGAATAGGCACGCCGTCCACAACAGGCAGACGCAGCGGCAGGACGGGAATCTTTAGCGCCCGCAAAAGTGCCAATCTGGAAGGGCCCCCCTTAATTCGGACATTTCCTAAATGGTCTAAAAAAAGGTACGATGAAAAGGCGTTTAAGAATTCCAGGGGTGAGCAATAGTAAATTCATGGGAAACAGCATCGTGGAGGGAGAGAAGGGGAAGCAGAAAAAAGCCTTGCGGAGAGCCTTGCAAGCTGATCCGAATGAAAGGGTCCAAGCGCTGGCCAATAGAAAAAGGGATCGAGATTTGCAGCGAGGGTTGGTAGCCGATTGGCTCTCGGGAGCCGAAGATTTGCAACTTTGGGACGGGCTATGCTACATCTGGTAGCAATAACGAGAAATGCGAATTCTTTTTTTTCTTTAACGAGATCATGTCAAATGTCAAATGTCAAACAGGCAATTTTTGGGATGGGCATTAGCCACGAGTTTACAAAGTATATAAATGCCATCTACAGTATATTAGCCATGCAACGTTTATACGATCCATCTAGCCTGATTCATCGCGTGTATTATTAAACGTGGCCTTTAGATGAGGTCACAACTAATGCTCCCTTGCAACAAGGCCGTTAATATGTACGTCACTGCGGTGTGGCTGTGGACGCAAGGATGGACCTCAGACAATAAAAAACAGCGCACCAGCTTAGGAAGGATTTTAAAATGACAGTTTTGTGTGATCTACTCGGTATTATGGAGAAAATGCCATGGGCTTTTTTCTGCTGCCCGTGTTTGACATGTCAACTTGAAACTGCTGCGGACAATGCTGCTGCGGACCATTAATGCTGCTTTGCTTTACTTCATGTGTTTCGAAACCCTAATTTATTTAAAAAATTTTGGCTTATCCGGACGTTTATTCCCCCCGTCAGCCGCTATCTTACTATTACTTATTGCTTTGGCATTGTTTATTTTCTTCACAGCCACCTTCGCCCTTTTGCACTTGGATCCCCTTTGGATGTATTTGAAACATTGGGAAGGTGTCGCGAGCACAGATAGGCGAAATCAATAAAACGAAACATAGTTTAAATCGTTTTTGGGTACTTGCTCCGCGAAATTTCGTATAATACATCTATATTTAGCTCGAGACGCGTGAAAAGCGCAGCCTCTCATGCTCTCATGCTGCTTAGACTGTAGATCTGTGATCATGGGATAGGTAGTTGTCGTCAGCGCCCCGATGTTCTGCAGAGCATGTGCAGAGCAGGGCCCCCGTCCTTCGAACCAGACGGAGCTAATAAGGTTATGTTGTTTGCCGTTTACGACATGGCCAAGTTGTCCCAGAACGGAGATGCACGCCTGGCATGGGTAAAAGCTTAGCATCGTCGTAGCGCCAGGCCCGGTCGAGCAAACTCGTCATCACCGCAAGCCATGTGGGGAGAAACGGTGCATCAACTCAAATGTCCTCGGCATTGTCCAATGCCAGTTTCAGGATTTTTTCTCCGGCCGTTTAGCTCCTTCATTAAACATTCTGCCATTGCTGGTGGCGTGTATTATGTCAAGTCAAGTCTCGTTCGAGCCTCGTTTAGATTAAAGAGGCTTTTCGTCTAAGAGAAGAGAAGAGCTAGGGGGGGCTCGCACATGAGTCTGCCAGTCTATGATTAGCATCTTTTCTAACTGACGCGATGTATGTATTCGGCTAGGCACCTGGAACGCGGCGAATCCCTAGCAAGGTTTCCAAAAGCAGATTGATTGATTCCCTTGCAGTTTTGTTATTTCTCCGCTGGGTACCGACACAGTACGCGATTATGAGTTGGAGTTGCAAGCAGTTCAATAGGGTAATGTTTGTAGTTACTTGGGTAGTTAGTGATGCCTATCGTGGTATGCAATTCGTAGAGTGGATAATGCTACGTAGGCATCAACCTCGAGCTCAAGATACAACCTACCTAGGCAAAGATTGGTACTGGCACCGGTACTCTTTAGAAAACGCGTACTGGGCACTAACTCAACTTGTGAATTTTTTTTTCTTCCCTTCCAGAAGAACCAACGATCCGAAACTGTCAGAAGCTCGGGGCAGTTCCGTAGCTGGTGGATATTCCAGACTCTTTAGGATGGGAACATGCTGGCCACCTGGTACCTGCGGGATACTTTGGGCGTGGCTCGCCTGGGCCCTGCCAAGTGCATGCCTTAGCAGGATTTCATCTAGCGATGCTCAGCCCAGCTAGTACCCAATAGGTCCCTTTTCTCGTCCGCCCCTTGCCGCTGTGGAGGGGCACCAATCCAATGGCAGCACAGTTTGTGCGGGGTCGCGGCTGGCCTCTCTTCCCTTCTTCTCATGATGGCTGCGACAAGACAAGCCGCTAATTACGAAATACCAGAGATTTGCGCAAACGGCTGGCAGCTGAAGCGTGGCCGGCGGTATCGACAGCTAGCAGGACTCCATAGTAGCCTGGCCCCAGTGCCGGATATCGCTCGTTGGGCACAGGTAACCAGCACCAAGCCATCATTCCATGGCGCACCCTCTCTGCGCGCACTTTTGCCAGTGTCGAGCGGTAACTGACATATCAAGCAGCAGACGCTCTCGTATGATTTGCGCGCGGGTATGAATAGCGTTTAGCAGTCCCTCTGCGTGGTTCCCAGGCCTCGTCTCCAGCAGTGCTACTGTGCCTAGCCCTCCCGGCCGTTGCTTGTCTAGCGAGTACCAGCGGCGCCGGAGCTGAACAAAGATCTCACCTGCTATCCCACTTGCATGATAGCTTTCTGCCTCCTACATCACCGGTCTCCAGCCTGACCAGACGTCGACCAACCCGAAGCATCTGGCACCAAACTGCGTCGTCAGCAGCCCGGTCAGACGCCGTCACTGCAGCGTTTTCTCGAGTATCACCGAGGCCACAAGGTTCCTCTACTGCAGTTGTCCCGGTCTCTGCACAGCCTCGCTGGTCCCCCGTCTCTGGTCCATGATTTGACGCCCAACCCGAACGAGCCCCGACAGAGAAAGGACCCCCCAGAAAGGTCCCCTCCTTCATCCTCTCGCCGCCAGTCCCATACCGTCCCATTCCCAAACTCTACCGGCCAGCATCGCCTCGCCTCGCAGCGTCAGACCAGGTCCAGCCCTATACCCACGGCAAACCCACCGCGTACCTGGACACCCGCACCCGCTCCTGGCAGTACGAGTCGCAGCTTGTCTCTCTACCACCACTACCGTGAGTCTGAAACACTATTCGGACTGTGATTCGCACCACTATACGCGTTCCTTGCTGTGATAGGGTCGCGCCCCAGCACCTTGCATCGCTGCCGCCAGTGCACAGCCTCCCCGCTGTAGCTCGGAAGGCTGACTGTGGAATCTGCCTCGCAAGACGAGAAGCACCAGCGCTCGGCCGCCATCATGGATCAAGAATCCCAGCGCGGAAGGTCGCTGTCGGCCAGTAACTTTCAGCGGCCTGATATAAACCAATCTCACTCGCCGACTCGGAGCCCGTTCGCACCCACAAGCGATCAGCCTTCCGTCGGCCTTGGACTTGATCTTGGTATCGGCGTTGGCTTAGACCCATCGCAACAACAGCAGCAACAACAGCAGCAACAGCAGCAGCAGCGACAAGAGCAGCCGCAGCAACACCGAGCATTCACGGCATCTCTTCATCCAAACTTTGACTCTTTCAACGCCAACGGCTTTCTCGGCGCACAAGCCAACGCTGTCGACTCAACTACCGGCTTTGACCCCAGCGCAAGCTTCGGACAGCAGCCGCAAGCTACCCATGCCGACTCCACCCCATCTCTGAACGCCCAAGCGCAACATAATTATATCTCTCCCAACCTGCCAGACGGCGATTTCTCTCTCTTCCCTTCGGGTGCTGAGCAAGGAGACCAGTATAACGCTCCTCTCTTTGAACAACCGGCACTTGGCGATATCAATGCCATGACCTCCCCGCATTCTCATCAGTCTCCAACCCCTCCACGGCTCCTACAGCCAGATAGTCTTCAGTCGCCTCCATTCAGTCAGCATCAGTTCTCCTCGCCGCCGTCGACTCACTCGAGGAACGCTTCTTTAGGACCCGAAGCCGCGCTTCTCCCAAATCAGATCGGCGACTGGACTCAACCTCAGTTCCAAGGTCATCGACGAACGCCTTCGGAGTTCTCCGACGTCTCTTCCGTAGCTCCCTCGCCTCATCTCATCAGCTCCGACACATTTGACGCTGATCCTTCAGGCCATTCGCCCCTGCAAAGGCCTGCCGACGCCAGTCTCTACCAGGAGGTGCTTGGTATTGGATCATTCAGCCTAGCTGACCACGGCAGCCCTGGCTATCATGGTCGAAGCCCTTCACATAGTCCTGCAATCAGTCCTCGCCTAATGCCTCAACAAATGCCGGAGACCATGCAGCCCTCGTTCAATTTGATTCCACCGAATGCCACCTACGAGGGGGCTTCTGGATATCCAGAAACTTTCCCATCGCTGCAGGGCGGCATGGGCGCCGATATGCACCAAATGGCTCCGCCAGCAATCAACATTGATTTTGCACCAACCAATGCAAGACCAGGTGGCTTTGAGCCACCCAAGTCGCAAATGGATCAAGATTCCCTCACTCCACCAGAACGAGGTAAGTTTTTGATGATTTATGATTCACGCTTGATTGATATGGAGGAAACTAATGCGATATTGCAGGCCGTCCGAAATCTCGACCACGTGCGGTCACTGACCCATTCCACCCGGGAATGCTGCCTCCTAACAATTTAGGACCCTCTCTCGGTGTTGACCTTACGGCCCGTTCAGATGCGTCTCGATCCTTATCCCCCCTGGATAGGCAGTCAGTTGGATCATCAGCCTCCAGACGACGACAGTCGACCTCCTCGGTGCCAAACAACGTAATCGCTTTGCGCCTAGCCGACCCGGAGTATCAAAACAGCCAGGAAGCAGGATCTAATAAGCGCACGCAGAAGCACCCGGCCACGTTCCAGTGCAATCTGTGTCCGAAGCGATTCACGCGCGCCTACAATCTACGATCTCACTTGCGCACCCACACTGATGAGCGACCATTTGTCTGTACAGTCTGCGGTAAAGCCTTTGCTCGACAACACGACAGAAAACGACATGAGAGCTTGCATTCAGGAGAGAAAAAGTTTGTTTGCAAGGGAGATTTGAAGACTGGTGGCCAGTGGGGCTGTGGCCGACGATTTGCGCGAGCCGATGCTTTGGGAAGACACTTCCGATCCGAAGCAGGTAGAATCTGTATTAAACCATTGCTGGACGAAGAAATGATTGAACGGCAGCGCCAGTGGCAGGAAGAGCGAATGCAGCAGAACATGGCACAGAACATGGCTGGTCAGCAAGTCATGATGGACACAGGCCCAGCTTATCCCATGGATGCTAGCGGAAACTATACCCTTCCACAGGCCCTGCTGGCTCAGTATCCCGCACTGGCGCAGATGAATTGGTCAACGACTGACATGGGAGGCGGGCTGGATGATGAGCTGAGTGGGAGGTCATCGTTTGATGCCAGTGATTACGACGATGGTGACGACGGCGGCTACATCAGTAGCTCTGGAAGATACCCAGAAGAAGGCATGAATCAAAATTATGCCGAGATGAGCTATACCGGCGAATATGGGCGCTGATTTATAATTCTTTGGATCTCTTTGGATTCTTTCTACCTCTTCTACTTATCCCTCTTCTCCCCCATCGTTTTTTCTTGTCCATCACACTTTTCAAAGGTTTCTTTATTTATCTCGCAAAGATGGGTGTCTAACTACCGCGCTCTGATGCTCGCTTCTGAGGCGGCGATCTTGGCTATATTGTGGAATGGGTGGCATTTGGTAGTCTGCTAATGCGTTTTGTTTTGCTTTGGAAAACTTTTTTCTGAGATGGCTCGGGTTATTAGACGGCACGTCGCATAGATACCAACAACTCTTTGAAGCTTATTGTTACTCTGACTTCCTGCGACATCACTTTTAGTTTGGTGATACTATTGATAAGATGTAGTCTTACCGAATAAAGCCTTGTTCATTTGTACTTGGTCGTGTTTACTCAACTGAGTTGAGCCTGCTGTGACTGAGATGTAACATACAGTATCTATCAATGTATTTGAGTTTTTATTCATGAGCTCTCGAAGTAGTCTGGGGATCACAGGCAGTAGAAACGCGATCTTCATGTGTGAGTCTAACCCATATATTTGAGTATAAATGGGATCCAAGGGACATATTTTCATCCATGTCGGATATACATTGTTAATATTCAATTGATAACGGCGGTATTATAAGCATAATCTCTAATTCAGATACATTCTATTTGAGGATCTTGTCTTTGGTAAGAGCAGATGAAGCCTGGCGATGCCTCTCATTGGGTTATGGTGATGAGCATTGAAAACATGATTATATGAGAAAGTAAACAACTGCCATCTACTGAAAACTATCTTGCTCAACACAGAGTAGCTTGTCTGGAACTAGGGCTAAACGGGCTTATAATACACGTTCTTTGGCTCAGCTGTTGTGATATTTATACTTAGAAATCTTAGTAGCAGTCTTAAAATAACGAAAGAAGCAACTTTGCTTAATCTGCTAAAAGCGTCTGCTTCTCCCTCTTTTTCTTCCTCTTCCTGCCCTTCTTATCTGCCATCTTTTGTTTGCGCTGCGTGATAAGTGAAAGATAGGACGTGGGGGTTTTTATGCAAAGATAATAGTAGTAGGTTTTGCCTGCATACAATTTTTTGGCATATCCTTTAGTACAAGCAAGATTTAACTGCATGGCTGTGGGAAATATTCCATCATGTGAAATGCGAGCTGAGCGAAATCGGCTTACTCTCCCGTCTTGTTTTGTCACTCGATGATTACGCTGGGGTATTATTTATGGTTCTAATGGCACATGACACCACCAAAATTGATGGCGTGATGCAAGTTTGGGGAGATGTAGAAATAATGCCTGACTTTGCTGTTTGTTTAAATAGAAATCACCCATATGGACGAACGAGAAAACTATTGGGCTTGACCGCTCTGAGGGCCCTTGTTATGTTGGGCTATTCGGGGCTGCTACTCACGTCATATAGAGAGATGCATATGTGTGTGCGGTAGGCTTGGCGTGGCAAATAACATTGTGCTTGTTATTATTAGTGTTAATATTTTCTGTGCATCTGATAATTTTTGGAGCGACGTTACACAGCAGCCCAACCGACGACGTCAATATTGTCTTGGCAAATCCTATCCTCTACTCGGGCATGCGTTGACGTTTGCCAAAAATACCTGCTGGATATATATACCTATCATAGGGCCTACTAGGCCTTACTATACAACTACGTATGAGCTCGCATTTATTGCTCCGCAAAGGATCTGCGATCGGGAGGGGCTTTGGTCCTGGCCGGTGAGGGGCACGAGAAATTTCGCCCATGGTGCACAGAGAATGCTGCAATGCACTCGCACTTGGGCAGAGCATGTGAAATGACTCAAGGTGTCAGACAAGAGTCAAGGGCTGCGATTATGCATGAAATTTGAAGAGGCATGTCTGAGGGCCGATGAGCGGCAGGGAGAGCAGCCAGGAATCTGTAGCTGACCAGCGGTGAAGAGACGGGCAGAAGACGCCTGAATGGCCTGCAGTCACCCACCCTGTAGCCCCATGCAGTTACATACATGTACCCTAGCCGTACCCTATGTGCGTGAGCGTGCCCTCGTCAAGGAGCACGGAGTATGTGAGGCATGTCGATTCGATGCAAGACCCGGGCAGCCAATGGCAGCGGGCTCGTGGCCACTAACAGGACTCATCCATGTACGGAGAGGGTACCTCGGAGGCATGTCCCCGCCCATGCAGAGACGCATGCGCATGTACAAGTATGCGAGATTTTTCTTGTTTCTTGATCGTATTTTGCTGCAGCTGGGGCGGACAGGGCCCCTGCATGCGCCTGCGTCTACATGTCACGCGACGCCGTTGGCCCACGAAGGCGACAAAGAGCTGGAGGACGTGGGGAGAGCGTCTGTGGAGGATCGTATGGTTTTTGCTGCTGCGTAGATGGTAGTCTTGGTGTTTTGGTTGTTTGGGGGACACTGGCAGTCTCTGTGATTGCTTGCTTCATGTATGCACTTCGTACTAGCGGATAAATTGTGATGCTCTTCTTTGCACGTATCCCTGCAGATGCTACTCTGTACTAATGCACCGGTAAGTTAGTAGGGATACAAATAGCGCATGACGTTCAAAGTTTGAGGAAGAACAAGAACAAGAGAAAAAGCGTCGAGAACATAAACAGGTAAACAAACAAACAACGAGTCGCCAGTGGGAGGTGCAGGTCTTATGTGTGTGCGCGATCATGGTACATGAGGCGCAGAGACGAAACAAGACGTATAGTAGCCTGCAGATGGCCAAGAGAATATGTATGTATGAGCACAGCTGTGGCGGGTGTAATCTCAGCTTATTGCTAGTATGCTGTGCAGCTTGCGATTGTCAATATTTACTGATGGATGGGGTGGCCGCTGAGTCAAGCTCACAAAGATCAAAGTACAGGCCATGTATTGCAGATGCTGCTGGATGCAGCTCCCTCAGCTCTGCAGAGCTCAGCTCCCCACAAAGCTACCGACAAGGTACCAAGGGAGGCTGGGCCGCGACTTTGCATGCGAGATGGAGCAGCGCCGCTGCAGCTGTGCAGCTCTGGGACAGCTAAAAAGGCCGCTAGGCAGATTGGGGGTCTGGTGACAAACGAATGGGGCCTGCAGCCCGGCCAACCCTCCGACAGCGCGCCGCCCTGATTGGCCGGGCCGCCGCATCTGCGTGCATCTTGGGCTGGCGGGAAGGTGGGATTAGTGGGATTAGTGGGGGCGTACCTGCTCATGTGCATTTGACCGTCGAGCCTGCTCTGCTCTTTCTGCACCGCGCTGCGTTGCGCGTAAAGACAGGGAAGGAAGCGAGGCCATGACGGCAGCGTCTGTGTCACGTTGTTGCCCTAAAGCGCCTTCTAAACCTTAGCAGTATCCCTTGTAAGCCTCTGGCATGTCCCACGAGGGCTCGAGCTCGTCTATCGTAGGTCAGTCAGAGGGTACCCAGTTTCGACGTACTAGGTACCTGCAGCTTGCATCGTTGTATGCTTTCACATGTGCGAGTGAAACAGAAACACTGCACACAACGGTTGTCAATGTACGAGACAATCTGGTAGTCCTCAGCAAGGCGCTCCCAATTCTCCACTGAGTCGCATATCAATGCCGTCGCTGCATTATTGCTTCTCTGGCACGGGGTGTGATATCGCTTGGTATTGATGGCACATACTTCCATCCCGTAGTACCAGATCTGCCTTTCACCAGCGCCCGCTTAGACACCATGTAGATTACATTCATGTATTTGACTTACTCGCAGGCACTCAACGCCGTCTATTAGTAGCACGTAGCACCCGAAAGTAGCACTCCAGACGCCGCGTCGCGCACCATCTCTCGCCGGCAGGCTCTCCTGTATACCCGTCGCCCATGGAGGAGGGCATCCCGCGCGGCCAACTCGACAAGAGGGTGTGAATTCGCAGCCCTCAAGACGCCCTTGTGCGACATCAAGCTGAGATACGGCCACTTCTCCCTCCACTGGAGTGGCGATTCCAAGGCAAAGACACGAATATCATTGGCCTCTCCGCATCACCGCCTCGCCTCGTCTACAAAGTATCCAATTCTCTACTGGTAGCCAGTCACTTGTCCGGCGCGCGCCTTCTATGGCTCCATTGGTTGTTTCTCTGCAGACAGCCTCGTCTGGAATGCTCTATGGAGGGCCGCCCATCATTCATCCCACTTATCTTGGCCGTCTCTTCTACAGTCCGGTTCTCTTTGGATCTATTCCACATCGGCTAGCTTTACTCCGCCTTTATCACTTGTTGCAGCACTTTTCAGACTGCAGCTCTACTCGATATCGCTACAGCTCACCTTGTACCTACCCAGTACCTTGGTGGTCTTCGGTACTTCTGAGCAGTTGGTATCGAACCTGGAGAAACGAGGCGGACGGCGCGGCTCGATATCGCCAGCCATTGCCGCTACCAGGGTGCCATCTTATCCGTTGTACATGATCACTACTGCCGGGCCAGTTGTCTCTCAGTTATCTTAGCTGCCGGTAGCTGCGCTTGCGACGCTTCACCGGATGCTGCAGCTAGTACCAAACAGAAAAAAAGAATAAAAAAAAGTTCAGACTCAGCTTATACAGCCACCCATTTTGTGATAGCTTTCTCCCATCCCTACTCTGTCGGTACCCCGTTGTTATTTTTTTTTCTTCGTCGTTTTTTCTTTTTCTATATTGTTCATTCATATATCGGTTGGTTGTTGCGATGGTTGAAAATCATTCTTGGTGTGGCAGCACAACTTACACGGCTACAGGCATTAGGCCCCTCGACCAAAAATATCACCATCAGTTTTGTTTCGAGGAACTCGGTGCGCTCGCTGTTCGACATCAGATTTCATCTCCGTCCACGATATCGAATTTTTGCCTTTGTTTCCGCCTTATTTCAACAGTGCGATCGACAATAAGTGTGGGCGCCGCCTCGAATCAGTTGTTCTCCCTTCATTCCCTTGCACAAGGATCCAACTTCACAAAGGGAGCTCGAATTTTCGTTTAATTAATTTTCATCTTCAATTCTGATTCTTCTGCTCTCTACCGAGCGCATAGCTTCCATGACTGCAAAACAGCCGTCCCATCGCATCAGCTCCCATTGTAACAATGGCAGCCGCCGATGTCTTGGCGTTTAATCAGCAGCCGTGGAAGAGATGCGCGGAGAGCCGATCCAAGCAGTCAAGTATTGCATGGGATGAGCGCAATCTCCAGGCCCGGCTGCGATTTATATCTCGAGCTTGGATCGAGTACGGAGAGGTGCGTATTAACATTTGCAGAGAGGGAGCTCATGCATTATATAGGCATCTTTATTCTCGTTCACGGCGCTGACCTGGGGCTTATAGCATCGATCGTTCTCAAAAGGCACATCACGGCAAGGTAGACCACTAATAGTTCCTGATTTGTTCCCACGACGAGTCGCTCGACATCATGCAAGACTCACAGCGATTTCTGGTCTCGATCATGTTACAGAGCCTCGCCACGCCGGCTCGCTTGCTCGCCGAAAAGTGCCATGCGCCGGGCCCATTCATCGATCGTCCCCAGACCCCCGCCAATCGGAGCGGCCCAAGCGATCTCGTTCCAGCATCCTCGGTGATCCGATTCTCGAGGCAATAATAGTTGATTTCATGTCTGAAGACGGAGTCGTTTGTCGCAAAGGCAAGAATAAGAAAAAGGGAGGGGCGAATGGCAACGCCAGCAACGGGAGGCTTCCAGAGGGATCAAAGGAAGGTAACCAGAACCCTGACAGAAATGGCGGTGGGGATCAAGGTGGTGGTGGTAGCAATGCAGACCAGGGCGGAGCTGCAGGTGACGGAAATAATGGTGGTGGCGGTGATGGGGACAAGGATCAGGACAGGGGTGTAAACAATGACAACGCGGAACATGATTTGCTGGCGCCTCCCAAGAGCAAGAAAAAGGATAAGTCCCAAAAAGGAACGGGCACTGAATCTCCTCCTCCTCCAACCAACGCGTTCGACGACGGCACTCTTGACGACGTAAATTTGAACGACGACTGTGGGAAAAGCGCTAGTTCTGGGTCGCACGCGCCAGAGTCTGCAAGTGGGATTGGGGCCGCTATTCGCACCAAAGTCGCATCGCTTGGTGGTTGGGGCGTCAGCGGATCCTCAAGTGGTAACGATGCCCATACCGACGACACTGGTGACAAAAAGAGCAGCCTCGAGAGCAACCCTTGGACCACCAGCGACCCGAAACAATCTGGATCTTTAGCATTTTCAGTCGCCGACGCCGATGCGACACAGAGCAGGACCAAAAAACAAGTAGAGACTCCCCAGGATGCTGTAGATGGGGACGTGGACCCATGGGGATATCAACCTTCGTCCAAGAAAAAGAGCAAAAAGAACGATCCTGCATCTGCATCTGTCGCTGCGCCAGCTTCAGCAGTAAATGACGACCTCGCGGGCAAAGAGAACATTAAAGAGACGAAGAACAAGAAAGCAAGCGATACATTAGTAGAGGTCGAAGAGAAGTCAGATCCCATGCCGCAGCCCAAGCCGACGTCCAGGCAGGAAGCGGCGAAAAAGGAAGATGAGGGCTGGTCATTTTGGGGACTTGGAAAGAAGGGGAAGAAAGCCGAAGAGAGTGTCAAGCCAGCTGAACAAATACCGCCTCCACCACCGCCTCCTCCCGTGCCCCCCGTGCCACCTTTACCAACCGCAGAAGCAGCGCAACTCACCGAGAATGTCTGGGGGGCTGAAAAGGGTTCGAAGGATAAGAAGAAGAAGAGAGGAACGCAGCCTGACATTATAGCCGTACCGGAACCCGAAATTAAGCCTAAACTTAAGGTTGCGCCACAACCAGTAGACGACGATCCTTGGGGCTACTCTGCCGCCAAAAAAGCGTCGAAGGAGGACAAGAAGGAGAAAGAGAGAGAAAAGGAGAGCAAAGACAAAGACAAGAGGAAGACGACGACGAAGTCAGGGTCGGCCGACGAGCCAGCCTCATCAAAAGAACCTGCCTCATCAAAGCTTCCTATACCTATTCCTGATCAACACAAACGGGTAAATGGCAACGAAACTTCGGATGGACTCGACAAAACTGATCAAGACGAGGGGAGCTGGAGCTTCTGGAGCTTCGCAGGCAAAAAGAAGGGCGATTCATTTACAGAATCCGGCGTAGACGAAGGGTCTCACAAGGCGGAAACGCAAAGCCCCAAGTCTTCCGGAGAGCGCATCGATGACTTGACGAATAAAGGGGACAAGGACAAAAAGAAGAAGCCATCAGCTTCTGATCCTTCCAAAGGTGATTCCAAAGCCCAGAGATCCAAGAATGAAGACGTCTTGGATTCAAAAATGGACAAAAAGAAAGGGAACACTGATTTGGTTCGGCTAGGCGCGCCACCTGCAGATGATTCTAACGCTATAGGGCTGGACACGGCGGACGCATTCGGCGGCAGCGTAGACTTCTTCGGTTCTTGGGGTATCGGTAAGAGTGATAAGAAGCGAAGCGATTCGTCGTGGAAGCCCGATGGCATCGAAGAACCAACCGACCGCACTTCGATCCAGGACAGGAAGAAGCATACTTTCAAAAGTCCGATTGAAGTTGTGGGTGAGACTACCGGTGAGATTGTCCATCCTGACGACGTAGAGGAGGTCAGGGGCAGCAAGGTTGAGGATGTCGACAGCTTTGTTTGGACAAAGTCCGGCAGGGCGAAGTCGAAATCCCAGAAGGAGGCCTTGGCTGATCCACCTCCCCGTGCGCCAACACCCCCTTCCACGGACCTTACTGAATCTGAAGTGGAAGCAGCAGATCCCGATGCGGCCACGTCTCCTAGATCGAAAGCGCCCAAGTTGACCGAGAAAGACCTTAAAAGGCTCGAACAAGAGAAGGAGAAGGCTAGGCTGGAAGAAGAAGCACAAGTCAAAGCAGAAGCCGCTCTTGATGCCAAAGAGCAAGCAGAAATAGCTATGCTCACAGACAAGAAAAACAAGAGGGGTAGGTTGCTTAAAACAGATCAGACCAGACTCACTTTCTTGCAACAGAGCGTCGCAAAACGGGCCGAAGAACGAGCTGCGCGAGAAGCCAGGGCAAGAGAGGCCGAGAAAAGGGCTGCCGAGGAGCAAGCAGCCAGAGAAGCCGAAGAGGCTGCTCGCAGAGAGGCTGAAGAGCAAGCGGCACGAGAAGCGGAAGAACGGGCTGCTCGCGAAGCAGAGGAACAAGCTGCCGCAATTGCTGATGAAGCAGAAATTAAAGCTTTACTTACGAAGAAGAATAAAAAGGGCAAGCTATCTAAGAAAGATGAAGAAAAGCTTACCCAACTTCGAGATGCTGCCGCAAAACGCTCCGAAAGACGCGCCGCTCGCGAAGCACAAGAGCAAGCTGCTAAGAAAGCCCGAGAGGAAGAGGTGGACGAACCCCAAGCTGAGCCTGTCGACGAAACGGAAGACGCCGAAGCTGAAGCAGGAGAAGATGATCAGCAGCAAGCCGACCGCGAGGCCGAGGAGAAGGAAAGGGTTATCCGCGAAGAAGAAGAACGAGCCGCCGCCATTATCAAGGAGGAGGAAGAGGAACTGGCCGCTCTGATAGCAAAGAAGGAGAAAAGCCCCAAAGGTAAGCTTCTTAGGAAAGACGAAGAGAGACTTGTCGCTCTTCGGGTAAGTGCCCTCAAACGTGAGAAAGAACGGAAAGCACAGGAAGCGGAACGAGTAGCCCAAGAAGCCGAACGAATTGCCCGAGAGGAGGAGCAAGCCGCCCGAGACGCAGAGGAGAAAGCCGCTCGCGAGGCAGAGGAAGCAGCTCGTGAAGCAGAGGAGGCAGCTCGTGAGGCAGAGGAGCAAGCCGCTGCTCTTGCCGCAGAAGGAAAAGAACTAGCCGCGTTGAGAGAGAAAAGCATCAAGAGAGCAGGTAGACTCCTCCGAAAAGACGAAGACCGACTTGCTCTACTCGAGAAAAATGCAGCAAAACGGGCGGAAGAGCAAGCTGCTAAAGAAGCCGAAGAGGCAGCTCGTGAAGCTGAAATGCGGGCCCGCGAAGCGGAGGAACAGGAGGCTGCCCATGCTGCTGCTATTGCTGCGGAAGAGGAAGAGCTGGCTGCGCTAAAAGCAAAGAGAGTCAAAAGAGGAGGCAAGCTGCTCAAGAAGGAGGAAGATAGGCTTCTTGAACTCCAAAGAAATGCAGTAAGGCGAGCAAAAGAAAAAGCAGTAAAAGACGCAGAACGGGCTGCCCGTGAAGAGAAGGAGCAAGCTGCTAAAGAGGCAGAGGAAAAGGCCGCTCGAGAGGCTGAAGAGGTCGCTAAAGAAGCAGCGGGCCGGGCTGCCCAGGAGGAAAAGGAGGCGAAGGAAGCTGCCGCGATTGCTGAAGAAGAGCGGGAAATCGCCCAGTTGCTTGACAAGAAGAACAATTCGTTCATGGGCTTGTCAAGTAAGCTAGAGCAGAGGTTAAGTCAGCTTCAGGCTAAGGCGACGAAACGAGCCGAGGAGCAAGCTGCACGTGAAGCTGAGCGTCTTGCTCGCGAAGCGGAAGAACAGGCTGCTCGGGAAGCTGAGCAAGCAGCCAAAGAAGCCGAGGAAAAAGCAGCCAAAGAAGCGAGAAAGGCTGCCGCGATTGCTAAAGAGGAGGAAGAACTTGCATTGCTCCTCGAAAAGCGGACTAAAACCATCAGAGGAAAACTCTCACCTCAAAGCGAAGAAAGGATAAACGAACTCCAAGCTAGAGCCGCCAAGCGGGCTGAAATAAAGGCTGCTCGCGAAGCCGAGGAAGAGGCTGCTCGCGAAGCCGAGCGAGTAGCTAAAGAGGCTGAGGAGCGTGCCGCTCAAGAAGTAAAGGAAGCCGCTATGATCGTCGAAGAGGAGAAGGCGCTTGCTTTACTACTAGACAAGAAGGCTAAGTTAACACTGGGGCCTAAAGGTGAAGAAAGGCTGAAAGCGCTTCAAGCTAGAGCTGACAAGCGAGCTGAAGAAAAGGCTGCCCGAGAAGCTGAGGAGCAAGCTGCTAAGGAAGCTGAGCGGCTGGCTAAAGAAGCTGCCGCAATTGCTAAAGAGGAAGAAGAACTTGCATACCTCCTTGAGAAGAAGTCCAAATCGGCCAGAGGAAAACTTTCACCTCAATACGAAGAAAAGTTGAGCGAACTCCAAGCTAACGCCGCCAAGCGGGCTGAAGAAAAAGCTGCCCGAGAAGCTGAAGAGCAAGCTGCTCTAGAAGCTGAACGATTGGCTAAAGAAGAGGAGGAGCGAGCTGCTGAAGAGGCTAGGAAAGCTGCCGAGGAAGCTGAGAAGGCCGCCGCTATCCTTAAGGAGGAAAAAGAGCTATCTCTCCTCATAGAGAAGAAAGCCAAATCATCAAAAGGAAAGTTATCGCCTACGTTGGAGGCAAGACTAAGTGACCTCAAAGCTAACGCCTCGAGGCGCGCCGAAGAGAAGGCAGCTCGAGAAGCCGAAGAACAAGCGGCTAGAGAGGCTGAACAAGCAGCTAAGGAAGCCGAGGAGCGTGCTGCTCAAGAAGCTGAAGAGGCTGCCGCAATCGCCAAAGAAGAGAAGGAAATTGCCCTCCTGCTTGAAAAGCAAACTTCTTTCAGAGGCCTATCAACCAAAGGGGAACAGAGGTTGAATGAGCTACAGGCTAAGGCGACAAAGCGAGCTGAGGAGAAGGCTGCTCGGGAAGCTGAAGAACAGGCCACCTTGGAAGCTGAGCGAGTAGCCAGAGAGGCAGAGGAAAAGGCCGCTGCAATCGCTAAAGAAGAGGAACAACTCGCCCTCCTGCTTGAAGAGAAAACAGCATTCAATAGCCTATCGAGCAAAGATGAGCAGCGACTGAATAAGCTACAAGCCAGAGCGGCAAAAAGAGCTGAAGAGAAAGCTGCTCAAGAGGCTGAAGAGCAGGCTGCCTTGGAAGCTGAACGGCTAGCCAGAGAAGAAGAAGAGAAGGCTGCCGAAATCGCCAAGGAAG
The DNA here is from genome assembly GCF_050947405.1 of Trichoderma evansii. Classification (NCBI taxonomy): domain Eukaryota; kingdom Fungi; phylum Ascomycota; class Sordariomycetes; order Hypocreales; family Hypocreaceae; genus Trichoderma; species Trichoderma evansii. Next base: position 130,330 of record NW_028145176.1, read on the forward strand.
AGGAAGAAATTGCTCAGTTGCTTGAAAAGCAAAATTCTTTCAGAGGCCTGAACAGCAGAGGAGAACAGCGGCTGACCGAACTACAAGCCAGAGCTACTCAGCGGGCTGAAGAAAAGGCCGCTCAAGAAGCTGAGGAACAGGCTGCTCTGGAGGCTGAACGACTGGCTAAAGAAGCAGAGGAAAAGGCCGCTGCCATCGCCAAGGAAGAGGAAGACATTGCTCAGCTACTCGCGAAGAAGAAAGCCAAGGGTTTGACGAGTAAAGGCGAGCAGCGGTTAAGTGAGCTACAGGCTAGAGCTGCCAAGAGAGCTGAAGAGAAAGCTGCTCAAGAGGCCGAGGAGCAGGCTGCCTTGGAAGCCGAACGACTAGCCAGAGAAGAAGAAGAGAAGGCCGCCGTAATCGCCAAGGAGGAGGAAGATATTGCCCAGTTACTCGCAAAGAAGAAAGCAAAGGGTTTGACAAGCAAAGGCGAACAGCGGTTAAGCGAGCTACAGGCCCGAGCTACAAAGAGAGCTGAGGAGAAAGCCGCCCAGGAAGCCGAGGAACAAGCTGCACTGGAAGCTGAGCGAATAGCAAGAGAAGAGGAGGAAAAAGCGGCTGCGATCGCCAAGGAGGAGGAAGAAATCGCTCAGCTACTTGCAAAGAAGAAAGCCAAGGGCCTGACCTACAAAGGAGAGCAGCGGTTAAGTGAGCTGCAAGCCAGAGCTGAAGAGAGGGCTGAAGAGCAGGCCGCTCGGGAGGCTGAAGAGCAGGTTGCATTAGAGGCTGAGCGAGTAGCTCGAGAAGCAGAAGAAAAGGCCGCTCGAGAAGCAAAGGAAGCTGCTACCATCGCCAAAGAAGAGGAAGAAATTGCTGAGTTACTCGAAAAGAAGAAGGCCAGGACATTCAGGGGCCTATCGAGCAAAGAAGAGCAGCGATTAAGCGAGTTGCAAGCCAGAGCAGCAAAGCGAGCAGAGAAGAAGGCCGCTCGAGAAGCTGAAGAGCAAGCTGCTCTGGAAGCTGAACGACTGGCCAAAGAAGAAGAGGAACGAGCTGCTCAAGAAGCGGCAGAGGCCGAAGCAATTGCTAAGGAAGAAGAAGAACTGGCTCAGCTCATTGATAAGAGGGCCAACTCGTTTATGGGTCTCTCATACAAACTTGAGAGGAGGCTGAACGAGCTTCAGGCCAATGCCGACGAGAGAGCAGCTCGCGAGGCCGAAAAACAGGCTGCTATAGAGGCGGAGCAAGCTGCTCTTAAAGCGGCCGCTGAAGCAGCTGCAATCGCCGAAGAGGAGAAGGAAATGGCTGACTTGCGACACAAGAGAGAGAAGAAGGGCAAGCTGTCTAAGAAGGATAGCGAGCGACTGAGCCATCTTAAAGAGAAGGCAGCCAAGAGAAAGGAGGAGCAAGCTGCGCGCGAAGCTGAGCTGGCCGCTGCTAATGCCGAGGAAAACGAGGATGACGACGACGAAGACGACGATGATGAGAAGGATGTTTTCGAAACCGGTGACGATGCTAACGACAATGATGACAACGACGATATCGACGCCGATGACGACGAAGAAGAAGCCATCCGAGCGGCAGAAGAGGAGGCAGCGGCCCGTGAGGAAGAGGAGAGAGCTGCTCAAGAGGCTGAAGAGGAAGCTGCGCGGGAAGCTGAAGAGGCGGCAAAGAAGTTGAAGAAGAGCTCCAAGAAAGACAAGAAGGAGAAAGAGGAAAAGAAGGACAAGAAAGATAAGAAGGACAAGAAGGACAAGAAGTCGCGTGATCTTCCATCCGAAGCAGAAGCAGAGCGAGATGTTGGATCCTCTCAGCCAGAGTCAAGGCCCAAAGCGGATCCTGATTTTGACATGAGCCCTGCTGAGATCGAAGCGCTGCTTGCGCCCAAGGAGACAGGCGCGGCGGGTGCGTTCAGCTTCTGGGGTCTCGGTAGTAGTAAGAAATCGAAGCCGAAGGGTATGTTGGACTTTTTTCCCTTTTCTCAAGGAACATTGCTAATTGAGGCTACCAACTTTAGAGGAACCAGAGCCGGAGCTGGAGGCTAAATCGAGTGACGACCGATCGCAGAAATCTTCGGAAAGGTCAAGATCCCTTGGCGGTAGAATTGCTAATGGTCTTAAAGCATTCGAACAAGCACCTGAAGAAGTAGCCGATCCCGCCCGCCCACCATCCCCACCCCCACCGGCATCTGACTCGGATGAAGAAGAAGAGGAAGCCGCAGAAATACCAAAAATTGAAGCGGCAGATGATGAACCGGTGGCCAGAGAAGAACCAGTAGCTGACTTTGAACAGGAGGATGACGGACTACACTATGGAGATGCCATGGAAGAGACGCCAACCAGGAAGAAGGAGCCACCACCTCAAGATGATCGATCTAGGAGAAGAAGAAAGGCGGAGGAGCCATTAGTCGTGCCAGTACCGATAGTCTTACCTGACAGAGGTGACAGGGGCACATCAAGAAGGCATCGAAGACCCTCGGATGTTCCAGGGACATTCCCTGGCGAGGATGTTGATGAAAATGAGATAGTCGCCATCATCGACGAAGGGCCAAGGAAGGAGAGAAAGTCTAAGAAGCGGCGACCCAAGGAGGAGGATATGATGCCTCCTCCACCTCCGCCTCCACAAATTCCGATGCCTCCCCCTCCTCCTGCCGTCCCTGATGCGCCTTTGACGCCGCCGCCGGAGCCGAAATCATCGAGGAAAGAAAGGTCTAGATCCAGCCGAGAGAAGGAGAAATGGCCCGCGGTGGAATCCCCCCCACGCAGAGAAAGGGAAGAGAAGCGGTCATCCAAGCACAAGTCTGAACGATCCTCTCGACGGGCAGCGGAAAAGACGTCCTCCAGAGACTCCACTTCTGACAGGGCGGAGCGAACTGAAAAGTCGGGCAAGTCCTCAGGACGAAACCGGCTCACGGGGATGTTCAGCAGCAACCCTCCCACCAGATCAATGTCTACACGGGAAAAAGAGAGGCGACCTAGTATGAACGGTAGCAGCAGGCCCAGAAGAAATACCGTTACTAGCCACGGCCTTGTTTCTCCGCCTCCAGAAGAGTCTCCCGACATGACATCAAAGGCTGCTAAAATCCTTGGTTTCGACAAGTCAAGCTCAAAAAGAAAGTCTCGCAGGGCGCATTACCAAGATGATGAAGAGGCTGTTATGATGGGAGCTCTTGGTGATGATCCTCATGCCGATTACCCACAGGAAAGACATCGAAATAGGAGATCTCGCGAAGAAGATGTCGTTATGCCAGCAGAGCCCTCCAGCCCTGAACACTCACACAGAAGGACGGCATCGGCTTCAAAGAAGGCGGGATTGACCGGGCTCTTTAGCGGCTTCATGACTCCTAGAGCATCCAAGGTCGAGACTGGCGTAGATTTCGACATACCCATGGTGGAGACAGACCGAGAAGGCCCACGAGTATCTAGTCGCAAGATTAGAAAGTCAGAGCGAGAGTCAGAGCGGACTGGTGATGATCGTGAACGACGACGGAAGCGCAGAGATGATAGCGAGACCCGCAAATTGGCAGAGAAAGAAGCTCGTCGTGAGCGACGGGCTGCTCGCCAACGTGAAGTAGATGAACAACGTGAGGCAGAAGAGCGAGAGGCTCGACGGGCCGAACGACGTCTGCGCAAAGAAAAGGAGAAGGAGAAAGAAAGGGAAAGGGAGAGGGAAAGGGAGAGAGAGGAAGACGTACAGAGAACGTCGAAGCGCCCGCGGCGAAGGTCCCACGCAGATCCCTCTGACGATGAAGCCGCCGAACGACAGCGTAGACGTGAGGCAAGACGGGCCGCCAAGGCTGCTGCTGAGGAGGAGGAAGCATACAACAGGCAGAGGAAGAGCAGTCGACGCTACACTGAGCCTGTGGTAGACGATCATGTATATCCGGCCAAGGAGCGCCGACGAGACGGCAAAAGAGCTACTGCCGCCGGGATGTGGCCACACTCTGGGACGTCGTCATGGGTCAAAGAGCATTCAGATCCCCCTCCGCATCTAGATGATGCCGGACATATAACAGATGCGGTGCAACATACGGAAGACGAACAGGCTCGGCGTGAAGCCCGGCGCGCGCGACGACGAGCCAAGCACGAGGAAGTGCCTGTCGAAGATGCGGACGAGAGACGCCGCCGAGAGAGGCGAGAGAGACGAGAGCGAGAGAAGCGCAACGGCGCGTCAGAAGGAAGCGATGAGCGCCATCGCAGCCGACGAGATTCTGCGGCATACGCAGAGCCAGCGCCTCGGAGCAGCTGGTGGAGAAAGCTGAAGTCTGGATGAAATTCGAGAGTCGCATGAATCTTGAGCAAGCGTGTTTGATCTTTTTTTTTTTTTCTTTTTGATGACCTATATGTCTCAATTTGTTGTTCTTTCTTGCTTTTGAACTTTTCTGTTCTGCGTGCTGTCTGTTTTGTCTTCGCTTGTCATGACATGATGATGGTTATTTTCAACTCCAGACGCTGCTATGCGGCAAAAGCGGCATTACCGTATCATACTTTATTACAGCTCTGCCAATTCTTTTCCGGGATTTCGGGCCAGTCCATCCCGGATATCTGCAGGCAATCTCTATCCCAGTTATAGTGTAGGGATGGGATGAGATTTTTGTTTTTTTAGTGTTTTTTCTCTTTTAGTTCCTTTCTTCATTTCATTGACGATGTCTGATATGATGTACGAGTTGTTCTAAAGGCTTTTTGAACTGGGTCTTGGGTCGCTGGAGGGCAGGTTGTGTGTATCACTTTTTTATCATGAGATGGAGATGGACGATGCAAAATTGCCTCGCATTACTGGGTACTTGTACTGTTTTTATTATCTCTTTGTTCTGTCTGTTCCTTTATCTTGCATATGCGCTGTGGGTATCTGGGTAGCTGTTGGAATCTGGGACTCGCAAATGATATCAATTGGATTGAAATAGTGTGCACCTTGTTGCAGTAGCGCAGCCATGTATAGTACACTATAGTACACTACAGTACAATTTGACCGGGCACCACGGGCCACTTGCCTGTTTAAACCACGTCTGATGGCATGTGTCAATTGCTGTTGATATGTATATCCATCCTTCTGTACCCAGGTACTGACTGCGGTGAGGCGTTGGGTGCTGCGACTATTGCTAGCCAGGTATGCGGTGGAGTGAAGTGATGCTAGTATGTGATCACTGCATCTTGGATACTTGGTGGCAGGTGATAGGTGGCTTCCCCCACGGCCTATACCGGAATTGGGGCGCCTTGACGGGATGCATGCGTGTCGTGGAATTGGATCAATTGTTGGTCGGAAGAGGATGAATGTGCAGAATAATGTTAATAAAGTATTTTGATTACAATCATACGCTCATGATATCATAATAAATCGCATCTCTACCCAAGAAAATCAGCAAAAGTCATTGATATATATTCTCGTATTAGCTGCAGGCCACTACTTGTGTCAGCTTCTGGGCAGCATGTCATTGCACTGTAGGCCTATAGAGGGGTCGTATTAGCCCGCCATTTTTAGATTTAGCCTTTCCCCTGCCCTGGCCCGGTCGACGGAAACCCGTTTTCAACCTCGCCTTTTTGGGGGTGGCGTGGCCTGCGGCTTCTTCCCAATTGAAACCCCAGAAACCAACCAGCTGTTGCTTTTTTGTCTGCCAGCTTCTCTTTTGTTGCCGTAACGCCCTTTCTGCCTCCAGGGGCCGAAGGGGACGCTGCATCGCAAGACTTGAAAAGGCTCGTTTCTTTACTACACCATGAGTGCGCCGGGGAAGCAGGCGTCGTCGCGATGGGGTTCGTTTCTACAGCAGGCCGTGGCGGGCGTCGAGTCCCGCTTGGATACCATCCTGGCCGAGGACGATCGCAGTGCGACACCACCGCCGGCGGCTGCAGCTGCTGCGACGACGACAACTACCAGTCCAAAAGTGACGAGTTCTGGTGAGTGATGCGGCTGAGAATAGGCGAGGGGGGAGAGGAGGGGCAGAGAAGGATTCCCAGCAATTCATATATCTTATACAAGCAGCTCCAGTAGCTAACCAGAAGGCAATTCGTACAACAGACTCTCGAGCATCGTCGACTAGCCGCGCAAATGATCGACTACAAGCAAGGCTGGCCAAGGCTCTGGCTAACAAGAATGCGCTTTCGCCGGCGAGTGCGTCACCGCGCAGCTCCATGGATGCGGCCAGCCGAAGCTCCATGGAGAGGCCATCCATAGATCAAGACAAGCCTGAGATTCCGCCAGAACAGAAATCCGCGTCCGAGACTGAGTCGCCTCAAACTGTCCCTGATCCCACAACCACCACTACCTCTACGACGACGACAGAGACGACGACAATACCGATAACAATAACAGACGATGATATTGCTACCAAGACTACTTCGGAGCCAGCTGTTGAAAAAGCAGAGGATACCCCTCCAGAGACAGAAGAGCAGCAGACGCTCACGGAGGAACCTTCAAAAGAGGAAGAGGATATGTCGACAAAAGTGGTCAAAGACGAAACTTCGACAGATACCCCTGATGCAGCAACGACAGTTGTAGAAAACGGACCAGATGCTACCGAATTGGCTCGTGAGCTTGAAGAAGCAAAGTTGCGACATCGAGAGGAGATTCAAGAATATGTTGAACGCATAGATTCTATACAGTCCAAACTCCAATATCTCTCTAAAAATGCTGCCGACTCTGCAAAGAAGGCTGCGTCAGCAGCCCCATCTGGTAGCCAAGAAAAGAAGCTTGCGGAGAAGGATGAGCGAATCGCACTACTGATGGAAGAAGGCCAAAAACTAGCCGGCGCAGAGCAAAAGTACCGAGCAGCGATCAAGACGTTGCGGCTTCAAGTAGGCGAGCGTGACAAGCAATTGGATGAAGCACGAAAAGCAAAGGACAAGATGGCATCGGATATTCAAGCACTGCGCGACCGCTTAGACGGAGATGAAGAGAAGGAAAAGCGCCAGCAGGAGGCCACCAAAGCTACTGCAGCTCTACGGAAGGATATCGACGCTTTAAAGAAGGACAATGCCAGCAAAGACGCTACTATTCGTCGGCTTGAGCAGGAAGTAAAGTCGAAGGAGGAGCAAGGCCAGGTTGCCAAAACGGATGCTGTGAGCAAAGCAGTAGCCGCAGAGCGAGTAAAACAAAAGGAGCTTGAAGAGGCAAATGATGCTGTTCGAGCGGAATTGGAAGCTCTGGGTGAGAAAGCCAGACTAGACGCCATAGAAGCGAGTGAGAAGCTTGAGCGTGCTATCCAGCGCAGTAACACCGTCGAAGCCGAGCTACGGCTTGAGCTTCGGAGCATGGAGGGCAAGCTAGAAGGCGTACGGGTGACGGCGGAAGAAGCTGCCTCCAGCACAGGAGGCGAGGCTCAGGCTAAGCTGTTCCGGCAGATAGAGACGCTGCAGTCACAGTATGCGTCAGCCAGGCAAAACTGGCAGGGAATAGAGGCGTCTTTGATGTCGAAAACGACTAGCCTAGAGAGTGAAAGAGACGAGGCACAGCGTCGAGAGTCTGAAATGCGCAAGAAGGCACGAGATGCGGTATGTCTGACATATTCTAATCAATTTCCATCTATTCCATATTCTTCTATTGATATATGCTAACTTGATTGACTTTTTTGCTATAGGCCAAACGTAGCAGAACTCTGGAGGATGATCTACAGGATGCTCAGATGCAGCTAGAAGCTTGCCGTGAAGAGCTTGCCGCTCTCCAAAAATCCTCGAAGGCTACTGAGACGGCTCTCGAGCAAACTCGCACGGATCTAGACAAGGAGAAACAGGCTGCAAGCAGAGCATTTACGGCTGAGCCAGGGCGACAATGGATCGATGAAGTTGCGGTTGCAGCGGCTGCCTCACCACGAACCCAGAGCCGCCCAGAGTCGCCGTTACTCTCTGTGCCGCGAACATTCAGCTCCGAAGCTGTTTCGTTATCTGTTCCTAATCGCATACGACGATCTCCCACTCCTGTAAACATACTAGATAGTGCTCCAGAAGGATTATTTAGTCCTCTTCGCCGACCCTCTGCGTATCTACCGACTCGAACAGGGACAGGGCCACTGTCACTTACTGGATCTGTTCCTCCATCTCCTTTCTCACCTCTGGATCACCCGTTGGATTCACCACCCACGATACCTCCGTCTGTGGTAGAGAGGGAGAATGGAATCAGCGATACAGCCCCCTCATCGCCTCGCAACCTAGCACAAGATATGATTTCAGTGTCGACGGTAGCGGCAGGGCCGTCTGTTCAATTAGTGGAACGGATGAGCGCCGCAATACGTCGTCTAGAAGCTGAAAGGGTTGCTGCCAAGGAAGAGATGGCGAGGGTGTGTAGCCAGAGAGATGAAGCGAGATCAGATATGGTGAGCCTGATGAAGGATTTGGAAGATGCAAAGGCAGCATCCGCAAAGGTACCAGATTTGGAGAAGGAGGTTGCCGACCTGGATACAAGATATCAAACAACCTTGGAGCTATTAGGAGAGAAGAGCGAGTTGGTTGAGGAGCTGAGAGCGGATGTAGACGATGTCAAGACGATGTATCGGGAACTGGTAGAGCGAACTGTAAAGTAAGTCGCTCATCCATGGATTTGAGTTAAGGGGGTTTTATAGAAGGATAGGGAAAACTAAGGGGAAGAGGAAAAGCGTAATGAAGCACAATGATTTGAAATGAAAAGGCGTGCTCTCCGATGTAGATTAGACTTGTACACTTTTATACACTATATCAATCCTCCATTGATAGCTGCTATATCTGATACAAAACTTTCCAGCTAATCGACCAGCTGGATGCCTTCTCTTTCGGCGCCCTGGATGATGAATTGGCGGACCTGTTTGTGGCATGTTAACATGATTGTTGGATAAAATATTCTATCAAGGTAGCCTTACCTCTTTGTCTGGAGCCAAATCAATAGCAAGCTCTCCTTCGGTAGTCTTGAGTGTAAAATCAGCCTCCTCTTTCAGAAGAGCGACGGCGGTGTCTCCTATATAACACATATCAGCTTCACACTCAGTCACAAATATGATATTCTGAAATTCCGATTGGCTCCCATGAGAGATTCGACATACCGTGACCCTCCGCGATAGCATGATGAAGAGGGGTGAAGCCCTCGTTGTCTGTCGCATTCAGGGGGCTCTTATTCTTCAGCAGGAGCATAACCATGGGTACAGAACCGACGGCAGCGGCGCGATGGATGGGGTATTGGCCGCGGCGGTCGCGGACACGGGTTGATGCTGGGGGTTTTGAGTTGATGAGCAGGCGGGCGACGTCGAGGTTCTTTTTGGAGGCGACGAAGTGGAGAGCAGTCTAGGAGTTGATGTTAGCTACTAGGATACGGTGAATAGTACGGATAGATTCCTATTAAAGGCGAAGCTTGATGAAAAATAGGCGACATCTAGACTCACTTGGCCGTTGTTATCTGTGAACGGTTAGAACAGCTGAAACTTATATGATCTAGTTGCCCAATGACTTACTCTTGATATTGACATCAGCGTCCCTTTGAAGAAGGAGATTTAGTGCTGGCTCGCTGTTTTGAACGCTGGCTGAAATCATAAGAGGGGTCCAGCCACTGTCATCCTATATTTATGTAAATGGATTTAGTATAAGTAAGCTGGTTTGAAATCGTTGTATCTCATCTCATCTCATTTCAACAAGGGTAACGTCGGCAATGATAATGACGTTATTGCTAGAAGTGAAAGACATATTTACCTGGATATCCGGGTCAAAGCTTGACTGGTTTGCTAACATGAGCATAATATCGTAGCTGTTGGAAGAGGCTGCCCAGTGGATGGGATATCTGCCGTCGTCATCTTTGCGTTTTGAGAGCTTGGGATCCGTCTATGAAATGTATTAATAAATGATATGGGCTTGTTTTCTTATATGGCTATGTGTAATTATACTCCTATCTTTTGAACATACCTTGAGGAGGCCTTCTGCAACAGAAACTGGACTATGTTAGCTTTATAATGCTCAAATGTCTGAGTTCGATGAAGAGCTCCATACCTCTGCCTTCTCTAGCTGCCGTATGTAGTGGAAACTTATCGCTATCCGTATCAGCCATAGTGAGAAAAATGTGTCGTGTATATCTCGTATATATTCGATCTCTGCCAAAGAATCTACTACAATAGAAAGGCGAGCAGTAAACCCTCGAGCAGCGGAGATGGAGATGTAGCTTAGCAAGAAATCCAAAGTTGCAGGGTAAGGCACTGCGAAGCTTCCAGGCCACTGCTGTATTGCGTACTGGGCGCTCGTCGCCTGTATTTTCCTGGCGCGCCACAGTCTGAACTACAGCATACGTGCACCCCACATCGCCTGCGCCACAGAAGGCTGAACCTTGCAAGTTCAATTCAAGTCGCCTCTTGCAGCTACTTTTTGTTCTACATACGCGAATCGCCTCCGAACTCCAACTTCTTTTTTTTTTTTAATTCTCTTTATTTCACATTGCGTGCCATGGAGGCACCACAGACGCCGCAAGACGCGCTCCACCTGAGTGCGCTCGCGTCTCAGAATGCCACTGCGACGAGGAATCTTTACTCCCGACTCGAATTGTCCAACGGCAAGCGCCAGAAGCTCGAAGGCGTGTTCGAAGATGCCGTCATGAAGCGTCGATTCGAATCCGAATACGCGGCTGTACAGACTCTGCCCGAGGCGCTCGCGGCGAAACAGCCTTCGAAGCAACCCCTGCGCAAGACAGCCAAGGCTGGAGGGCCGGCGCGAAAAGCACCGAAACTTCTCGAGGCTGGACCTGGAGCATCATCGGCTGCATCCAAGGCGAACGGAGAGGAACCGACAATATCGACAACGACGGCACCGCAGAGCATGAGCTTGACAGTCAGAGGGTCATCAGCTATCCAGCAAGTTAAGCCCGAATGGCATCCCCCGTGGAAGCTGATGAGGGTCATCTCAGGCCACTTGGGATGGGTGCGCAGCTTAGCAGTCGAGCCGGGGAACAAGTGGTTTGCTAGCGGTGCTGGTGACAGGACGATCAAGATCTGGGACCTCGCGACGGGATCGCTGCGATTGACATTGACGGGACACATCAGCACCGTGCGCGGCCTGGCTGTGTCTCCAAGACACCCGTACCTTTTCTCTTGCGGCGAGGACAAGATGGTGAAGTGCTGGGATCTGGAGACGAACAAAGTTATCCGTCACTACCATGGCCACCTCAGCGGCGTCTACACATTGGCCCTCCATCCGACGCTGGATGTTCTGGTTACTGGTGGTCGAGATGGCGTTGCTCGAGTTTGGGATATGCGGACGCGCAGTAACATCCACGTTTTGTCGGGCCATACTGGTACTGTGACAGATGTCGAATGCCAGGAGGCAGATCCTCAAGTGATTACATCATCATTAGACTCTACCGTCAGACTTTGGGATCTGGCGGCCGGAAAGACTATGGGGGTTCTCACCCACCATAAGAAGGGCGTCCGAGCCTTGGCTGTCCACCCCACCGAATTCACCTTTGCATCGGGCAGCAGCGGCAGCATTAAGCAGTGGAAATGCCCAGAGGGCGCTTTCATGCAGAATTTTGAGGGTCACAATGCCATTATCAACACAATGAGTGTAAATAGCAACAATGTTCTCTTTTCAGGTGGTACGTATCTCTTCTTCCTTTGCTACCTACGGCGTAAAGAATGCACATAAAGGATGAAAATCATTTCTAACTCTGAAATATAGGTGACAATGGCTCAATGAGCTTCTGGGACTGGAAATCAGGTCACCGATTCCAATCTTTTGAGACAACAGCACAGCCAGGCTCATTAGACGCCGAGTCAGGCATCATGAGCTCGACGTTTGACCGCTCTGGACTGCGTCTCATCACGGGCGAGGCTGACAAGACTAGTAAGTGTTTCTTTGATGCGTTATCCTCTACTGTTAAGACTCGTATGCTAACTCTTTTATTCTCACAGTCAAAATTTGGAAACCAGATGAAAAAGCGTCTAAAGAGACGCACCCGATACAATGGACGCCAACATTGGCACAAAGGAAATTTTAGCCAGGAGTTTATCGGAGTGATGATTGGTTTTGTTGTTAATTCTCGATTTTCAAGTATATATATCAAGCGGCAACGGAAGAATAATAGAACTTGCACCGCAAACCACAGGCGGATTGGACACATGCATGTTTTACGGCATTTTGTGCATTTCTGAATCTCATGGAGAGGGAACAGCTAGGCAAGATGACACATGTATTAATTTTGGGCTAATGATAGTAAAAGAAGCATGTCTTAATTTCTGATGTAAACATTAAAGTTGCATTGCTTATCTATAGGTTGATCGACTTCGTGATCGCATTGCTATTTTTTTTTTTTTGGTATCCAAATCCACCAACACGCTGAAGTACAACATATCTATCAAATTCCTTCTTCCCTTATCCTTATCCTTCCTCGGTTGTCAAACTCTTAGAGTACATAATAGTTCATTAAAGTGTGAGTATAATGTAGACGGTATGGAAGGGCGCTCCCTTCATATACTCAAGCCCATGGACTTGAGATCCGCATCATCACGCAGCGCCATCTTCACTTCATCGTCAGCAATGGCCAGTCGCAACTTGCTCGACCGATCCGCACGATGCGCCTCTAAATTAACCAGACCAGCAGCAACTAACTCCAGGGCCGCAGCGTGGATGTACTGTGGCCGTCCTACCATGCGCCGGCCGACTTGATTCCCCTTGGCGAGACCAGGAAGGATCTGGGCCATACCAGGGGGTGGTCTGGCGGCGTATGCTGTAGAGCGCTGAAGTTCATCTAGAGTTTCGCCAAGTGTCGTCTCGGCCAGACCAGATCTTCGGATTCTTAGTAGTAGCGCCGCCATGAGCATCTTTGAGGTAAGGGGAAGGCCACGCAGATGTTGTTGGATGGGATTGGTTGTGGCCTCATTGATGGCTCTCTTGATGGTAGAAATTGTGACTCTTCCACGCCGAGACTGGTCGGGGACTCCGCTATCATTTGCCCTTTTGCTTGGGGTCATTGGATCTCCTGGGGCATCACCCTCCGCGAGCTCAACCGCCCGGCGGCAAATATCCAGCGCTCGTCTGGCATCTCCGCTAACGGCAGCTACTTTACGACTCGCAAATTGGACGGCGTCTGCATCGACGATATTTCCCGGTACGCCTTCAAGACGAGACTGTATGATTTTCATAAGCTGGTCGTGATTATAGCCAGGGAAAGTAATTCGAGTAAGGCCTATGATGAGGTTGTTAGCTGTCTTGCTTTTCTTAAAAAATATTTGCTTCTGTTGTGCATACCTAACCGGCTGCTGATCTTGTTGCTCAACGTTCTCTCTGGAAGGTCCATTGTGTTGGCTACTGCGAGAACGATAAGACGGCTATGTCGGAGCGTTGGCCAGTTGAAAAAGTTATACATGACTGCCTGATTTTTCGTGACCAATTGATCCAGTTCGTCCATCAACACCACGCATGGAACACGGCGTGGGCTAGGATTGCTAAATTCTCGTTCCAATAAGTCGAGAGACTGGGCGGGGCTTGCTCGTTCGCCCTTGAGAGCTTCCCATAGCAGCGAGTATGCCTGATGAGGATCTGTAATCTTCATGCCATTGATCTCGACGAATATAAAGTCATCCAGCTCGTCTGAACCGACGGCTTCTTCAAGGCGAGCGATGACTTCGCGTACAGTGGCCGTTTTCCCAGTTCCTGGTGTCCCGGAGATATAAATACAGTTGCCAGTACCCTCAGTAATGGCGGCTTCTAGATGTGAGTATACCAGTGAGAACTCTCCTTCACGGCAAGGCAAACTGGAGGGAACTGCTGAAACGTGGAGGCGTGAACGTGCAATCTGGAACGGAGAGGATTGAACTTGGCTGGGCGATAGCTTTCGGGTGGCTAGGGGCGTGAACTCGAGTTTTTTTCCACCACTCCTGGGCCCTCGCTTTGACTTGGGGGTTGTCGCAGAGTTTCTGCCGGTCTTGGTTGGTGTTTGGGGCGGTAGGTATGTGCCGTCGCCCTCTGGCGGTGATTGAGCTCGAGCTCTTCGACGGGTTGCTTTGGTGTTCTTTTCCACAAAGTCTTTTAAAGCAGACACGTCTTCCCTATTCTCATATAATTCTTCCCATACAAACTCGTCCGTGTATGTGGTAGATCTGGTGTTGCAGCCACGTCGACATACAAATGTTTTCCCAAAGTCGGGTGAATTCCGTGAGATCTTTCCAGAGGGATGCGCGCTGAGAAAGGCATCTAAGGACATGATATTGGCCTTGCCATTGATCGACGCCAGGGGATTTACATCAAAAGATGGCGAGAGATACAGCTCGTTCTAGATTGATGGTTAGAAGAATGAAAATTTGTTCCAAGATAGAAGGGCGTAGCGACTGTACATACCCAATAGAAGTCTTTTCGCTTCCTGTCCGTGTTGCGAATCTCTTTCTCTGTCAAAAACCACATAAAGTTGGCACTCATTTCTCCAGTCTCGCTGTCTTCCCGGAAATCACAGATGATGGCCACCCATGTACCACTGGACACATCACCCGCCTTGAGCATCACCGTGTCCCCAACACGGCATTCGAAATCGCCATATCGAGCCCCGACAATCTTGGAACTGGCTGAGACTCTCCTCCTCTTGCGATCCCCGTCGCCTTTTTCGCCATTATCTGGCTCGGTGCTGTATAGCCATTCCCATGATAATTCTTCAGCTTCGGAATTGTCGTCTGAGTCTTCGCTAGCTACTGCAGCAGAAAAGGCACGTTTGCGCCCTCGGGTCGAGTGAGTATTGGTTTGGGGAGTGGTTTGGGCCGTCATTGGTGAGAATGTCGGGGTAGAGATGAAAAGATATACAGAGGCTGCCGCTGAGTAGCTCGACGACTTGGAGATTGGTGCTTTCTATGGGTTGTCGTATCTTTAAAAAAATAACCAGAGCAGTGACAACACTCGATGGATCTAAAATTGAAACATGGAGCCTACAGTAGCCTAGCAAGTTATACCCAGAATTCAGTAGGGTAGCTTAGTAGCTTGGATCAATTAACGCGTCTACATTTTTGGGAGACGCGCCGCAGAGAACTCGATATGCGCATAGTCAATTGATGCATAATTCCACTACAGGTAAAGCAGACCATCCAGTACAACAAGGACAAAGAAATCAAAATATTCTCCTTTTTATAGCATTTAATTTGAGATATAGAAAGTACTAAATTATTCTAATTTTTGACCACTGGAAGTGCTTTGAGATGATTGTGGCTTATCAATGTGAAGCAGTGCACACAGCTATTATACGCTCCAGGCCAATGTCGAGATGGGCCATGAGATCATTGTCTGTTAGATAATATGATGAAAGCCATAATAAAATAATGAATGAATAATACAGCCAGTTACATTATTGCCAGCACAGCTTCGACCTGCTGTACGCCGTCAACTTGCATTCTGTCAAATGAGCGTCCATGGGAACGTGCAGATGAGTGGCTGCCAGCCGCTTTGATAGTGATGCACTACTGGCCAGCAGATGCCCCTTGCCGCCAACATCTCTTTCACTTTCCGTTGATTTCTTTCTTTCTATCTCGTCATAGATTTGCCTCAGGCCCCCCATTTCTGTAGTATATATGTATCCAGCTCCGCTGGCACCTGATCACCGGCCCTTTGTTCTTTCTAAAAACATACAGCATAGTAACCCTCTTTTTCTCCCCTCCCTTTCTTCGCATTTTTCTTCTTGTATTTCATTCAGATCATTAGCTATCAAGTATATTTCTAGTTTATAAGCTGCTATAGCAACTTTGACTGCAAATAGCTGAAATGAATAAAGGCAAGGGGCGGGACGGCTCTCGGCCTCCCAGGCATCGAAATTTCCAAAATCCAAATCGACAGAATGAAGGGTCAAAGAAATACTGGGGAACGGCAGAGAAGATGCCATCCGCCAAGGCCCAAATCCATGATATGCGGCAAGTAGCAGTCGCCGCCGCCGCCGGAGACTATCGTGGCTCGCCGCCTGCGGGTAGAGACTTGATAGAAGTAAGTGGCGTCAATATTCTTCATCTTACTCTTGTACTCACCAATCATCGCCAATTGTTTGAAAGCAACTGACTTTGTATAAGGCTATATTTGTGACGTCCCCAGATTGGGGTATAAACGCCACAGAATTGATGGCGGATGACAGGGGAATGGATGGTATTCGGAAACGACATCAAGTTTGGATCGTTGGCGATTGGCCAACCAATCCAAGCGTCCTGAAAATCTTTAGCGAATCGGTCACAAACCTTCAAGCCGCTATCAACACACTAAACCAAAGGTTTCACGACGCGCGCATATCGAGAGACCTTCTGACTTGGGTGGTGATCCCCCAGAAGAGCTCAAGAATAACTGACGACACTCGTATACGAGTTTATCCCAAAGGAAGGCCTCGAGTGTCTAAGCAGTTTACCGACCCTGATGATGTATCAAAAACTGCAGCGGCCCTTCTCCAAGAGCTTCGCCCACATATTCAAGCTGCTACAAAATGTCTGGCGAGCACCACCTCTGAGGTTAGGATGCGCGTGTCTTTTGGGCTCTTATGTGTCGAGAGGATCAAGAAGGATCAAGCAAATCTAGTCAATTGGGTTGAATACGCAGCTCTGGTGAAACAGTACTCACGCGAAGGTGGTCTTCCATTTTGTACTCGGTAGTTCTCACAAATAAGCAAACCCCCTCTCCATTCTTTTTTTGTTTGACCCTCCTTACTGACTATATTTGAAGATTTTTAGAATACCCTTTGGCGAATAGCTTTATAACCCGTATGCTGGCATTTGACGGCATCGGTGACCTTCGTCTGGATCGCGAAAGTACGAGACGCACGCGCACCTTATTTCTCACCATGATGCACGGCACAGAAGTAACGGTGGAAAACTGGACCGACGGTGAGTCCGCGATATCCCGAGCCAAGCTTGGTAATGGCTATCCAACCCCCTACATCGACTGGATAGTGACGGCCCCAGAAATGTAAGTTGATTACAAGAGCTCATCTAGTGTACACGCAGTACTAATGCAAGATGCGTTAGGATGTTTGACTGGAGCCTTCATGCGGAAACGTGGGGATATAAAAGCGTACCAGAAGATCTCTTGGAACTACTCAAAACGTTGAAGCACGAAGACATCTACGACACCAACGTCGACAACAACGTTCTCGCACCCTCTCGGGTAGTAGTAACTAAAGACCCTAAGGACTGGAAAGACAAAATCCACCTTACTCGACTGAAGACATCGTTTATCGCAGAATTTCAAGACAGTCCCTACGTGCTAGAGATAAGTATGACTCAGGAGTGGGAAGGACTCAGAACCCGCGCGCCAGAGAAAAAGATTATATGGCAAATGGAGTTTTATGGCAAACATTGGGATTCTGAAATGAATCAAGTCAACCCGCTTGATCTGAGAAAAGACTTTGGAGAAGGGCTGAAGAATATCTGGGTTGGGACGGATCCTGACCTGTGGGTGAGGTTTTCGAGCTTCCTTCAAGATTTTTTGAAAGTCCAGCAGCAGGTACACATCCCTCAATTTGATGACGAACAGCACATAGATGCAGAATAGATCTTTCCGCTGCGAGCAGCTATTGACCAGATGGGTGGACACGCTACGCGATTCAATTCATTATTCAATTTTTTTCTCCTCAGCTATATTTCTCAGCTCTGGCCTTCTGATTGAGCAGCCATAATCTTTTGCCGTAAAACTGTCAAGTCCCTATGATTAATAACTGCAGATGGTTCAGTTGAGCTGTGCAGACGTACCTTCTTCTATTGTGCGGACATTCATCTGTTTCGACTGAACAATTCCTTCCAATTCCTTCAAGTTGTCGCCAAGCTCTTTGACCTTGGCGTTGTAAAACTTCTCAGCTGATTTTAAGCTCTGCAGAGGGTTAGCCATATGGTTAACCGTCAAAGAGATAAACGGTAGAGAAGCTCAATTGACCTTTTCAATCATAAACCCTGTGCCCACGTCCACCAGAACCGTATCGGTGCTCGTCAATTCGCCGCTTACATATAGGGAGTTGGTCAGCGGGACCAAAACCGCCTTCGAGCCTGTTGCATTGCTGCCTTAGCACTATTTCAATTCTGTGACCTCTTGTCTTCTGCTCCTCTGCGCGATTCGTCGGTTGCCCAAGGGGGGTTATGATGTACCTTGGCTATCGGCGGCTCGGCTCTGTACACATCGGAGGCATTCTCTGAACTTGTTCTGGGCGCCGTGAAGCTGGGAGAAGGAGTTGGTGAGGTGTTCGAGCTCTTCCTCGAGCTGCTTCTTGACCTGCGCGAGCTGCTGGGGCTCGAGGGTGTCGAGATTGACTAAAAATGCTGAGGTTAGCGCCGCTGCTGCTGCGCAATGAAACGTCCTGGAGAGAAGGCGAAAGGCAAAAAATCAGCATAAAACCTACTTGCTTCCTTCTGGCCGCTCGACATGGCTGCTCGTGGTGATTGTTTTGGGGTATAGTGGAAGCTTGGCCAAGCTGGACGTTAGGAGTCGTGCCCCTCCAAGCAAACCGCTATGTGGATGACTGTAGAGGGGCTGGCGATTCTTGTAACGAGGATATGGAACCGCAGCTCAATTTACAGCACAGCTATTTTATCGCAACAAAAATATGGTTAGCAAATAATTTATGAAATTTAATTAATTGGTTTTTTTAATTGTTTATTTCATGACTTTAATCTAGATGGGAGATTTGTTGACTTGTTTGTCGCTGCTCTTCTTCATAGCTATAACTGCTCCAGTAAAGTCCTAATATACTGGGGCACCTCTTCTGCCTTCACATTCTCCTTTACAGAGAGTCTTCTGCACTGCACCTCACATACGCCCTTTTCTCTCCATGCCTTTCCAAGTACAACTACGACAGGGTAGCCTGTTGTGTCTGCGTCCTGCATTTTCCATCCAAATGCTTCTTTACGGTCATCTAAAACGACGTCCAGGGCCGTCGTCGAACTTCCATCCTTCGTTAAGCTGTCGTAAAAATCCAGTGTCTGCTCATTGACGCCAGATGTTGGGATGATGACCACCTCAAACGGCGCAATAGCCCGAGGCCAATTGAGTCCTTTATCATCAGTAAGCTGTTCTGCCACAGCACCAAGAATGCGAGAGACGCCAATGCCAAAGCAGCCCATCTGAGTTGGGACCGGAACTCCTGGGTTTTGTGGGAGCGCTACAGACGCCTCGAGTGGCTCTGAGTAGCGTGTACCAAGGAGGAACGTGTGGCCCAGCTCCAGTGCACGATGAATCTCAAGCTTCCCTGTGTCACAACGGGGACAGCCGTCGCCGTCCGCAATGCGTAAGAGGTTTAGATCTATGCCGGCTGGTGTTTGTGATATTGATGATTGCGGGATGTGGCTGTTTGCTAGATCTTCAGGAAGGAGGGGAAGCTCATCTTGGAGACCACCAAAAGCTCCTGAAAGTCTAGAATCAATGACGTTTAGGAGCTGAATTTCACCGTTTTGTCCCTTTGCCTCCTGTAGAGCTTCGCTCCAGAACGGTGCGGCATCACTGACGCTGGTATCTAGTTCTGGAACGACTGATTTGACAGCATGGATGTTCCAGCTATCTTCCGAATGCGACTCTCCAATCTTTGGGTACCACGCATTTACCAAAGTTTTTCTATCCTTGGTAATACCGCGCCAGAGGCCAAAATTAGAAGTAGAAATTGCGCCGTCAATTTGTCGAGATGATCGAGCAGCGGCGACTTCGTCATTGGCGGTATAGCCGCAACTGTTACAACTTGCGACCGTGTCCTCTCCAATGGGGTGAGAAAGGTGGTATTCATGGCTATGCTCTCCGCCCATGTCTCCTGAGCTGGCCTCGGCTACTAATATAGGCAGTTTCAAATCTGAGAAGAAGGCAGAGTAGGCACCAGCGACGTCGCGATAAGTTTCGACAGCAGAGTCGTGGGTCAAATCGAATGTGTATAAGTCTTTCATGATAAACTCACGAGATCTTAATAAGCCATGTCTCGGGCGGATCTCATCTCGGTACTTTCGTGCTATTAGATCAGTTAGGAGCTGTGATATATAACAAAAACTACCTAGGCTCAGAGATTCATACTAATCTGGTATAGTTTTATAGGTAAATCTTTGTAAGATTTTAAAGTGCTGGCGACAAGAGTTGTGATTTCCTCTTCGTGCGTTGGTGATAGCATGATAGGCACATCCTTGCGGTCTTTGAGTCGGAATAGCTTGTTTGTGTATCAGCAAGAAGATGTCTAGGGAACTTGTAAACGGCGGCATACCTCAGGAGAGACTTTGTCCAAGCGCCCGCTTTTGCGCCATAGTTCTTCGGTAGTGAGAGTCGAGAGGGCAAGCTTGGATGCTCCTGTAACAGTATACTTATTAGTTGAAAGATACTCTCAATGAGTTTTGAGGTGATTAACCTATGCTTTGCATATGCTTGTCAACGAGACGCTCAATCTTATCCTGGACCCGTAGACCTAATGGAAGAAGCTGAAAAACTCCAGATTGTGCCTGGGGAAATGAGTTAGATTAGCAAAACTATCCTGAAGAAGCAGAATATGCATAGTATGAGGATCGGCTTACCTGGCGAAGAAATCCGGCCCGGATAAGCTTGCCATGACCAGCTACCGAGCAATTAGCTCAACGTTTCCTCAAAATCGATAAGCAAATTGCTTCATACTTTCGCCCTCAGTAGCAGTGACACCACCGGTGGGAACCCATATCTTCGACAGGGTCGACCTAAACCGGGTGGACTGAGCAAAAAAAGGCTGTGAGAAGGCTCGGATGTGGTTCGAGCTCGAAGCAGCCTTCAGTGGACGAAGTCCGCCACGACATATCAAATTTGAAGCACGCATGTTCAGCGATTGACCCTTCAATCCATTCTAAAAATTTACATAATTATCCAGAAACGATACTGATTATGCATCTCACAATGAGACAAGACTTAATATGACCACCAATGAAGAGCGAGTGTTAGACCCAAGACAATGAGATGGTCCCATAGACGCGCAGCGCTAAGAGTAGCCGCGATAAACGCCCGCATTTTGATGGGGCGATAAGATAAGAAATATTTCAAAAAATACTTGCGTCGCATTCTGAATCTGAAATTTGAAGCAGCCAATTTTTACCATCAAGGCAGCGGCACCGACGCTATGGCGAAACATTCCAAGAAAAGCAAAGGGCCACAGCGCTCAAACGATGATGGAGCTCGTCTTCAGAATGGATTGTCTCAAATCACTTCTCAAATTGAAGCGAAATTGAACGGCAATTCACAAAAGCGAAAGCATCCGCCTACTGAAGTCTCTGGCAAGCAGAAACAGCGAAAGCAGCGCGATTCCGAGGGTGCACCGGCCGCGAACGGCACCAGCGACGATAAGGATGCTTTGTTAGCTGAGATCAAGGCCCTGGGAGGAGATGAAGAGGACTGGCGCATGATCAATGACGTTGCATCTGACGATGAAGTTACTGGGTCAAAGGCACCGGTAGACAAGGGCCTGAAGGATGAGCTGGCAGCTCTTTCGAAGGAACTTGGTTTCTCCGGACTGATACCAAATGATGCTAGCGATGAGGAAGAAGAAGAGGAGGAGGAGGAAGACGAAGAGGACGAAGAGGACGAAGAGGAAGACGATGATAGCGAGGAAGAGGTCAGCAATAAGAATAAGAACAAGGGCAACAGCGAAAACTCCAAAGCCCCAAAAGAAAAAGGACCTGCAGAGAATGAAATGCGAAGGGTTGAAGGCCTGGTAAGCTAATATCCTTGAGTCAATGGCATCTCTGACAACTAACTTAGTAAACTAGATTTTCGAGCCACGCGCGGACTGGCACGTTGCCAGATTGGCTCAACTGCCTGGACCTCAAGTCGATGACATTGGTCCTTTCATGTCGGCCATAAACTCACTGAAAGAACACGGAAAATACCTTTTGGAGACGGAGGCGGCGAAATATAGAACGACCATCTTTGCGTCCTCATCTCACAAGTTTCTTGCTACCATCATGACATCTGGTACTCTTACAGACAAGATTTCCGCCCTCACCTTGGCTTGTCAAGAGTCTCCCGTTCACAACATTCGCGCATTCGATTCTTTGATGAACCTGGCTTCCAAGAAAAGCCGAGCCCAGGCCATCGGAGCTATTGGAGCACTCGTGGATATGCTCGGCCCCGGCACAGTGTTGCCATCAGACCGACGATTGAGGAACTTCCAAGCTCAGCCTGGGCTGCTGGGCTCTCTCCAGCGGGCTTCCGCCAAAACTTGGGCTCCAAGCCAGCCTCTTCCCGGTAAAATCACACAAGCTCATTTGATCTCTTGGGCGTACGAAGACTGGCTGAAGGATACTTATTTCAAAATGATCCAGCTCTTGGAAGTCTGGTGCTCTGATGAAATTGAATATTCAAGAATGAGAGCCGTCGACTTTGTCTATGCCTTGCTCAAGGATAAGCCGGAACAAGAATCGAACCTTCTCACTCTCTTGGTAAACAAGCTTGGTGATCGTGATCGAAAGATCTCTTCCCGAGCTTCATACCTTCTCTTGCAACTGCAAAACTCACATCCTGGTATGAAGCCGATTATCGTGCGAACAATAGAGCAGGAGATCCTCCTTCGACCTTCAGCAGATCATCGAGTGCGTTACTATGCCATCAACACCCTCAACCAAACAATTCTTTCAAACAAAGAGCCGGCAGTAGCTGAATCTCTTCTTCGTATCTACTTTGTCCTTTTTGCTACAATTCTTAAAACGGGAAAGCTTGGAATGCCGATAGAGGATGAACCCAACCAGGCTCAGAAATCCGGCAAAGGCTCATTTGGAAAGAAGGGCAAACAGCCAAAGGCTGCAGCCCCTTCTGTCCCAGAAGCCGAGGCAGCTGACAAGCTTGTGTCTGCCCTGTTGACCGGTGTGAACCGTGCCGCACCCTTTGTGGGCACCAATGATACGGTGTAAGTACTTTCAAAACCAATTAATGCTATGTTATGCCTGTATGCATGCTAATGACTTGTCACTAGTTTGGAACGCCATCTTGATACCCTCTTCAAGATTGCGCACTCTGCCAACTTCAACACTGGCATTCAAGCTTTACTCTTAATTCAACATCTCTCTACGACCAGAAATCTCGGCAGCGATCGATTCTATCGGACGCTGTACGAGTCGCTCCTGGATCCACGTCTGATAACCTCTTCAAAACAGGCACTTTACTTGAACCTGTTACTGCGAGCACTGAAGAATGATGTTGATGTGAGAAGAGTCAAGGCTTTCGCAAAGCGAATGCTGCAGGTATCAGGTCTCCATCAGCCCCCCTTTATCTGCGGGTTGCTCTACGTCATCTCCCATTTGAGGCAAACCTTCCCTGATATTTCAACGTTGGTTGAGGAGCCGGAAGAATCAGTATTTGATGACGAGGCACCCGAGGACCGACCAACATATGATGGCCGCAAAAGAGATCCTGTACACAGCAATGCTCATAGAAGCTGTCTGTGGGAAGTAGTATGTTCACCCTCTTATAGTCACATAATATGCACTACGAATGACTAACCTATTGTCCTAGATCCCTATTCAACAACACTTCCACCCTGCTGTCGAGAGATTCGCCTCTGCGCTGTTGGATAGAAGCCAGAAAATGATGAAGCCTGATATGGACAGCCACACTCTCATCAAGTTCTTGGATAAGTTCGTCTACAGGAACGCGAAGGCTTCGGATACACGTGGTGCTTCTATTATGCAGCCTCTCAAGGCTGCCAAGGACATTGGAGATATTTGGCTCGGTAGTGGGCGCACTAGCGCATCTACAACTCAAGTCAATTCTGCTGCATTCTGGAACAAGAAAGCAGACGATGTGGCTGCCGAAGATGTCTTCTTCCACAAATACTTCCAGCACGTTTCCAAAGAGCCCAAGGAATCTACTAAGAAGGCACGCGCGGCAGGCGGCGAAGATGGAGACGAGGATGCGGAAGAGGATGAAATCTGGAAGGCACTGGTCAATGCTCAGCCTGACATTGATGAAGATGCTTCTGATGCTGGCTTTGACGATTTGGATGAGCTGGATATGGCATCTGACGACGACGACTCACCTGCCCTGTCGCTGGATGAGGACGATGATGAGGACGACGAGGATGACGACATGGGTGTAGAATTCAATGACTTTTCAGATGAGGAGGAAGGCGATGAGGAGGATGGCCTGGTTGCCCCAGATGTGGCCGATTCAGACGAGGAGAAGGTTGACAAGCGCAAGGCCAGGAGAAAGATGCTCAAGGGCCTGCCTACATTTGCGTCCGTGGATGATTATGCAGAGCTTTTGGGTGGAGACGAAGAAGACTTGTAAAAATAGACAAAGAGAAATTAATAATAGGGAAAAGCATTCTTTTGAGGCAGCGAGAATACCAGTGTCTACGGAATACTTGGAGCATTTGGGTGTAAGTGGTGTAAGTGACATGTAAAGGACCACTTCTTTTATTTTCCCCCGTTAGTCGAGGCGAGTGTACGTCGTGAGATTCTTCACGGGTGCTATCTTCGCGCGACCATAAAGATACTACTTACATTCTTGATGGGTTTCCGGTATTACTGTCATTGCAGCCATAATAAGTAATAGAGCAGCCAAAAATGGCAAATAATCCCGACAAAGTTACTTGATATATCCGAGGCTCTTCAACCACACCAAAACCGGGTACGCCGACAGGTCTAAGCCGCAGGGTTGGCTAGAATCGGGCTAATCGGCCACCGATAAGCCTTATCAGTGTATCTTATCGGCAAATAATTGCGCCAGCAAAGGCGTAATGGAGGGTCTTAATTTAGGCGCGCAATCGGATCACCTTTGCCTCGGTAATCCCGCTCTTTTAATACAATCTTCTTGCTTCTTTAATTTTTCTTTTAGGTTTCCTTTGTCTTGTTTCTGTTACAGAGAGGAAGTGTAAAGAAAGGTGTAATTACGGAGAAAAAGAAAAAGAAACATTTGCCAGAATGTTCAGTCAACAAGTTGCTCGTGGCGGGCGCCGACTCGGTCAGATCGCTCGAAGTGGCCAACAGTCGCCGCTTACTGCGATTAAAGGGGTTGGTCAGCGACGATGCTATGCTGAGGCCGCACAGGGTGAGTTTTGACTATATTTTTGTTCATTGAGTGGCATACAGGACGTTGACTAACGATGGGGTCTTTTTCACAGCTGCCGCAGCTCCCAAGGGACGAATCGGACGAGGTCTCGGCCTGATCCTATATGGCGCCGCCTTTGGCAGCATCGGAGCAGCTGCAACATGGTACTCGATGGTGCAGCAAGGCTTTTCTCACTTCACAGACGCAGAGACATCGACGCTCTTTGTGCCCGACACCGACGATATCCAGCGTATCGAAGACACAATCAACAACCACCCACTGGTCAAGGAACTGAGATCACGGCCCGAGTTCAAGGAGTCACGGCCGCACCTGAAGATGGCGAATGGTATTCGCAGCCAGAGTCTCACAGCCGGCGTCCTACAGGGTAACGGCAAGATGGTCGTCCCGCCGATCGCATTCATCGAAGACGGCGGCAAGTCCATCGTCAGCATCAGCTACATCGGAGACCAGGTATGCGGCCACCCAGGCCTCGTCCACGGCGGATTCTTGGCCACGATGCTGGACGAAGGCATGGCGAGAGGATGTTTCGGCGCTCTTCCCCACAATATTGCCGTGACGGCCAACCTGGAGGTCAACTATCGCAAACCGACACCGGCGAATAGCTTCCTGGTGCTTCGCGGAACGACGACTAAGGTTGAGGGACGCAAGGCGTGGTCTGTAGGAAGCATCGAGACACTGCCGGAGCCTGGCGAGAAGCCGACAGTCTTGGTCGAGGCGAAGGGACTGTTTGTCTCGCCCAAGTATGCAGCTGTAAGTTTGACCCTCTGTTGAATGGTCTTCTTTTTCTTTTGTATATGTATAGTGCTGACATAATTATTTAGCTGATGCCCTCAATCGTATAAGAATTTACATGGACTGTGGATTGCTGAGAGCAGCCGAGATCAGTCGGACTGATGATGGTGGCTGGGAATAAACATGCGGGATGTTTCATTTATTTTGATTTGCATTGCCCTTCTAATCTTGTTTTGAATGAAAGCGACAGGAGGCATCGGATATACACAAGACCCAGCGTATACATTACATCATGGTATACGTTGTACATATGAGATAATAGATGGTACTTGCTTAGTACCCAGAGCTATAGAGTAGACGAAGGATTGTCTTTTACAGCGAATTAGAATCAAGCCTCTTTAGATGCTTTATTTACATCTTACATCCTCGCATTGGTATAAAACAGCCACATAAACACTCATAACAAGTGAAAACACATGGTAATATACTGCTTACAAAGGCAAAGAAGGAAAAAGAGAGAAAAATACTTTAGCATAAAAAAAACAGCGGGGATCACATTGCGGAAGTCGGCGGTTTCGGGCTGTCGCCATCAGCCTCCTCGATTAGCACATCATCACCCTGGGCGTAGTTTGCCCAACGATTTTGAGGAATCCTCGCTTTATATGGGGTAGTATGTGGGTTTTCTGGTTTAGACTAGATTGTATTTTTTTTTTAGTACGCGGAGAGAAGGAGAGAAGTAACGGCTGGCGATGACGGCGAGGGCCCGAATGGCATAGTAGCAGCGGTACGTATGCAGGATTCCAACGCGGCCAAAATGATCGCCCATCTCGCATATCGCCATTAATCATCCCTTTATATATCGCAACTCTGTTTCCACATCCTCCTTTCTGTCAACTTTGTTCCCATCTGCTCTTACTATTTTCTTTTTTTTGTCCTTTTTAAAACAAGCGATTTGCGTTATCATCGGTCTCATTGGAATTCATTTTCCTTATAAATCATTCTCATATACACAATGGCCACGTGCGTAACCATCAATCTATTGCCCCTCCCCCGCCTGGCGACAGTGAGGCTCGCTCTCCTCCAAAAACCCATTATCGCGAGATTCTTATCCATTTCCCCGGATTATGCGCTCTTCGCGCAAATACTACACACACGCATTTAATCATATAACGAAGCAAGATCTAGTAAATCGCAGTTTGCGCTAACTTCACAATTGTCAACAGCAACATCACTTGGCATCCTTCCCTCTCCCGCCGGGAGCGCAACCAGCTGCGCGGCCAGCGCGGCCTCACAATCTGGCTGACAGGCCTCTCTGCCTCTGGCAAATCCACCGTCGCCACCGCCCTCGAGCAGCACCTCCTCCACCTGGGCATCTCTGCCTACCGCCTCGACGGCGACAACGTGCGCTTCGGCCTCAACAAGGACCTGGGCTTCTCCGAGGCAGACCGCAACGAGAACATCCGCCGCATCGGCGAGGTCGCCAAGCTGTTTGCCGACTCTGCCACCATCGCCATCACCTCCTTCATCTCCCCCTACCGCGCTGACCGCGATCTTGCGCGCCAGCTCCACGCCCAGACCAACCAGGATGGCGACGAGCCCATCCCGTTCGTTGAGGTCTTCGTCGATGTGCCTCTCGAGGTTGCTGAGCAGCGCGACCCCAAGGGTCTCTACAAAAAGGCCCGCGCTGGCGAGATCAAGGAATTCACTGGCATCTCTGCGCCTTATGAGGAGCCTTTGAGCGCTGAGATTACAATCAAGACTCACGAGAACACCGTCGAGGAATGCGTTGCGCAGATCACAAACTGGCTCAGCGAAAAGGGCTACATCAAGAGCACAGAGGTTAAGAACTAAAAAGCAATAATTAAAATAACGAAAATGCAGTAACAAAAGTCACACTTGGTTTCAAGAGTAGGATAGGGACACTCATGGTATATGGGCTGTAAATGCTTTTTGCCTTCGGCACTCTAGACTACTTTCCTAAAAGGCGGATTGATTGATATAGAAGAAGGGGGAAGGAATTAAGTGAAAAATACTCTCTAGAAGGAAGAGGAAACGACAAACATAGGATACAGGCGCATGACGTTTTTAGAAAGAAATCCTCTCTATACCCGCTTCAGGGAAATTCAGCCTCATAATACACAAAAGCCGTGTACTCGTGTCCTTCGCCGGTCCCTAATCCCGCCGCGGCCATCTCTGAGCTAAGCGCAGCGTCATCTTTCGTGACCCTGCCGTGCTTGTCCCTTCCGAATGCATTTCCACCCAGGTATGAGTACTTTGAGTCCAACGCTGCCTTTGCCTTGGGGGCCAGCTTTGGCGTCGTCTGTTCCAAATGTAGTCAGTATACATAGATGAATAGTAATGTAGCATCAAGTCAAAGAAGCAATCAGGGGTATGAGCAGGTCATGTCTAATGGGTAAATAAAATAAGGGGAAGAATATAGCATACCTTGATCAGAGCCGTAGCATAGTCCAGCGGCAATCCGTACCGCAACACGGCCTCAACAAAGACGCGCAAGGTAAGGACATGCACCCAGATCATGACACTTTCGCTCCACCCAGTCCTTCCCATGCGCAGAGCTTCGCCGCAGACCTTGCGCTCTTCGTTGGTTACACGATCCAGCTCCCGCTGCTCTTCTTCACGGCCACCTTCGACATATTTATACTGACGAGGTGTCCACTTTTGCTCTCGGCACTTGTGGACAAACTCGGCGCTGTGCTTCTTGAAAGTCACGACGGCAAACAGCGTGAACTCGTCGTCATGGTCGATTTCCACGGAGGATCGGGGCACTACCATGGGTGCGAGGGTTTCGTAGCTCTTAATGAAGTCTTTCTTCGCATTCGTCGGCACGGCGATGAGGTGAGTCTCGAGGTACTCCGAGTCTTGAACGAGCAGTGATGGCTTTACGATCGGGGTGAGAGATTTCGTCGCGAGAGTACCACTGCAGCCGAAACAAGCCAATTAGCGAGGAACATTCGGGTAGATGCACAGTGCCTACGTTTGTCTCCTTTGGAGCTGTGCAAGATTCGTCTTGACGGTATTATACTGGTTGAACTTGGACTTGACGTCGTTGTCGACTGTGTTGAGCTCCTGGATCACGGTCAGGATGAGCTTCCCCCAACAAATACGACATTGTGCCGGCAACTAGGAGAAGGAAAGGGAAAGGCCATACCTTCTGAAGAGTGCTAATGAGATCAGCAATAGGCTTGTCGGCTCGGTATCTCATCTTATTCCAGCTAAAGTTGCGCAGGTAGTGATCGGTTGGCTCTGCCACAAGTTGTCAGCCCCACCATCCACATAATCCATATAGCAGCGCATATCTGGCTCGACTGACTGTCATTGACCATCTTGTACGAGGCCATCCGGTCCTCGTCATTGTTGAGCACTGTGCGCAAGGAATCCGCAACCTTGGCGACGACTGTCTGGCAGGCGGCGTCGAGCTTGGCCAAGTCATCGGCTTGCTGGACGAGCAGGTCCAGAGTTCCGATTTTGAAATCCGGGATGCTGAACGGCAACACAGTGCCATTGTCGGATGTGATGGTCGCGCTTAAAGACGAGATTGCTTCATCGCGGTCTCCAGAGTCGAACGCACTCTGAGGGAGCGATATCAACGCATATTTTGACATGGCGGTGGTGACGAAAACGGAGGTAGAAGTAGACCCGACGAGGAGAAGACGAGGAGAAAAAGGCGAGAAATTAGGAACGAGGGAAGGCAAGAAGCAAAGAGAGTTCAGATATATGGAGACTCCCACGTGCAGGCCCAGATAACAACCGCAGCTCTGATCTTGAAAGAGAAGCAACAGCGCCCGCGAGAAGCTTCGATCGACAGCTTAGCTACATGTATGGATTGCGACGCAGAAGCAGTTCGCGAGCATTGCCTTACTGTAGTGAGATCCAGTGACAGTCTAGCCAGCAGCTTCAGTGGTGGGGGCGGCAGTAAAGTATTCAGTACGAGGCGATGCGTGCAGGGAACGATCTGAGACAGGCGGCTCAAAGTACCGAGTACCTCGACTGAGACTCCCCCGTTAAGCGCCGGCCCCTCGCCTTGCGTGGAATAAACTCGGTATTGCGCACTCCCGCAGCTTCTACCTGCGCCGTACGGAGTACTTGTGCTCTATAACCCGCATATAGAAATATTCATTTATGCGACGCTCTTTTTCGTGGCGCTGCCGCACCCCCGAAACATGCATAAGAACCACAGCGCACTGCCAGCGCTAGGCCCGTCTGGGCCGACAACATCAAGAGGACGATTTGCGCCGTGCACCGCCAACTCTTCTGGTCAGGCCATGGACATGACAACAGCCTGCAAAGCGCGACCTCAAGGCGTCTGAAGCGATACAAACGACCGTTGACCGCCCCGCAATTCCGGAACATGTGAGGCGCCCCGAGACGGCAATTCCGGGGCCAGTTTGTTTGCTCTCGCTCGTCTTCTCCATCGTCCTCGGCCAAAACACCATTCTGTCTCTGCCCTAAACCCAGGCGATCCTCTGCATCCTTCTCGAGCACCAATTCGCCTCGCCCACGCGTGGGCATGAAGTGGTCTGCGGGCGCATCGTCCCGGGACCTCTCCCAGCGCCATGGCCGCAGCGATAGGTTCGTTCCCTCGCCTGGTGCTTTTTCCGCCACTGTCCCGGCTCGTGTTGTCGCTAACTTGCCCGTGGCAGCTTCTGCGACCATCATCCTCGGCGATTCTCCTGCGACTGAAGATGTGGCCCCCAAAGCTGACGGCGCGCCGGAACTATCCGCAACTCCCGGCCAGCGGTCTTCGACGCCGATCCGCACTTCCAGTCATGGTATGTAGGCGCAATGCTTCGTTGGGTTCGATCGAGCGGCTTTTGAGAGAATCAATATACTTATTCCAATGCTTAGATGTGACCGACGCCCCGGATGGAGTCTCCATCCATACCACCGATGGCCGGGTCAAAAATCCGGTACCCAGCAAACTCAAGGGCAAGGCCGACAACAAGAACGGCAACTTTGGCGTGATGCACATCGATATAAATAGCTCACAGGCCGCCCTACGGAATGCTGCCGCAAAGCGCACAAGTGAAGAGACGGAGGCGGCGGCGAGGCTGGCCAATATGCGCGGCTATCAATCCATCAAGCGTAGCAAATTGGCGTGGAACCCACCAACCGAATCAGACCCGCGATCTTCAGCCCCAGCGTACGGAGCTTCGCAAAATGGCTATCTCAATTCTGCCTACTCGCTACCTGGACGCACCCTGGGACCCTTACCGCATGAGGCCAAAGCTGAGCAAGCTCGACTCCTCACTCTCCTACGCAGCTTAAATCCTATGGTGGTGGTGGATCAGCTGTGTAAAGCGCTGGCATACTTTGGAGGCATTCCCGGCGCGCCTTCATCGTACGAATTCGACTTCCCAGACAGTGGACGCAACAATGGTCAGGGATCCATTTTTGTCGGCTGGGTCGCCGAGATATTCCCTCCAGTCGAGGGAAACCCTTCAGCTCTAGCGCTGCATCCGTCTCTACAAACCGCAGATATAGCCTCTGCCGCTGCTCCTGCCGCCCTTGTTGCTTCAGATGTACCTACATCAGCCCAAGCTCCTGCTTTATCCGATTCCACCAACAGAGCCGCTCCTCCTGCTCAGCCAGCCTCTACAGCCTCTCTGTCTGAACCTGCTCCTAATCCATCAGAGGGACAGAATGCCACTGGTGAAGCTACCGTAACTCCTATCAAAAGACCGCGAGGACGGCCAAAGGGAAGTAAAAGCTCCAAACCTCGCATAGATAAGGGCATAAAAAAGTCAGATCCGGCCCATTCGTCCAACCAAGTCGATGGAGCCAGCACCCAGCCATCTCAATCTGATCTGGGGAGAAGACCCGATGGATCTATCGAGCAATCCCAAAACGGACTTGCCAACCCTGCGTATCATACCGACATACCAGGTCATCTTGATCCCGATTCTAGTATCATGAGCACCCCAGGAACGGGCAAGAAGAGAGGTCGCCCTAAAGGTTCTAAAAATCGACCAAAGAATACTCCTGAAGCTGGCCAAGCGGCTGCAGAAGCTCCTCACACCTTGTTACCTACTTCTTCAGCCTCCAATCCTATTACGCAGTCTCCTTTATCGCACAAAGCGACGGAGAGCCAGAATAATATTTCATCCTTTGCAAGTACGGTGCATCCCAGGCCAGAACAGCAGCAACACCCCTCACCCCCACTGCCAGAGAGCGCAACAACACAGCATACCGCACACATGGCCAGCCGTGCTCCTCAGGGAAGTCAGGCAGCATTTCCGCCTGCGAGTAGCTGGTCTGGAGCGGCAATGCAATCTTTGGATCAATTCCGCTCCATCAACAATCACCCACATCCGAAGAAACGAAAGGGTGGTGATGCAGCTCAGGTCGCTAGAGAGTCCTTGGCAACCATCACAAAAACTGATTCTTCATTGCATATGCGACAAGGCGATGATACACCGCTACATAACGCTACGTCTGATCAGACTAACATGAAACGCCGACGAGTGTCGAGAGAATCGCTTCAGAATCCCATCTTCAATAATGTTGACTCTCAGCCCGGCCGAGCAGGTATGACCACATCGCCTGTCCTGAATAACAGCTACAACGGCATCTCTCAAACCATGGCTTCCAACAACTTTGATACCCAACTGGCTAATGCTGCTGTGAGACAAGCTTCGAATCCACAGCATTTGCAACAGCAACCGCAGCAGCAGCAGCAGCAGCACCATCACCATTCGCAGCGGTCACCAACACAGCCTCAGGGTCAGACTCAGTCACTCCAAAACCAGCCGCAGTCTCAGCAGTACACACCTCAGAGACCTCATCAGCAGAATGCAGGGATGCGGCCTCCACTACAGCTTCAGCAGGTTGGACATATGCCTCCAGGGTCTTCGAGGCCTAGAGCGCCGAGCCAGATGTACGGAAGTAGCCCAACGAGCATGTCCTCACAAGGCTTTTATAATCAGGCTAGGCAGCTTCCGGGCCAGCTGGGACATGCGGCCACCAATAGCGGTAGTTTTGCCAGAGGCACCGGTAACAACCAAACTTCGTCGTTTGGGTCTTCATCCAATATGGCAAGGCAGAGCTCTGACGACGCCCGCACAGTCAGCTTATCACAGCAAGCATCTTTGGCAATTTCGCGCAGTCAATCAGGCCATACCCCCACAGCTCGCCACCCATCTTCTGACTTCGCCAGCAGCCAGCAAGTCCCCGCAACTTCGGCTTCGGCGCCTACAACATCTAGTCTAGGCCATTTCCCGTCCTTCACGGAACATAGCTACCTTGACATGGATTACGGCTTGAACGAGCGCGATGTGCAAGACTCTGCGGCGGCATTTGGCGACTCTACGCCGCTCGATGTGACCTTGGTTGAGCCTAACATGAGAGAGAGGATATATCAAGCCATGGGCCGCCAATAGGATGACTTTTTAGATGGTGATGGCTTTGATAATCCGCCTTGGTTTTTTGATTAACTGTGTACGTTTTGGCGTTATATAATGAGAAGAGAAAAAAATGTAACGCATGGGAGAGAGTTGACCAGCGGCAAAATCTCACCCCCTTTTCCCCCTTGAAGCAAAACAGGGTTCTTTTTCGGAGATTTTTTTTTGGCGTACAAATAATCAGGATGGGTTTCAGGGAGTTTAGGCAAACATTGTTGTTTATTTTCCTCTTTTGTTTTTCTGGGCAGATGAGACTTATGATGAGAGCGTGCATGCATGGTGCTATGATTTTGTTTTCTCCTTTTTTGTTTTTCCTTCTTACCCTCCTTTTTCACAGACGAAAAAATTGTTTCAATCTTTTGAAGCGAAGAGACGTATCTTTGGAGAAGTTCCTCTCATTTTTTGTTTGCCAACACGGCTGAACCTGGGGGGCAGCAGAGCCTTAGACACACAATACGACAAATATAGTCCAATCATTATCATCTAGGTAGTCACACAGAGGGTGGTTATGTGTATATACTTATGTATGTTCATATATATATATATATATATAAGCAAAGAGTCACAAGCGAAATAAATGAGTACATATCAGTTTTGATTTGAAATATGTTTTCTGTATTTTTTGCGACCAAAATAGATTTTAGCCAAGTAGCCAAAAGGTTTTTTTCTTCTTCGCTGAAGCTATTGAAAATGAATGAGAGTATACAATACAAAAAAAGAAAAGTTGGCTTGTCAAAAAACAAAGAGAGAAGAAGAAGAGGAAAAGAAAGTAGAAAGCAACAAGCTTGGTTTACCAGATGAGATAAGACAAGACAGAGATTTTGCGCAAGATCTATGCATGCGGCTAACAGCTGCGCCTATGCAGGATAAACTAATATTTTTAACCCCAGGCATGACAACAGATCAGGTAGGCATTTAATAGCCAAAACACAAAAGCAATAAAAGAACAAAAAAGATGAAAAAGGAAAATCTTTAAGAAGGAAGGGATATGACAAGTGATATAGTTAGAAAAAAAAGGAGCAACAACAAAAAGCCACAGTATAAAGCCCAAGTAATCCACACAAACCATTGGAATCCATATCTCGCGGATTCTTCCCATACCCGAAAAAAACGCCTCGTAAATGCTTCTTTGTGTCAAATGGACACACATACACAAGGAAAAAATGGTGTAAGCAGGAGTTCTTGCTTTAGTATCAGAAAAAGATAAGACGCTCGGTCGTAACGAGCATGAAAATATATATATAAAGAGGAAGAAAGGTGGAGGTAAGCCGTAAATGTCGTCGGTGAGATTGATAGGGGAGATTATTTTAATCTCCATCGTCGCCGAGAGCTGCGGCCGGAGGCTTTACGGATTCAGACATATGGCGACCATAGTACCATTCGTCTTCTTCGTCCAGACCATCCTCTCCAATAAGGTCCAGCATAACCTGCTGGTTTCGTTTTATATCTTGCGGCCGCTGAACAATTTTCCGTTCCATAATCATGGCCTCTGCCGTTGCTAACCATATTTGTTGTAGCTGTGGCAGGTCTCCTAGTAGAGTCTTGGCCTGGTCGCGATCGAGAGGAGCCATGGGCGCATCAGCGGAAAGACTGCTGTTGAAGACGCTGTATGGGACAAAGCCTCCGTTATGGGTGGAATCTACTGATCCCCACGGACTCCTACGGCCCCCTTCGCTGAATGATGATCGGTTCGGAGGTCGGTCGCCACTTGTTGACTTCTTTCGCCCAAATCCTTTCAATCCCAACCGGTTGCCCTTGGCAGGTGCTTCGACCACGGGCTCCTTGGTGAGAGAGCTGAACCAAACATCAACAGCACCCCGTCGGTTGTTATAGCCCTTTGTCTCCCACAATCTTTCCACTTGACGAAGGCCCCCCAGGCATAAGATGGCCACATGAACCTCGTCGGGAGGTCGTTCCCTCAGGTAACCACGAAGGGATCGTTCCACTCGACCAACGTACGTCGGCGGTCGCAAGCGGCGGCAGAAAGAGGAGATGATGAGCGGGAAAACTTCATGTACTCTCAGCAACGTCCGGTTGTCGTACATGTTCATGATTTCCGTTTCGATCGGGTTCACCGTGTAAGGTTCCTTTAGCAGGCCATTCCCCTTTTCCGCAATGTATTTCAGGTGTAATTTTCTGTATGTTTCGAAAAAGTGGAAAACGGTGAAGAGCAAAGGAATCAGTCGTCGGCGCATACGTTCGTGCTGCGGTGCGAAGGCTAATTTCTGAGCTTCGGTTGTCCTTAGGAAAATATCTTTCGTAATCCATTCGCACATCAGGTACGACAGCTTAGCCGCAACATGAAGGCGATGCCACAAGCCACACAGGTAATGGAAATTAATGTCGGAAGAGTCTCTAAGCGGGTATAGACGGGTGGCGTAGGCGGGTATATTATGGTCGAGATGATATCGTACAATAGGGACTTCGTTGAGGGTGATGAGCGCATGCCATGATTTCGAGGTTAATCGGAGGTTAAGGATATCGGTTAGAGGGAGAGACGAGACGATCTGGATCTGAAGTTCGCTCGGTAATGCGAGTAATAGCTGATCAAGAGGAACACTACATGTGGGGAAGAAAGCAAACTCAAAATTAGCATTTAATTAACTTTGTTATTGACGGGCTGATTAAGATCAGACGAACCTTTTTCGCGTCGATTCCGTGGAAGCTCTTGAATGCGCTATAGATGTAGCTTCCGCCGCATCGGATTTGGAATGTAATAAAGATACTTTGTGTCGGATACTGAAGAAACGGCTCTTATCGCGTTTCGAGTCGGCAGGCTTGACAGCATCGTATTCCGCCGGTTTCGAGTCTCGCAGCGGCAGGATGAATCTCGACGTGGAGGAGGCGTGGATGGTGGTCGTCGTCGTCGAAGCGCTGGATTCCGCATGTTCCGCCTGCTGCTGGTTGTTGGCATGCAGCTGGTTGAGCTTCTCGAAGTAGCGCTCAGAGGCGAATTCGGTGATGTGAGGCGGATCCATAGCGGCGACGCGGCGCTGATGCTCAGCCATGGTGGGCGATGTCGATGGCGATGGAGGCCAGAAGAACGAGTGACGAGGTGCGATTCTATTCGGGGGACGAGCGGCCGCGCTGGCCAGCTCGGAGGGTTGAAGGCGTCTCTATTGCTGGGCGCAGGGAGAGAGCAGCGGTCTTAACATGGCGGGGAATGGTATGGCGACGCCGCCCAGTAGGGAGGGAGAGGAGGAGAGGGGAAGGGGATGCGGCGAAGGATGCGGCGAGGGCAGCGTCAGCTCAGTGACGGCTCACGATGCGTGTGTTGTTTTGTCTCGTCTTGTCTCGTCTCGTGCTGGGCCTGGGTCGCTCTGCCACTGTGTCGTCCGTGTAAATGTATAAGCGCGCGACGGGTTTCGATGCGGATGCGGATGCGATTTGGAGATGCGAGGCGGAAAAAAAAACAACTGAAAACGCAGGTGCTACGCGATGCTGGCAGGACAAGGCTCTCGACGGGCTGGGCGAGGATGAGGAAATGAGGAGGACCAGGCCCGACCAGTCCAAGTGTGGGAGTAAGGAACTTGCGATAATGGGGAAGAGAAACGAACGAGTGGATGTTGGCATGTGTGGGCAGGTGGAACAGTGGAACAGTGGAACAGGCAGTGGAACAGGGCCCGCTAGCAGCACGGCTTAGTGGGAAACGGGGGATCTTGGGAACGCTGGGGACTCCAAGAAAAAAGAAAAATAGAAAACAGAGACTGGCAAAAGGGCCCCTCTGCAGGCGCTGCAACCTTTGCGAAGGCTCAATAAGGGCGAGGGAATGCGCGAGCGCTGATTCGCTCAGACGGCCGTTTGGCCGGCGTAATAGTGGAGCGGCACGGAAAAAGGTGCTGGAGCCAGCTTGGGCGCACAGTGCGCGGCGCGCGGCTGCAGCTGGTGCTTTCAGCGCAGAGCCAGCGCTGCGTCGGGCCTCGGGAGCACCCCAAATCAGGGCAGCTCCGTACAGTGCGCCGTCTGCCTTGGGGCATCGTCCGGGGCATCTGGGGCTGGCGTCGTTAGGAGAGGGGGGCGCCGCCTCCGCTTCCAAAGAATGCCCCAAGGGACGTCTACTCAGGTCTTTCGCCCTCGGTGGGGCCCAGGGCAGTCGGGCCGCACAGTAGCGCCGCGAGGGAATCCGCACGATGGCAGGTCCCCAGCGCCAGCCATGGCAGGGGAAAGTCTATCCGTGGCAAAGCTTCGGCTGAGAGTCGCTGGTACCCGTCGCATGTACTGGGTAGTATCGCCAGGTCGTGCTGCCAATGGCCAGTGGCCGGTGCCTTTACCCCGAGGTACTTTCGTAGTGACCTCTTGGTGCGAACACTTGCAGTCGTCGCGTGCGCTGCTGAGATTTTCGCATTTAGCCGAACAAGCCAAGGCGTACAGTACCAACTACGTACTAGGCCAGCGCCGCCGTCACAATCAAGCTTCATTCTCCAGACGTCAGCCCAATCCGCCGGCGCCGCGCAACGTGCGCAACGTGCGCAACCACGCAGAGTCAGCAAAGGGGGGAAAGTTTAAAAAAAAAAAAAAAAAAAAAATCACTACGGCCTCTTTTCGAGACGTCGAATATTCTGCTTCCCCCATCCGAATCGCAGCGCCTCGCTAGTCCGACAAGAGTCGTAGCGCTGGCTGCCATTCAAAGCGGTTGCCTGCTCGCTCGTGGTCGTGCTTTGTGCTTGTGCTCTGGCCACGCCATAAATTGCATGCGTACGAGCCCACTTCAAAAGTCACTTTCGGGCCAAATCGCGATCCACAGCCGCAAAGCATCCCCGAGATGGTCGTGGATCCAGATAACAGTTCCATAGAGATAAAGACTAGGCGGGTGTCGCAAATGCTGCTAGCACCGCTACTAGCTCTACTAGCACGCTGCTCGTCATTCACCTGTCGCAGGGTCGCCATGAGCAGGAGACCCCAGAGTCGGTACAAGCAGCCAGCCATTGTTGGTCCGCATGGCCTGCTGCCAAGTAGGTAGTACTACTACTCCTCGTATTGATGCGAAGGCCGTGCGTCGCGGCCTCCGGCGAGGAGACAACAAACAACGCACACCACGGCTGCTACGACGAATAAGGCTCAATGGCCCCAGGCGTGTTCCGAGTGCCATTTTCTAGCTCCCTGCGTGCTGCCCTGCGTGAGATGCAAGCGCCCATTCATGAAACCGCTTTAATTCATTTGCCTCGTGCGAAAGCCGCCAGCGACAACTCAATTCCCGACGCCGGGTTTTTATCAATGGCGGCAATTGCTTGGAATTGGAACGTCATGCAGAGTCCAAGGATGCCATAGTCTGCTCTCTCATCTCTCATTATCTCCGTCTCCTTCTATTTGGTTAGGCCGTGTAACGATAACATGAGAGAATAGAACCACTACTACTACTAAGCATCGACGTCGCCTCAGCAATCGCGGTCGACAGGTCGGTCCCGTGGGTCGATGAACACGGAATGATGACTACGGGATGATGACTACAGGATGATCTCCCTACGCCCTGTACTGGCATCTCCAAAGAATCACGTCCGAGTGTCCAGCTCGCTCTTTATGCCGTGCGTCAACATACATGGATTGGTGATTGTCCATGCACCCGACGTCCGTCGCGCTATTATCCTAGCCGTGGCGTTGCGGCAACGCAATCCGTGCCGGCCGAATTTTCCCTTGAGGATGGAGATCGAGACACGGATACACATACATAATGCTCCGTACACTACGGATAGGGCTGGAGAATGAACAACTGGGCATAAAGCTGCAGCTGTGCTGGGTCTTGTAAGGGTAGCGTGAGAAGGGACCAAGAGACGAGACGCAGCAGGAGGGAGGAAGCCACCGCGGCCCTACTCCGGCCGTTTTGGTGTCTCATAGAGTTGTCGATCCAAACACGAGAGGGCAAGACTGCGGCTGCGAATGGTGACTGGCCCAGTCCATCCATGCCCTTCCCCCGACAAGCAGCCCCCCACACAACCACGGCTCAAAGTCTCTTGAAAGACGTTGCACAATAAGACGGGCAGCGTAGTGGTGGTGGTGCTACGTCGCATCTCTATGCTTTGCCTCTCTCCAGTTAGAGTACATGCCAGCAACCTAGTCTTGACGGAGCTGGCGCCGGTGCTGCCCTCATGGCATCTCGGTAGATGGGGCTGATCATGAAATCATTAATTCATCGAAAAACTACCGAAGCCGCCTCCCCCTTTCTAATTAGCTGCCTACCTAAATCCGTCGACAAGCGTCCAAAGTAGGTAACTCGATGATCTCTGAAATGGGTAATGATGAGCAGCATGGCGGAAAAAAAGTTTCTGAATCATGTCAAAAACTAGTTCTGCCGGAACATGGCACAGATGACGCCTGGGGCTGCCTCGGTCAGGAAAAATAAGGCCGTCGCCTTCGCCGGGCATATCTCGATTCAGGTGCGTACATAGGTTTGGTATTGCGTGTAAGAGCCTCTCCGGATCGCCCGCAGCGGCGGGCCTTGGAGCACTGTGGCCGTTTCGAATTGTAAACTGTGATCCGGCATCGAGCAGCGATCTTGCAAACCCCCGGAGCTGTCAAGGTCAAGGGGAGCTTGGCTTTTGCTTTGTCTTTGCTGACAATGATCTATTTCTGATAAACGAAATTCCAGAAGTATGAAAAGACAAACCTTGTATAATCAGCCACCCACCTGTCAAATTTCAAGTGACAATGGCTTCAAAGCCCAATACCAGTGCCAGAATAATGGCACAGTATAAAATATAAAAAAATAGTTGTCACGTGATGCCGAACACTCCGGCCCCAAAACCGGATCGCGGTGACGTACGTCCAGGAGAAGATCAAGGTGAACGATGGACAACAACCAATGGTCCCCATAAATCGCATTCCTATCTCGGCGAGTTCGGAATGGCCCCAGCGAGAACCAACACGCCAGAGTGCTTATCAGCACAGCCTTTTCACCAGAAATACCCCGTAGAAGCAGCGAACGATCCGTATCAACTGCTGCTCGTACGGAGCTCAGCCAGCGAGTAATCAAAGTCATAATGCGGCGGGCGCTCTTTCATTTGAGATTACCTCGTCCATCTTAACCCAACAAGGGAACAGAATGCAACCTCGGACGGAGCTTTGCTAATACTGCCACTGTGTTCCCCCGTGGCATTACTCCATTGGTACGGGGAAGTGGTTTAACGCCTTGTAGGCATCAAGCTCGGGCAAATTGAGGTCGAATTCCTTCGAGCAACCTTATGGCCAAGGCGTTACGGACAATTATCTACCACTAGGTAACTCCTGCAAGGGTCTCGGTAGTAACACCGAGAAGAGCTGGAGATGCAGGTCAAGAGCAGTTCACAGCAAGCAAATCACAGAGCACCGCGAGGCATGTGAAGAGCAAGCTCCGCTGCGCTAGGAATAGCCTGCAATGCACAAGACGTTTCAATCTCGCCTCGTCGAAGGACCGATACGGGCCAGCTTCAACTTCCGGATTGGCCAAGCTTGCCCATGCACACCGATGGGTTGGTTTCTCGGAACATTTTGTCTTGGTCGTGCATGTAGCATTTGGCTCTGTTTTCTGGACTCTTTTTACCTAATCGCAAGCAGCCCAAAGCGCCAAGGATCAGCAGGATTGGCAGCAACATAGTACCGCCGGGAGACGCTTCCGTTGCATTTTCTCGTTAATGAAACCTCCCTCTCGGAAAAGCTGTGCTACCCTGTTTGGGGCGTTTATAGGGCCGTTGCTGGGTTTCATTGGCGCAACTGATGGGCGTCTAATACTGGTTAATTCTCCTCGTCGATGAGCAGCAGAAAAGGAGGCTTGCAGGACAAAGCACAGCGACACACACACTGGAAGAGAAACACTTTCTCGGAAATATTTTCCGAAACAGCCCCCATGCGTCTAAAGCCTTCTCTCCTATATCAGGAGCTAAAATGGTAGCCTTGGCGGGAGAAAGCCACAGTCCTCCACTCGGTGTCCTTCTTCGGCCGGACTATTGTTCTTTGCTAGAAGGCCGCTATTCATATGGCAGCATGGAGCAAGCTGTGAATCTATGGAGACATTTATGGGGTTGTCAAGCATACCAAGTCTCGACTTAATCAGATGGCCAAGGTACATCGCACAGTACCTGATAATCAATCATCCGGATTTCGGGTCTGCTTTGGCCTGATACAAATTCAATGTCCCAGGATACAGGCAGACGCTATGGAAGTTAGTAGTATTTGCCAATAAACTTTTGTGCCCACTAACGGCGGGATATGCACGACTTTAGCCGGTTTAGATTAACCAGCCTTCACTCTAAAAAATGAAAATTCCCGGAGCTGAGGATATTTAATGGCAATAGCCATCTGTAGGATTCAAGAATCGCATTTGGCTCATAGTTCCACCTCCACGCAGATAAGACAGTACTATCACGAATGAGTACTCTTCCTGCGCCGCAAAACAGATAAATAATGCGAGATCGGTAATCACGGCTTCATTCCGGAGGCACTTTCAGATTGGCCGCCAGATTTTTCTCCTGGCATTTTTTGGTCCTCAGCTGATGCGCGCGGCGCCGATAGGGCCTTCTCGGCGTTTTTAAGGTGGCGAGTGGAGATGGAATTTCACGGCGCCATTGTCCAGATCGCTTAACCTAACATGTAACGTCTTTTTTGGCCTTGCTCCGTAATATCTGCCACCTTGCTGGTGAGAGATGTCAGGTCGTGGTCTGGAATAATACATGAAGCCTCTTGTTGACCTCTTTGCAGCCAGGTTGATTCGCTTACTCATTGTTTATCGTTCTGCAACTTCAACCGGGGAAAAAGAAGGCTTTATTACTACTACTGAGTGGATGGCTATGTCACCATCTCATGTGGTGTGCTATTTATAACTTTTCTTCACTGTGCGGCTGATAAGAGAGCTATACCGCCGAGGCATCAAGAGAGCCCTCGGCCAACAGCTCGCTTGTAGTACAAGTACAGTATGTTGGTCTGGTAACGTTGTCGAGCTACGTGGTCACGAGGATGAAGGAAGCAGAACCTGGCTTACTGCTCCGTATCCACTACTACTACACGAAGGAGAAAATGGCAGTATTCCTTTCGGTGATAACAGCTAGAACACTCGCTGATTTCCTTGTG
Source organism: Trichoderma evansii (assembly GCF_050947405.1). NCBI lineage: Eukaryota > Fungi > Ascomycota > Sordariomycetes > Hypocreales > Hypocreaceae > Trichoderma > Trichoderma evansii. The sequence goes on from NW_028145176.1 coordinate 172,418, forward strand.
TCCGAGAAAGATGATGCTCAGTGGCCCGAATTTCGCTAGGAGATTGTAAAAGAACGTTCTAGCCCAGAGTAGACTCAGAGAATAAGGTGTATATATTGCCTTCTCATCGAATACCCACCTGATTGTAGACGTAAAGGATATTGGAAGAAAGCAGTAGGAAGCAGTATGGAATACTTACTTGGGTATTAATACAGAATAGAAGATAGATATGGTCAGTGACCAGAAGTCTGCAGCCGCTATAGCAGGTTATCTCGAATAGAAACCCAGAAATCATATTTGTAAAAAATCTATAAACATATTGTATAATATACTTTGTTCGTATATGAATTAGAGAGAAAAGAGGGGTATTATATGTCTCATACTATGCTATGTCTGAAAGATTTACTCGGTTTATACAGCAGTTTTAAGAGTGCCTCCCCTGTTATCTTCCATGACGAAGAGTATTAAGTAATGTCAGAGTGCAGAAGCACTGTATCATACTACACTTTACTCACTCGAGTTTTATTTTGAAGTGATTTAGAAGAAAATAACTATTGACGTTGAAAAAGCACTGGTTCTTCTAATTTAGGGTAGCATACCGGGGAGGAGTTAGACTTCTGGCCAGATGAGACAGACTGCGCAAACAATGCAAAAAAGATCAAAAATTCATAAGAAATAGTAATCAAGTTAAGAAATGGGTATTTCCAAGTTAGATTCCGTTGAATGAATTTGCTAGATCCAGCAGCAGGGAGTGCGACAAGCCGAAATTTGGCAGTTTGTCGAGATGGATGTAAGCCTCGCATATTATCTGTTTGGCAGACGTATCAGCTTAGCCAGGCGCGAGGACAATCGAGAGAATATTTGGCATCTCCAATACTCGAGATAGAAGCTTGAAATGACCTTCTTGTTTATTTTTGGGATTGTTATTCGGCACCCCGGTCGTGGCAATGCCACGAATGCACAGCTATTTTAATTCATTGTCTCTACTGTCTCTACTGTCTCTACTGTCTCTACTGTCTCTACTGTCTCTACTGTCTCTACTGTCTCTACTGTCTCTACTGTCTCTACTGTCTCTACTGCCTATACTGCCTATACTGCCTATACTGCCTCTACTGAAGAGCTACTCGACGCTGAAGAGTTACTTGACACTGAAGAACCCATCGCCACTGAAGAACTGCTTGCCGCTAAAAAATCACTCGATATTGGAGAGCATTTGAGTATCCAAGAGATTATCAATCTATTTACTTGAAATGCTATCAAGGAACATTTTCAAAAGACTTGCACTGATATACCGCTGTCTTTTCCTCTAACTCTCCTTGATATTCTCAAGTCACCAACTCCACCATCCTTAAATTTTTTTCCGCTCTCTTGATATCGAGCCAAGCTAAAGCATATCTGGGTAGTTTATGTTATTCTCATGGAGAGACCTGAGTGTATACCTAAACTTTATCAGCTCAAGTACTGGCCATACTTATGGTATTTACCATAGGCTCGCACAATATGATCGACAGAATCTCCTACCTCGCTACGTTCACTATGCGTTCTAAACTGGGTATACTTTACTGGGCACTAATTCTCAGCTTGTCTGAGATTTCTTGCGCCAGAAGCTGTCTTCTGTCTTCTTTTTTTTACTGGCCCAAAATCACTTGATTTAATTTGGCCAAATATTTTACTTTAGAAAAGGGAGTCTATTACCTGGCTGGCTCTTTGTAGCTATAGTTCCTTCAAGAAATTACTAAAAGACCTTGAAAAAATAGAGGATTAACTTATTATGATTGCAGAGGAGCGATGTAAATGTCATAATGAGAATATATGACTAGGCACTAAAAAGCGAAAAGAGAAAAACCTAGAAGAATACCAAGCAATGGTTGGCACAGAGCAAAATGACACAGAGCAAAAATCAAGTTAATCAAGCTGAAGCTAAAGCTCGTGCTAAGCTTAGAATCAGTCAAGTCAGAATATCCAAGAAATTTTACTGTTCAGATTGCGATCGGAGCTATGGCCGTGTCACTGATTTAGAAAAAACATTTCAACTCTGAAATCTATCAAAAGCAAATCAAGCTCTCACCAGGTAGCAAACCAAAAGCAATGTCTGCTAAAATAATAACAGCCTAAAAATATATATATATAAAAGCTAAACTGAATAAAACTTACTATTGCGATAAAGCTTCTTATATTAATAGTCTAGTTTAGTTCAGAAAGATACTTGAAATCTAATATACATCTACGCAGAGCTACTGCTGCAGCTGCTATTGCTACCAGTACCTGACTTTTCCTTTACCTGTATTTCATTATGCTTCCAGCCAGTGGCTCGGTTTATACGGCGCTGTTTTATTTACCATTTATATCTACCAGCTTTTCTTTTCTTTTTTTTTTGTTACCATGTTTTCAATTTTCAGTATCATTTCACCACATGTCTTGTTAATATTTAATACTCATCATGTAATTACCTTTTATCCCAGGTGTGTTAATTCAAGAATATTTCAGAGATTCAAGTAAACATTCTCGGGTCATTTATAATAATAATCTGTCCAAGCAGTACTTCTTCATGTTCTCAGTATCTTGTAATGATGGATACAAGGTGGATCGAATTAGCTCAGATATGGATAGGTGCATTCGTCTTGAAAAGCAACCGAAGATCTTTTTTCCATTTCCTAGTCCCTGATATTACAAATCCTTATACTCTGACATATAAGGTGGTCGATTTTGTTTAAACGCCTAACCTTGAACAGACAAAAGGGCACTATTATTTTCCAACTCCTGCTCTTCTAGAGCTTCTATCATACGATCAACATCAAAGCCATCGCCGTTCCAAGTACTTTTTCTCACGGGATCTACGAGCCACGAACTCGGCCCAACCAACCGTCCAGCTCCCAGCGGCGTTTGAAACCAATTCATCGTCCAAGTGTCAGGCCTCCATGGATCGGGGCAAAGGCCAAAGGCATCTCTCTCTCTTTTTTCCAAGTCCATAATAAAGTCTATAGCCGTTTCGAGAGAAGTCCCCACCATTCCTCGGCCAGCCTCTACATAGCTATTGATCTTGGCTGCGATGGGTAAGAAGGATATAGGGGCGCTGAGGTCCTTTTCGATGCCGGTGCGAACTAGGTAGACTGGAAGCTCTGCAACTTGAATCGAGTCTTCCCCCCGATACGCTCTAGAACAAAATATAATTATCAGTGCTTTAAATAGCGGCTGCAAGACGTAAAGAGCTGGTCGAGCAGGGAGCGACGTCACTGTCGCATATGGCTCGCTGAAGCGATGGCGCAGGTCTTCGTATTGACGACGTCGTTCATCAACCTCAGCGCATATAGCTTCATGTAGCGAGATTATGGTCTGAATAGATGCCTCCGAAAGGCGCCCTTTATTGAGCAGATTTCGAGGAGCGATAAACTTGCAGAGGAAGCGCTGGTGTTCGATCTCGCTCTGATACGGTCGAAACCATCGTCGGTAGATGTAGTTGTGAAGAACCGTGTGGAGCAAATTCCATCTCCTGTGTCGAGGAATGTACAAAGATACGGATTTGTTGCACGTGTCGTGGAAATCATCGACGTCCATCCGCGGTAGGTTCTCGATAGTTCGGATTGACGGTGAGTAGGTGAACATGACGGCGGCCACGTATATTTGGCTGCGATGAATTCCCTCTCGCTCTGAGCGGATCTTCCATAAAAAGTATTCTTCTCCGACCAGTTCGAAAGGCCGTCGAAGCTCCATACGAAGCAATTGCTCCTCGGCTTGGAGAACTCTTTGCAAAATCGGAGGCATGATATAGAGAAGGGCGAAGTGCTGATATGAGAAAGAAACGTATCATCCTGCTTCCAGAAAAAAGAATTCATCAGAGTAGCAAGATTTTGGCGTGCAGCTGGCAATCACTACCGGGTTGTGGCACGTGTGAATGTTGACATCAGTTTCACTTCAGGCCTAATTGACTTTATCATCACTTCGTAGCAATAACAACGAAAGAAACAAAGCGCAACTCAAAACAGCAAAACGCAACATAACAAATCATCACTTCGTAGCAATAACAACGAGAGAAACAAAGCGCAACGCAAAATAGCAAAAAAAAAAAAAAAAAAAAGTCGTCTATCAACAATATGTTGCCTAGATTCCCAACCCACCCACTCCTCGGGCAAGATTCTCAATCTCAGTGGCGTGTCTCATCCCTTCTACAGCCTGATGGTTCTGGCCTCCTATTCTAGCTCCGCATTCTGGACAACGGGCTTCTTCCATTGGCAACCCACACTCACCAATCGTAAATGGATGATTATTTTCACATGTATACCAGTGTCCTGTCCCCATTAGTTCCCTTGCCATTGCCTTGTATACGGCCTGCATTTCATCAGCCGTAACGGGGCGATAGATGCCATCGCTGACCATGATCTCAAGGCGGTCGATTTCATCTCTGAATATTGCTGTAGATGGATACTTTTCCATCAATACACGGACTGATTGAATATGATTTAGAGCCTCTTCTTTCAAACTATCAATGCTCTGCTTATTAGCAGTCCACATGGTAGTAATCTTGCCAAATGATGAGCATAGTACACAGAGCTGTACGGCGAAAATGTGCCCCTGAACCTCTTCTCTCGAATATACATATTTGCGAGACAATGAGATGAGATGAATAGAATCAGACCAATAGCCTGATAAATCCAGTTTGAGCTCTGTGAGCTCCAGGGCTTTATCTTTAGCCAGGCGACGAAAATCGAAGAGAATGGCAAGATCGCATTTGAGCAACAGCGTATCTGCAAGAAGGGATCCCTTGATTTGGTTAATAGAATCATCAAATCGGAATTCTCCATGTGTTTTGTTTTGGAGATTGGCAAATAGTACAAGATCAGCTACTCGCTGAAACGGCTGTTCTTCCCGTCTAACATCGCTTGCATATGAGCCAATCTTCCTCCACAAGTCAATGATGGAGTCGTAACGGCCGTCACCCGCAATCTTTTGCAACTCTCGAAGTTGTTTGAGCCTCGGGACACAGTGGGTTAGTTTGCCGCCTTTAATCGTGGGTGAGGCTGCCTTGGCCTTCTGCTGCTGGCCAAGATTTTCCTGCTCCTTCAACAACCGAGTTGCTAGCGAGAGATATTTCTCGTGAGACCACTCTATGAATTTTTTGGTTGACTCATCGAGCATGGCTCGTCGTACAATGCGGCCGTATCTGGCGATATTTCGAAGTGAGCCCCGACAGGTTGCACAAACTGGAATGCCCGAGTCGTCCAGCGAGAAAGGTTCAGACGCCTTGCCAAGCCGCGTCGGATGACCATCCATATCCATATCATAGTACGCCGCCATGCCCATCTGGCCGTCCATAGATGAAGTAGTCAAAAAATGCCCACAGTCTGGGAAAATACAGGGCTCTTCGTCTAAATCAATTTCGTGGTATTCCTTCATCTCAAGAAAGTCTACGCACAAAGATTTGATGTCTTCGATAGCGCATTGTTGGCAAAAGCGTTTATTCGGACAAGTTTCTCCACAGAGCGAAGGGCCTGCAGTGTAACATTAGCTTTGTGATAAGGTATGTAGGAGATTCTATAGTTTACAGCTTACATCGATGGCCGCATCCCAGCATTTTCTCGCACCGCTTGGAACATGGAACCCAGTCACATGGCGCAGCACACGGCATGGTGCAACTTGTGTGAGGACAGCTTGAGTGGCATGTACTTTCTGCACAAGGTGCACAAGGCTCGCTGCATGCCTTGTTGCATTTCGAATGGCCGCAACGCACTTCACATGGCTGCTGGCAGGAGGGACACTTGTCGTCGCCGTGGCAAGGTTTAGAACAGCCGTGGCGGCATGTGGAATAGCCACGACCACATCTCTGTCTGCAAATGCCGTGATTCTGCTCTGTAATCTTACCATCTTCTCGAGTATTACATTTGAAGCAGGGACTGTTGCACGTATGGCCACACTCACGGTGATGACCACACCAAACATTGCAGCTGTATTTGGCAGATGTGACATCCTCACAGCACTGAACCTCAACTTCATGATTGCAGCCCGGCACGGTTCGTCTGACTCGGACTCTACACCGAACAGAGGCGGGATTTTGTTTCTCCCAACACTTTACCGAAGAGAGCCTATGACCACACGGCAGAGCAAGGTCGATGTTATCTAACTGGAAGTAGCATTTGTCTGGGCACGTATCACCACATGCTTGAGGACAAGGGTGGCTGCAGCCTTTCTGTGGCCTGGGGCACGGCTCGAGACATTTAACGGCATTGTGAAGAATATCAGAATGACATCTTCCAGTGCATGAATGACCGCAGTGAAGTCTCTTATCACATGTCAGGTTACATCCGCTCTCAGGAGAAAAGATGACAAAATGGTCTGGCTTCGAAACTTGGATTGGCGTGTCAGGATGTCGAGGGCATTGGAGATCTATGCTTTTGCCAATCCGGCTACTGGCACTGAGCATGTTGATGACCTCTTCCCACATGGGAACGTTAGAGTATGTGCTAGAATTGCCGATAATGTACATGCCATGTTTTGCGCGCGATAACAGGACGTTGATTCTGTTGGAAGTGCTAAGAAATCCGCATTTCTTTTGTGGGTTGCTCCGAACAAGAGAGATGATAATAACCTTTGCTTCCTCGCCCTGAAAGTTGTCAACTGTCGCCGCTCTAACACTCTTCAGAAGAGTAGATTTGGCAGGCTGCGTTTTCATGGCTACAGGTGCTACCTGATCTGTATGCTCAAAATCCTCTAACTCAGCGAGGTCACGATCGTTGAGGCAGATCTCAAACATAGATTCCATTCGACGCCGTAGCTTGTGTAATTGGCCCAAGTACGGCGTAATGACCGCGATATCGTCTCTTGAGTATTCCCCCTGTCTCACTAGATGAGATAGGAGAGACACAGTCATCTCAACTTCATACTCATTTATGTGTGAGGTATTTAGGGGATCGTGACTGGCTGCACCAGCTTCTAGCTGATCGTGGTCAAGCCAATATAGTCTCTCTTTCATGCCTACCACTTCTGGATACTCCTTTACGCTCTCGGCATCTTGCAAAGATGGATACAATGTAGATCGAATCAACTCAGATATCGGTGGGCACATTCTTCTTTGGGTTTCTAGCGAGCTGAATGGCAAGCGGAGATCTTTTAAATGCGGTGGCTCAACAAGTCTTTCAAATAATGAAGTGTCCAGAGAATACTGCTTTCCCCGGGGATTCGTGCTCTGTAAATCATAATTTTGGATTTGTGGGCGCAGCTGAAGGTGGTCGCCAATCAAGATGGCGTGCTCTATTGAAGGGAGAAGAGCTGTTAGAATGTGAGCCTCCAAGACTTCACCAGCCTCTTCGCAAAGCATGACCTTGCTTCGTAATTTGCGGAGAAGATGAAGATTCTTTGCCAAGCCGGTCGTTGTAACTCCAATGATATTGGCTTGCTCAAGGCAACGCAGATCCACATCGCTGCGCACGCGGCTACGGCGCTCTATCAGTTTGGTATGTTTTTCTTGCAGTTGCGTGGTGGTGCGAATGAATGAAGCCGCGCTATTCTTTACCCAATATTGATGTAGCTCTCGGCGCTCGGCATTAGACATTGTAAACAACTCAGATTCCCTTAAGATCTCAACATCTCGACAAGTGCTGTCACGAGAGCCCCCTGCTAGCCACTTTCGTATGATAGTATGAGGTTTATCAACTGTCTCCCATCCGTCTTCATCAAAACCAAATAGCATATTATGATGTACTGGAAAGGTTTTGGCAAGATACTTCTTGAGGGTATTTGGCGAATTGATACTCGATAATGCACGCAGCGAATCTTCGATACCGGTCGCTAAATCATCCAATTCCCGTCCCATAGTATAAAGGTCTCTCTTTTCCGACTTTGTGCGGTCGCCTTGCTGGGAGACAACTCGCAAATTTAAAGCTTGTAACCTCTCTGATTTTGATCGAGACCCTATACGAATGATGTTGCCAATGCCATCGTCAAGAAGATGCTCAAGAAGTTGATCCAAGGCATGATTGGTGTAACAAACGCATAATATCGGCCCGAGGGTGGACTTTTTCTTATTTGCCAAAAGGGCTTTGATTATCTTCTCTCCAGTGTAGCTTTTCCCGGTGCCTGGAGGGCCTTGAATGAGAGACAATTCTTGAGATAGGGTATTCAGGAGAGCGGAAGATTGTGTAACATCAAGAGACGTCCGCGATTCAACCGTTTTCGGATCTGGGAGATGCTGAGGCGAAACAAGAAACTCGGTTCCATCATTCGCGAGACATCTGAGGTCGAATGTAAAACCAGCTGCCCTGGCATATTGCGGCGGCTGAATATTGGCTTCTGTAGTTGTGGCATCTGATGGCGCCAAAAGGCCAACAAAGGGCATATATGGCTTCTGCCGCATTTCCTTAAGAGCATCAAGTGTATGCTTAAACGATGCCAAGAGAATACCAGGAAACTCCACGAGATATCGGTAACGCGATGGGCCTTTCCTTTTGTACCAGTAAAGAGCCTGAGCTACATCATCTCGTGTTGCATCAATCAGCTGCAGGTTTACGTGCAAATAGTTTCCGTCGTCAGAAAGCGTCAACTTAGACTCTGTAGGAGCATTATCAGCTGGTTTCTTCTCAGTTCGAATCCTTTGATCGCTTTGATTTCTCAAGGTTGATTCAGAAACGGTACAAAACATGACCGATTCAGTTCCGTCAATGACACAAACTAATGCTCCGACTTGCAGGCGTTTTGATCTTTCCCACCAGTCTTTCCTCTGTTTAGGATTCAGCGATGGAACAGGAGGAGGCTGGTCACAGCGGACAACCAAATCCAAGCCGGAGTTTTTTTCGAACTGGATGTTGACAAGTGTAGCGGAATCATATGTGTATGTGCGTAAGGCGTTATTTTCTCTTCTACGACTGGCCTCGTTGTTGGAACTACGGATACGTCCAAAAGCGCCACGAATCGCATCACGTAGCTGGCCAACTGTATCTTCTCGTAGTAAACGAAATTCTCTGTCCAGACGTCCGCTAATGCCAGGAATATGCCATTGAGAACAATCGTTTACTGGCAAATATTCTTCTCGTGGCGACATAATCTCCTTATACGTGGGCAAGATCTTTATATTGATTATATCTGCATGATCGTTGTCGTGCCTGGGCCCTCCAGTTGAGAGATTGCCAGGGAGATCTCGAGCTAAAACAAATGTTTCTTGAGTGACGGCACCGCGGCTCTGAACCTCCAGATTTGATATATGATTCCCGATTTGAAGACGTTGGCGGATATAGTGAAGATGCTTGGTAGCCTGAAGGCAGATAGAAGTCTCTTCTGGTTCTAGTGATTCTTCTAGGGGGCGAGACAAGCTGTTTGCAAATATCGAGAAGTCATCTTTGATGATATTAGTGGTATTGCAGTCTAGCATCTTAGCCAATACTGCAAGAGATAGACCAGCTGCCTCTACAAGGGACATGTGTGTTGAGGTAGGTGGCCATGATTGAAACAGCGAGTCGATGTAGTTAAAGAGCTTGCTCATCCTAGATCCTCCCACTCCAACCATGTAATTAAGTAAAGTGGCCACTTCTGTTTCTAGGACCGCAGAATCAACGACGCGGGCGTGAGTGATCAGCTGAAAGAGTGGCTTGATTTCTGTCTCCCAGAGTTGACATCCTGCTGTAAAGGGGCTTGCCATGGAGATGTGCCTATCTATCACATCCTTGATGAAAGACAGACCAGTTTCAGTGGCAAGAAGCCTAATTGCCTCTTGGGCAGCGCCGACGTCTCCATCCATGAGTTCGAGGGCCAGACTGAAAAACTTGCCAACTATCTGAAGAGATGGTCGAGCAGTTTCATCTCCTCTTTGTAGTAACTGCTTCCATTTCCATAGCTTTCCCTCTGGAGCGTGGCTGCGCCTGTTTCCAAAGGGATTCGTCGGAGCACTAGAATGCCCTTTGTTAGCCAAATGGCTTCCTTGGGCTTTTCCAGCATCATGCGAAAACTTGCACCGTGCTCCAAATTTGCAACTATTATTTCGTTGGAAATGAAAGCATGGTTTGACAGAGCCATCGGACGGCGTGGTAGGAGGAGTGGGGTAGCCGTGCCTGGAAGTAAGTAATATCTTGGTGAGTACAAGAAATTGCGCATCTGGTTATATGTGAGACTCACTGATTTCTCTTCATTATCTATTCGATTTCAAGGTTCATTTGAGAAATTTCAAGAGTAGGAGGCTGACCAGTGCAAGCAGGGAAAGCTGGAAGATGGAAATGTATTCACAAAAGCCTGTAGTTGCAGAAGAAAAGGGGAAAAGAGGAAAGAGGAAAGATTCTGAAGAAAAATATTGATCAGGCGTTTTTTTTTTTTTTAGGTGAGGGCCACTTGGCCGGCAGTTGTTGGCCAGCAGTTGTACGCAGCCTCGTAGGCACCCATGGTAGGCCTCCCGCATCTGTACCAACGTACGGCTGTCATCCAACCAAATGCAAATATTGTGACGTCTTTCTGAGGGGTAATTGAAATGTATGAGAATCTATGTAGGGAGAGCGCGGACCGATGTCGAAATACTGTTCTTCCAGTTGTAAACTTGCCTAACTTGATACCCAATATCCAGCATCAATCGCCGGGTGTTGCAGAATCAATATCATATCTAAGCAGCAATAGAATTACCTTAAATAATAAAATAAGGTAATTATTATCCAGCACCCCAGCCGTAACTTAACGACTTAATTAGTCAACGCATATATATATAAGTCTTAAAAAATATTATAGATAGTAGAGGCAGTAGAGGCAATAGAGGCAGTAGCGGCAGTAGCGGCAGTAGAGACAGTAGAGTTTATTAAATAATAGTGAAGATTTGGTATAAGAATAAATGGCGCTGTATCAGGGTAACGGGATATATAATATCGGCTGTACATGTATGATGGAATGTTTGCAATTTTAAAAACAGTACATGTACGTAAACGCTCAGTAGAAATCCTTCACCAGAAGATCACAAAGATTCCACAACCTCTCTCCGCTTCCCCTCTTCTCAAGGCCCTCGGCGACCTTTGGGTGCGGGGTCCCAATCTTCCCCCAAGGGATGAGATAACATCCATTATTCTGAGCCACTTCAGCATCGAATCCTGCTTGCAGCTCAGTCAGGGCTCCCAATCGAACTGGGTATGATAGCATGCTCTGAATGCTCTTCAAGACGCTGGGAGCGTGGCGAAGGAGGTCTGTCTTGAGTGCTCCGGGATTAAAGGACACGCTCACGAATTGAGGATACCTCTTAGCCATTTCGGCTGCGAGAATGGTGTTTGCCCATTTGCTCTGTACATATCGCAGGGAACGACCACCGAGGCCAGAAAATTTGGGCCCAGTCAGTGCCCAGTCCTCCCACAAGATGCCATCCTCGCCAGGGGGGTCGGGAAATTCCACAGAAGCTGCCCAGCATGTGCGGACAGATCTCTTGGGAGCGACATTTTCTTCTGCGGTCTTGAGCAGAATTGGCGTTAGGAAATGCTGGAGCAAGAATGGGCCCAGTACGTTGGTTGCAAAGCTCAGCTCGTATCCTTGCTTGCTGACACTACCTTCAGGGGGGGCCATGACGCCAGCATTGTGCCAGATGATATCCAGGCGTGTTTCTGCCTCCAAGAACGCCTTGGCTGTTTGTTTGATGGTTTGCAAGTCGGCAAGGTCTAAATGTAGGAACCTGATTACGTCGTTGTCGCCGCCGGCGCTGCGACGCTTCATATCACCAGGTGGATCTGATTTCTTGATGGTGTTTATGGCTGTCTTGCCTGCGGCTTCAGACCTGCCAAGGATATAGACATGCGCCGCATTGGCGTGAAAGAGTGCTGTTGCTACAGCCTAATCCAATGCCTCCAGCGCCGCCTGTGACAATAAAGACCTATTCAATAGATGAACAGCTGTAATGTTTAAAATAGAAGGGTAAGAGAGGGCATCATACTCGACCCTTTGAATCAGGCAGATCTTTCTCAGTTTTCGTAGGCTTGCCAGGCCAATATTGTCGCATATATTTCGACATGATGCAGACCGGAGAGAGAAGTTGAGGTGTCAGTTGTAAAGGTTCGAAAAAAGTTGACGCAAGTGAGATTGCTATCGGTATTAGTGAACAACTAGATCTTACATCCAGGCTGACATAGAACTGGGCCTAGCTTGAGGTAGTACGAGGAGACGAAATGAAATGTGAGATGTGATTATTATTAAGAGGTTATTTTTTTAGAAAAAATAAATTAAAAATACAAGTGGATAAGTAGAGATGTAGATACTATGTAGTAGTTATACGTGATTATCGTTCACACTCAATGCAGAGAATTTACCAAATAGGAGACAGAGCGACGGGTCCAAGACGGAGGATTTAAGCATAAGCGGAACTCTTAAGCACCTACCTAGTGGATTGCAAAGCGTCCCAAATTTTGACTGGTATATTGTTTCGAAATATATTGCTTCGGAATGCTGGCTTCTTTACCCTAATCCTTCCATAATCTACTAAGGAGTAAGAGTAACTTTGAGTCGAAGGATTCCAAACTTCTAGGCCATAGTATCGACTCTTGAATATCACAATCGACAAAGCCTTATTTGACCTGTCTTTGCTTCAATGTAATCGCCATACTCGTGTAAGCTAGTCTATCGTTTTCCATGTTGTGCCAATACTAGGACAAAACTTGCGGAGCCAAGACTATTGAATACAATGTAATTTGATGCGATTCATGAGTCTTACTATACAAGGGCGCAAAAGTTCTCTCGGCAGGTAGAAAGAATGTTCAAATCATCGCTTGATCTATTTATATGGTTAGTAGGTATGTCATGATTATATAATTACTTGTGCATAAAAGGTAATAGACATTTAAAATGAATACTTCTTTTGTATCTCATTAATTTTGTAGCAATATTAAAACAAATTAATTCATCCTCAGACCAAGGATATTTAAACATGGTCTACTTAGTAATCTACAGGGCGTAGATTCGCAAGCATGCAAACTAATGATAAAGTTGCATGTACACGTATCGAGCTCTTAGTACCTTCTACCCTGAAGCTGGGGTGCGGATCGCCCCGAAGTTTATTTCGATTGGTTCGGGCATACAAAGTACAAAAATCGCTATTCTACTATTCACCTACCTAGGTAGGAGCCTCTAATACGAGTAATACACCTAGCAGATGAGGAATAGTAATCTGCGAGCAGTTCTACCGAGTAATAGAGACGAGTGTTTTGGGTTGCTTTATGGACCTTCTCCGTCTTACAGATATAAGGCTGGCTCAATCTTCGGAATCAGCCGGTAAGTGTAGCGAAGTACTAATAATACCACATACAAATCCCCTCCTTATGCGCCTAGTAGTAGCGGCATAAATAGATTGCGCTCAGGAACGAAAATAGATATAGGCAGCAGGCACAGGAACAGGAGCAATCTTTCCTGTAGCGCTTGGTACTCTATGCCTGTGGTTCCGTACTAGTACAAGCTGGAGATTCCGCACGTGACTTTGGGCCAATCTTGATGCTGTAAAAAGCTTAAATACCATGCAGGGAACTTTTACTGCCAATAAGGCACAGATTTTCCGACTGCCGGCCAGACCCGAACTACTCCCGAGGTACCTGTACGAAGCACTGTGCTAGTATGAGGTAGCGAGGTACATCGTTGCCTCCAGCCGACGGACTTCTTGGCCCAGGACTTTCGTTTAGCTTCGCTCACTTTGCGCCAACTTTGTCTTCCACTCAGGGCCCATCATGGCCATACGGATGGCCATGTCTTGTCTGTTCAAGAGCTGTTATTCGCTTTGGGCAGTATAGCAATAGCATTACCTGTAGCACTACTCACCTGTGGCCGATATCCCTCCAGCCATGCTTCCCGCCAGGCCTCGTCTGCCGGCGCTGGCTCCGCGGCTGCCAGGCAATTCGCCGCCGGTGGTTGAGCGGCCGAGCGTCAAGGAGCATACGGAACAAGAATGGCTAGCGCAGAAGGACCTTATTGAGAAGTTATACATAGGAGACAACCGAAAATTGAATGAGATCATGGCCATAATGGAGACTAAATATGGATTTGCCGCAACGTGAGTGGACACTATTCGCTGCTTGTTTCCCATATATATGCAAGAAAAATATGAGATTTGATACACGAGGCGATGAACTAGTCCAGTGCTAACCCAATACCTAAAGCGAGCAAATGTATAAAAAGAGATTCAAGAAGTGGAACATTAGGAAAAGAGCATATCGCAAATCGCCCGGGGAAACCACTCCCTCTACCCCCTCATCCACAACCTCTTCTTCCACCGAGTCAAAGCAAGATGACGATGTCGAGGAGGTACCAAGGACAGCGACCCCCACAGTTACCGGCCTGGACTTGGTCCCAAATCCCCAATTCAAGCCCCTCGCAGACTTGGAGCTTATTCTAAACGGCGTCTTATCATGGAGCTCAGGGAAACTGGAGACTTATCGCATAGTGTCCGATCCCATGTCCCAGTATCTTGCCACCCCTAACCAGCCACCTCAAGATAGCCGCACCATGTACCGGACGTTTGAGCTGGTTTTTGACCTGTGGTCTTACGGCAAGGGCGATCTTGCAGGCATGGCGGCTAGAAAGGGCTTCTATGTCCTAGAATACGTCCTAACAGAAGACCATCCCGACCTACTTTGGCATATTCTTGACACAATATATGACATGATCGACCGAGGGCATTTACAACTTCTTGGCATGTTTATAAGACATGCGCTTGTGCTGTCAAGGCAACGCTTTCCAGCAAATCATCCTCTCATCCGCATCCTTCAACAACTCCTGGCTTGCGACTATCAAACTGAAGAAGGTCGCCAGTTCATCTGCTACCTATTGCGACAAGCATGGCTACGAAACGTCGACCTTCTTGCAGAGTACATTAAATCATCCGCACCTCAAGAGTTTTGGCTATACGAGCAGTTGATCTGGGATGGCCGGACAAAGCTTCGTCGGAATAATGGGCTGGCCAACAGACGTGAGATTATGTACGAAGCTCTTGAAAACTTGGGACATCATGAAGAGCCCGTGCTGAGTGATGATAACGTGGAAAAACTGAGAGTCGACGCTCTCATGCTAGAATTCACGCAGATGGATCTAGATGACAAGGAGAAGGCGGAGCAGATGGCGTTGGATCTGCTCGATATTACGCAGTATGAAACAGGAGCACTTTCAAACGCCAGATTCCATGCGTATGCCCGCAAGATGCTGGCTAGGCTGTGCGAGAGCAGAGAGGCGTGGGACCAGGTCGAACAGAATTTGAAATATGCCATTCACATGCGAGAAGCTGCGCATGGAACGAGCACCAATTTGCGGGTTATCCGAGACATGTGGGTGCTTGCGGCTTACTACAACAAGGTCGGCAAGATAGAAGACGCTCTACGAGTCGCCCAAGACGCCATCACCAGGGCGCAACAATATTTGCACGACATCCCAGGCTGAGACTGTGGATGATAAGAATACGGATCGCAAGGTCAGTTGGCGTTGAGAGACAAAGTAACGAGAACATGGCAGTTTTGGGAAGCACCGACGGGTGGGATTGATTTTTCGTAACGCGCCATTACTACGAGAATGGCTTCATTAGAGTCACCCCTTGATGGGCAGTTTATGTTTGGGTAGAAGCGAAGTTGGAGTATTGGTTGGGTGCCTTTAGCAGCATCTTTATTTTACAATGGCTACATATTTATTTCTACTTATATAAGTACTATCAGTACATACTATGAAAAAACGGCCAGTTGTTCAAAACACTGTATGAATTCGTTCTACGCTTTTACACTCTATTATCTGCACCGCTTTGTATACTATAACAGCTAGTCTCGCAGGATACATGTAGCTAAGCTAAGCTAGTACCTGCTGACCTCCTGTTTGTGGAGCTGGTCTGCGTTGCGCAAACGTGGTTCCAGCCACATAGACGTCTCGCCACATGACGTTGACGTGAGCCCGCCATTGTTACTGGATAAATCACCGCTGGGTTTGCATGGTTGCAGCGCCGAACCTGCATCGGGCACCTATACAATTCCCTTTAGTTCTCTTTTTTTAGGGAGGACTCTTAAATACCCTTGACAAGACCCTGAAATTTAGTTTCCCCTCCTTCAAATCAAACACATCCATACATCGACAAAATGACAAGAAACGCAGCACCGCCTGATTACTGTAAGTCGACGCCACGATGCAGAAGCTCTCCCCGCCATTGTTTTCAAGACGAGACATCTCTCCACCTTGGACATGAACACAATTTACTAAGCCAATGCACAACATACAGACGCCATTCTAGAGGTTTCAGAGAAAGCCTCGGCAGCTCAAATTCGAGATGCGTATAAGCGGTATGTAACCCTTCCCAATTTCTGGTAAGTTGGTGACTGACAGCCATCTTGTTCAGTGCTGCCCTGAAAACGCATCCAGACCGAGTCGCCAATGACTCACCAGAGCGAGAACAGAGGACACGACGCTTCCAACTCGTCAATGATGCCTACTATACCCTTTCAGACCCTACCCGACGACAAGAGTACGACTCACAGCGAGGATACTACCACCGCTCGCCGGCGTCAGATCCCTTTACGGAAGCAGATGACACTACGGGACAAGGCTATTCGTGGGCATGGGACTTTTTTGAGAACCAGAATGGCGGAACTGCCCCTGGTGGCCGCCAAGCTACAGAGGATGCACAGTTCAGCGACGCCTTTGAGGAAATGATGCAAGACGAGGGGTTCTCAGAAGGCAGGACGCCCAACAACCAACAAGGCGGTAACCCTTCAACCATGTGGGGTATGGTAGGTGCTGTAAGTGGCGGCGCTCTGGGATTCATCGTGGGCAATGTCCCCGGACTGCTTGCCGGAGCAGTGGCCGGTAACCGACTCGGAGCGATCAGAGATACCAAGGGGAAGAGCGTTTACGAAGTCTTTCAGGTAAGGCCAGAATGCGTTTGGCTGCACACCCGCTTCTGCGGTGTGCTACTGCATCTCAGATCCTTCTGAGACTGACTAGATTGTTCAGATTTCCCTGAGCGCTAATATACATATAGGAACTTCCTCAAGATGACAGGGCAAGATTGTTGAGCCAGCTGGCTGCAAAGGTATTCAGCCATGTTGCCAGCCCGCCGTGAATGCTGAGGAAGTGCCAATTGTGGGGGGAAAAGAAGCACTTTGACAAAATGAAGCTTAGGATTTTATGTGATACGAATGACGTTTATTGATTGACAAGTCGCGAGTGGACTGCCTTTTTACGAGGAATAAGATATGAGACAATGGAAACGAACGAGTCATACCCTTCAGCCACCAGTATATAACTATGTAGATAGTATTAGGTAGCAAAATATTACCAAATATCGCCAATTTCATAGTGAAATTGGCTTGGTTTGATTTCAATGTCTCTTCTTACCATCGTACAAGCATTATATAGTCGCTAGAATTGTCAATGGTTTTGCTTGGACGTGATTGCTGCTAGGTCAATCCCGAGGCTCGATATCGCCCAGCTGCGTTGGGAGGCGAAGCGGTGTCGCTATTGATCAGTACTTAATCAATACTTAGTTACTATGCGCTTATAAGGCGTAAACTTTAGTGCTTCCATCGTACTCTCTGCTAGTAAAGGCAAATTGAAGCTTGAACTACGTTGGTTAAAATGGAACTTCCTAGCGGCGATGCGACGCATATGCACTAGCCCATTTTAGGAAATACAACCCCGCTTTTCTGTGCTCTCGCTTGAGGGCAGACAAACCCTCGAAATTTTCCAGCCTTCACAAAATCGTTCGCCTTAGCCCAACCTCAACTTTTCGCCCATCTCCGACGCAGCAGCAGTAAGACATCGTCGATCAACAACCGCAGCAATGGCCGCCGAAAAGACCAGCAACCCCATGCGGGAGCTCAAGATTCAGAAGCTCGTTCTGAACATCTCCGTCGGTGAATCTGGTGACAGACTCACTCGTGCCGCCAAGGTTCTTGAGCAGCTGTCCGGTCAAACCCCCGTCTACAGTATGTCAACCAAAAATGAATGTTCATCAAGAAGGAGGGCAAAATATTAATCAATACCATTACAGGCAAGGCCCGTTACACCGTCCGTACCTTCGGTATCCGTCGTAACGAAAAGATTGCTGTCCACGTTACCGTCCGTGGCCCCAAGGTAAATAAAATTCTCCAAAATCAATTTTTTTTTTGAGCCTTAGCTGACCCATCTGAATAGGCTGAGGAGATTCTTGAGCGTGGCCTCAAGGTCAAGGAGTACGAGCTGCGCAAGCGCAACTTCTCCGAGACCGGTAACTTCGGCTTCGGTATCAGCGAGCACATCGATCTTGGTATCAAGTACGACCCCTCCATCGGTATCTACGGCATGGATTTCTACTGCTGCATGACCCGCCCTGGTGAGCGTGTCACTCGCCGCCGCCGCATGAAGAGCAAGATCGGTGCTTCTCACCGTATCAAGCGCGACGAGACCGTCAAGTGGTTCAAGGGCCGCTTCGATGGCATTGTCCGATAAACGGATAAAATCATCAAAACAATTTAAATTTATTTTTTCTCTTGTCTTTAAGGAAATGGGCACGGCGAACATTTGGGGGTAAAAAGGGATCATATATGGTCATGTATTCTTCCGCTTGATTTTTACATCAGCTCGTACCAAAAACACTTTTGAGTCGAGCAACGGCCTTAGAGACCGACCGGCGTACTGCCGGCTTCACGTATATTGCCCCTGCAATGTGATGGCACCATTTTTTTTTACATTGGCGAAGCTTGTCTTGTTGCTTGCTTGCTTACTTGAATGATGACGTTCGTGTTGAATGTCCCATTTTGATTTGTAGATATGTCTTTCCTTCCAACGAGAGCGGTATATATGTTTAGCAAGCTGTTGAATACCCTGAGAATCAACAACGATGAACCATATCGTCTCTGTATTGCCATATAAGCGTAAACGGCTGCTGCGTTCAGTGCAAGCAGAATAGTATACGGGTTGATACGGCACAAAATTTTCTTGGCCACTTATCAAGGAATCAAAAGCAATCCTCCGATAGTCGATTAAAGATCGTCTACCTCTTCATCATTGATCGATTAAAGATGGTATACTTTTTCATCACTGAGACCATTGAGGTTTATTGCATCACTGAATTGAATTGGTTTTATATATGGCTCATTGTCTCAAATGCAGCCTTTCTTCGCAATCTCATTCTATAAATTAACATTCACATCATTATACAACTCTGGAAGTTGCGGGTTACTTTTTCCCTCATATATCAGTTGTTAGTATTCAAACAAAAGAGAGAAGCTTTACACAAAACTGCACGTGTGCATATGCCACAAATTCATTGATATCATATCGGATCTTGTTTCCAGAACAACACCCTAGTCAGCTTCTCCACGATGAGACAAAAGACTGCGTCTTCGATTCAGGCATAGGCACATACCGGGAGAGCGAGAAAAAATCCTCACTAAGTTAGACCCGAGTCTTCTCAACTACCTGCTAGTAAAACCTGCCTGCAATCCTAATTAATAACGGGCCCCATGGAAAATTGTTAAGGCGGCGTCGGCTTCCCACTCCAGCAAAACCGCGCACCCGGCCCTGATTGGCGCACCCGCCAGCCCGAGCCCCCACCTTGGTCCTCACAGACTCTGCTTCTCTCCATCTCCTCCCGAAAATCTCCATTTTGCTCTTTTAGCAAAAGGCAGCATCAACAAACCCTCCAATCCCCCCTCTCTGCCAATTGCACGTAGCTGCAATTGCTTTCCCTCTTTTCTGAGGCCTTCCAGATACCCCTCAAGATGTTCCGAAACGCCCTCCGCCAGTCCTCTCGCGCTGTTGGCGCCGTCGCCGCTGGCCGAGTCTCTGTGGTGAGTGTCTTTCCCGCACGCCCGGAAACCACCGTTTGGGGAGAGAAAATTTTGGAGGCCCCGAGCATCGACCTGCAAACCTGCGAATTCTGGACTCGCAAGCTCAATTGAACATGTAATCGACTTGCCAGCATCGCAGAGCAAGCTTTTTGAGCTTTTTTGAGCCTGCCGGGGTTCTCCATGGTCTTTTTCATTGGTCGAATTCGGCTAACATGTTTTTTTTTTCTCTTACCCAAAATAGACTCGAAATGCCGCACCGGTTGCCATCAACGCTGTCCGAACCTACGCTTCCGACGCCAAGGCCTCTCCCACTGAGGTCTCTTCCATCCTCGAGCAGCGAATCCGCGGTGTCCAGGAGGAGGCTGGTCTCGCTGAGACCGGTCGTGTCCTGTCTGTTGGGTATGTGGAGGCCACCTTTTAGGCTACTCTCTGGGACCTCGAAGCAGCAACTCGGAACGCAACCTTACATCACTTTTGAGATGCATGCGACGGGAGAAGCACAAAGAAAGAGACAGCTTATGGGATTTTATGCTTTTGTTCATTTTACTAACTTGGAGCTCACAGTGATGGTATCGCTCGTGTCCACGGTATGGCCAATGTCCAGGCTGAGGAGCTTGTCGAGTATGTAGAGATGTCTCTTCCACGTTTGAGGAAACTTGCATCTAACGCAGTCTAGGTTCGCTTCCGGTGTCAAGGGCATGTGCATGAACCTCGAGGCCGGCCAGGTCGGTGTCGTGCTGTTCGGTTCTGATCGTCTGGTCAAGGAGGGCGAGACTGTTAAGCGAACTGGTGAAATCGTGAGTTATATAAAGCTGCACTCTCAGCTTTTGCCTATATCAACAAGATAGCTAACCCCCTGCAAAGGTCGACGTCCCCGTTGGCCCTGAGCTGCTCGGCCGTGTCGTCGATGCTCTGGGTAACCCCATTGACGGCAAGGGTCCTCTTAACGCCAAGGAGAAGCGCCGTGCTCAGCTCAAGGCTCCTGGTATCCTGCCTCGCAAGTCTGTCAACCAGCCCGTGCAGACTGGTCTCAAGTCCGTCGACGCCATGGTTCCCATTGGCCGTGGTCAGCGTGAGTTGATCATTGGTGACCGTCAGACTGGTAAGACTGCCGTCGCTCTCGACACCATTCTTAACCAGAAGCGATGGAACAACACCAACGACGAGACCAAGAAGCTTTACTGCATCTACGTCGCCGTCGGCCAGAAGCGATCCACCGTCGCTCAGTTCGTCAAGACCCTCGAGGAGAACGACGCCATGAAGTACTCCATCGTTGTCGCCGCCACTGCCTCTGAGGCCGCTCCTCTGCAGTACATTGCTCCTTTTACTGGTATGTCTTGTTCCTCTTCTTTCACCCTCCTTCTTTTGAGATACGGCTATGCTAACGCAGTTTGTTTCTAGGTGAGTCTTCCTTTGCTAATTAACTTCTTCTCATACCACATATTTCTCTCCATCTTTTCATCCCTTGTCCTTTTTTCTGAATCTGCGTTGTCTTCTCACATGATTTTCACGTGCTCCCTCTTTACCTCTTCTATTTAACCACTCTCTCCTCCTTCCCACTCTCTCATTCTTTCCTTCCTCCTCATCATCTTCCGCGTCATCATTCTCTTTTATCCATAGGGGAGGGGGGAGGTTTTGGAGGGGAAGGCGATAGCGCAATCTTCGCCTAATTCGCATCTCCTTCCCTCCAATTCCAACCTCATTCACAGCGCACCTCCCTCTCCCCTACATCCTGCTGATAAAGCGGGGGAGAATATTATACTCTGGCAAAGAGAATCTGTTAGCTGGCTGGCTCTCTGCAGTCATGTTTCATTCATAGAGCTGCCAGAGGACCTGGACATGACCGATGAGCAACTCATCGAGAATGCGGAGAAGCGTCGCGCACGCCTTGCTGAGCTTGACCGGCAATATGTGCAGAGACAGAAAGCAATTCACTTGAAGGGGTTTCTTGCGCGCAGGCTAAGAGATAAAATGGCATGGACAAGACAAAACCCAGAGAGAGTGAGTGAGATTGCTTCTGGTGTTCGAGCTCGAGCTAGAGCATCTGGGAGACACCGCTGTTCAATCTGTATCCGCAACCTCGCAACAAAAACAGCTTTACGTAATCATCTCAAGAGCAAAGCTCACGCAGAACAACTCCGGCTTAGCCAGGGCGGCAAACCCAAGCAAGTATCTATGGAAGCAATGAGGTCACAGAGATTTTACGCCAAGAGTAGAGCAAACAGGGCATATTATTGTTCTACTTGCGACAAGCCTTTCAATATGAAGGGCCATCTTGACAAACACCTGAAATCCATCAAACACTTGCGCAAAGCTACCGCCGCCTCTGCTGCAACTACCGCCGCCTCTGCTACTACAACCAGGTCCTCTCATTCCATTACCAGCGCCTTTGCCGCTATTACCAGGTCCTCTACTGGCGCCTCTACTGCTACTACCGGGTCCTCTATTACCACTACCGGCGACTCTGCTGCCACTACCGGGTCTTCAGCTACAACTACCAGGTCCTCTCATAAGATTACCAGCTACTTTACTGCTGTTCCCAGGTCCTTTGTTGCTGCTACTGGTTCCTCTACTGCCATGACCAGCGACTAGTTTTTCTTTTACTTTCATTTGACTACATTTCTGCCCAGTGGCTTAGTTCATGTAGTACTGTTCTATCTATCATTCATGTTTACCATCTTTTCTTTTCTTTTCACTATTTTCAACTTTCAGAGTCATTTCATCACATGTCTTGGCAACACTTAATACTAATCATCTAATCATTTATTTCAGGTGCATCAATCGGAGAGTACTTCCGAGACACAGGCAAACATTCCCTTGTGATCTATGATGATCTCTCCAAGCAGGCCGTCGCTTACCGTCAGATGTCTCTGCTGCTCCGTCGTCCCCCTGG
This sequence comes from Trichoderma evansii, assembly GCF_050947405.1. Lineage (NCBI taxonomy): Eukaryota > Fungi > Ascomycota > Sordariomycetes > Hypocreales > Hypocreaceae > Trichoderma > Trichoderma evansii. The sequence continues at coordinate 195,011 of NW_028145176.1, forward strand.
ACGTGAGGCTTACCCCGGTGATGTTTTCTACCTGCACTCCCGTCTGCTGGAGCGTGCTGCCAAGCTCAACGACAAGCACGGTGGCGGTTCCATGACTGCCCTGCCCGTCATTGAGACCCAGGGTGGTGACGTGTCTGCCTACATTCCCACCAACGTCATTTCTATTACCGACGGCCAGATCTTCTTGGAGTCTGAGCTGTTCTACAAGGGTATCCGACCTGCCATCAACGTCGGTCTGTCCGTCTCTCGTGTCGGTTCCGCTGCCCAGCTTAAGGCCATGAAGCAGGTCGCTGGTTCTCTGAAGCTTTTCTTGGCCCAGTACCGTGAGGTTGCTGCTTTTGCCCAGTTTGGCTCCGATCTTGATGCTGCTACCAAGCAGACCCTGTCCCGTGGTGAGCGTGTAAGTTGTTTCCCTGTATATGCGTGCTAAATTTCCCAGACGATAGCTGACTTTGTGATTACAGTTGACCGAGCTCTTGAAGCAGAAGCAGTACTCCCCCATGGCTGTTAACGAGATGGTTCCCCTTATCTACGCCGGTATCAACGGTCACCTCGACTCTATCCCCGTCGATCAGATCCTCAAGTGGGAGGCTGACTTCCTGGCCCACCTCAAGACCAACGAGTCTGAGCTGCTCGCCACCATTGACAAGGAGGGTGCCCTGAGCAAGGACCTCGAGAACAGACTCAAGGAGATTATCACCTCTTTTGTCAAGAGCTTCCTCGGTTAAATAACCAATATCTGTAGCGCGTCAATAATGATAGAGCCAGGTTATTTTTGGAGGATGGTATTGCCTATATCAATGGGTTATTGGTAGTGTCATTAAAATGAAGGAGGGTAATAAAAACAATTCATGGCTGCGCTGGATGTAAGAGCTATTATTTAATAATAGAGACACGCCAGTTATACTCTTACTTGTAAAATATAAATATATTACTCAATGAACGTCCTTGCTTATCCATCTTCTTGTTTTTACAGTATATAATATAACTTTCAGGTAATTGAACTGATGATGGCTGAATTGCTTTTTTTTTTCTTTTTCTTTTCAATCTGTCCGTCTATATCCAGTTATTATATTTAGACGTAGAGGAGTCCTATGTAAATTGCCTTTCTCAATATATTACTCTATGTTAGAATGTACTTCTATGTTTTAGGTGTACACTTCCCTTAGGTTCACTAAATAGCTCTCTCTCAACAGCTCGAATTCTCGCTTTATATAGACGTAAGCGTAATTTCCGGAGCCTGTGCTTCCTTAAGATCGTGGGATGCTTAAGGACATGCGTTACTTCAGGAGTGTGGGCTATCTCAGGAGTGTGGGCCGTCTGAGGGGTTTGGGTTGCTTCAGGAGCTTGCGGTGCCTCAGGAGCCTGGCCGATACGGCATTTCCCTTTGTACCAATAAATGGCTCTTTGTAACATCTATTATATGCTCTATGTCACCAATCCGAGTGTTCCAACAGTTATGAGCCCGAGTGGTACACACCGTAAGCAGCACCAGTAACTTCCAAGTACAACCAAGCATATAAAACCGATTCCAAAGATGGATTACGACGGTGAACACAAATCACCTGCGTAAGTCAAGCTTAACACGCCGTTGAACTGGGTTAACTCCCTGCTATTCCCTTCCCAACGATCACCGAGCGATCCGGCACGCGCAACATGGTGGTCTCACGCCCACTCAACAATAGGTTAACCTCCTGGAACAGCAAGGCCTCCGGCACTTCATCCGATATGACAAAGACAACAACATCACGGCCGTCCTCTGAACGTATCCCTGGTGTGAGGCTCAGTAGAAGCGCTTCCCTGAGGCCCTTGGACTTGATAATACCGATAAGACGAATAGGTTCAAGATGTATCTATTCCAAGAGACCGGGTCACTGAACAGAAGTCTGTCGCCAACTTTAGCTTCGGCCTCATCAACACAGAGGAGAGAGAGGGCTATGCTAGCTATGTGACCAGCTAAATGACTTCCAGCAACAACTAGGGATCCCGCCGCCCTCTATTGTCATCACGGATAAGGAAAAGGCACTGAAAAACGCGCTGGAACGCGTATTCCCAGAGGAACAGCAGCAACTGTGCCTCTATCACAACAACGCGAACGTCCACGCCAAAATAACCTCGCGTTGGAAGAAGGACAACTCTGACGATGCGCTTGACCCTGAGGCTGATGAACTCGCCAGCCCTGAGGCCACAGAAGCCACAGAGCCTGCTGCAGACTCGGCTTCATCTCTTATCCAAGTTAGCAAGCCGCCCGCAGAGAAGTATAGCAAAGAGGATCTCAAAAATCAGTGGAACAAGGTCGTGTACGCTGAGGAAGAGGATGACTTCGAGGCAGCCTGGGCACAGCTCCTCGTCACCTATAGCGAGCGCCAAAAAGCGATCATAAACTATCTCGTGAGCGAGTATCTCCCCTGGACTAATCAGTTTCTACAGTGCCGCATCAAATACTATCAAAATTTTAGTCAAAAAAACAAATAGTCCTACAGAAACGGCCCATAAGAATATCAAATCGTATCTGGTAACCAGCATAGGCGATCTCCTCTATCTTCACAAAGCCCCCATTCAAATAATCGCGGAAAAAGAGCGAGATTATCTCTAGACAGCCGCGAGGCACGAGATAAAGCTGCGGCAGGAGTATATCAGCCGGACTTGGCTAAGATCACTCACAACGCAAGCAGCTACGCTGCTATTAATCTTCTTGCTGAAGAGCATCACCGCACTAAGGCTACTGTGAAGGGAAACACAACGTTGCCGCTCTGTGAGAGCTCCTGCTACGTAACACAGCAATTTGCTATTCCCTACGCTTATTACATCGCCAAGAAGGTCACCCTAGAAGGGCAGCCGTTGACGAAAGACCTCATCCACCCGCGCTGGTGGTTAGACAAGCTTCTAGTATTTCTCCCTGCAGTTATCTATATAAAAGCTACTAACCCGGCGTCCTAGAATCCCAACAAACCACTCCTTCACATCAGAGACCCAGATATCGTCAAAAATCTTCAAGGCCGGCGCCGGCTGCTTCAAAATAGCAAAGTTCCCGTTGATCACCACCACCTTCAGTGATAGCTTTGCTGGAGCAGGTAGAACGTAGTGTTTTTCCCTGGGTGGTCCGCTAAGGAAGAATCATGGACTTTCTGGATTACGGCCGTAGTTAGGGGTTCAGTTCGTAAGCCATAAGCGGCGCATGTCAGCGCTCCATGGGAATTCTGCGTGCAGTCTGCAAACTGCTCGCGAGATATAGCAGACGTTGGAAACTTCTGTAAAATCAGGGCCGCTGCCGAAGAGGAGCTAGCCCAGATCCAGCCTTTATCCGCTAAGGGCGACTATCCTCCGAATTTGGTGCAGTTTCTTTGTCGCGTTATTGGTTATGTCCATTGGCCGTCAACAGAAAGTGCTTCGTGAGCAGCGGCATCCCAGCCGCGAGTGGGCTTGTTGTCATAAAGTGTGGTATCTTTTGCCTTGGATGCGACCACTGTAACTTGGGTGGCAGAATGATTTTGGTTGATGAACAGTGGCAGTGTTGAAAGACTGGGTGAAGATGAATGATGGGAAGCTGAATGTGCGAAAGAGAGAGGTGCGTGAAAAGATGGAAGAGTGCGGTGTATATGTAAGGGATGGAGTAGTGCAAGATCAGATAGGAGTGACCGTAGTGCACAAAATGGCGATCAGTTCTCTTAAATGGCCAAGTGCTGCCCTAAGGGACAGCGAAATGCTTTGGAGTCTAGATAGGGGTTTTCTAATTGGCATAGGCCGATTTTGTTGCCGGCTATGGTTTGTAGGAATTCTATCACTTTGGCCTCAGCGCTATTTGATCGTCGTTCATACTTGTAAACAGGTACTAATCTTAGCCTGAGAGTAAATGATTCGCTAGTGGCGGGCTGCTTTTGCAGTTCTTGAGAGGCACTGTTGTAAGATTCCAGGCTTTGATTTCCGCCACCATTACTCCTATTAATCCTCTCAGGGTTAATATTATCCAGAATAAGTAAAGGTAGCCGCATTCCAAGTGTTCCGGTTGCTTAAAGCATGGGACTAGGCAGACATAGCCGGCTTGTCTTGGGAATCCAGCCTATACATTTACCAGCCTCCGGCATTGGATCGCCCGCCCTTTGCCTTGTGTGCCAAACACATAGAGCTATCCTCTTCGCCTATCCCAGATAGATGCGATCCAATGATCCGTACAGTGGGTAAACGATATAAACCCGTTTTCCCTTGACTAACACTGGAAAGGTTGTTGGTTTGATGCCAGAGCCAACCCTAGATATAGTTTTATTCCATCTTCCTCTCGATGGTGCACTGTCCACTCGTGAGACTTTTAAGTCGCTTGTAACTACAGCGTGCTCGACTCCTCTTTAGGCAGCTTTTAGCAGGTTGTTCGAGTCGAAGTTTACTGCCCATTAGTGTCGTCGGGCTCGGATCAAGAAGCTGTGAGTTTGTTATTAATTGATCTAGCCATTCTCTCTGCTTTCAGTCAGCTCGGGAAAACGGGGTGCATTCCCGTAGAAATGTACTGCTTCGTAAGCAGTAATGTCTTTCTCAAAATTCCCTATACTTTTAAGTGGAGGATTGAGCCAGCTTCTTCATGTGTAAAGGAGGAACAGTTGCTGTTCATTGCAATCTTGAATTAAACCGCTTATGCTAAGGAGCTTGAAACCACCGTGACGGAGCTAAAGGCGCAGCTGGACGAGCTCGTAACGTCAAAACAAGAGGATGAAACAACCGTCTTTCAGAAGTTCCGAGACATTCTCAACGAAAAGAAAGTCAAAATCCGCGAGCAGCAAAAGGTCATTGCCGCCGTCTCGTTTCCAAATAGCCAGTCAGCATCTTGGGGTTTCTCAAACATCAGATTCCAAGCCATCTCACGCACCCGCTTCGTCTCGGCCTAGAAAGAGGAAAGTCCAGGCTGTGGTATCCTCATTAAACAAGCCAGGAAATGATGAAATGGAAGTTGATATGAACTTCTTGATCAACTAGATGCGCTTCACTTGCATTGAAAAAGTGCCCGTGTGGGATGGTATCCAATGATCTGACCTATCCTCGGAGCATTCTTCTCGGCTTTGTCGCGGGTTGGAAGTAATCAGATCTGTTCATTATGGCTATTTAGAACAATAAGTCCCCTGAGAATTATTTTTGGAGGACAACCATTCGATCTCAGCAAGGCCAGTCTCTTGTTAAAGTTGCTTCCAAATAGAGCAAGAATCCGTTCGTTTACTTTTCGGCTGAAGTTGGCCATCCTCAAGAGTGGCTTTTGTAGGCTGTCTGTCCTTCAGCGGCCTGAACATGTAAAGACTTTTTTTGTCGCGTTTTATAGCACTCTTAGCACTCTGCTTTGTTTCTATTGCATTAGATCATATACTTCCATTTCCAATTTCGCACGCGATCATGTTCTGTTTTCTTTTTATCATTGCATTACCTGGAAGTGGAACAATGACTGTCTCAGTTGCTTATGATCTGGTCATGCTGATTGCGAATGGCGTTCTTATCTGGGCTATTGATGTATTTCCGCCACTAGAAAAGGGGTAAACGACGCTTTTCTAGGTTGAGGTTGGAAATATAAGCACTCTAGAGGTAAGTGTTCGTTCCACGCTTGTCCCGAGTATAAGTTTCTTTGCTTGACACTCGGTAAATAAGAGCTGAAGCGAAAGAAATTGAGAAGTTGTCAAGAATGGCGGTATTGCTAAGGTTTGGATCAAATAGTTCGCATCGTATTATTTGCTATTATTTTCATGGAAAAGTAGAAGAATAAAATTTCTTTGTTGTCGCAAAATCCTTTTCCTCCTCTTTAATAAAAGCTCCTTTCAGTGGGTAACTTTTTGTTAATCTAAAACCCAGATACATGTTTGCTCTTGTAGAGAAAGGTTGTCCGGCACCCACTCCATTTCTATTCTCCAATGCCCCTCTACGCCATATTTGATGTGGCATTTTTTCCTAATGTTGCTGAAATTGCTGTGATTTACATCAAAATGCAAGATAGGCAAGGAAAATTCCTTATTTCCTGATATACCTTTGGCAGCGTAAGCTGGCTGCTCGGCGTGCTGCACAAGGCATCAAAATGATCTTCAAATTTAATCTCATCGGCAGCGAATTCGTTATCGGTCGCAGCCTCACGTAGAGGGCTTGGGATAGGTTGGATCGACTGAATGGTGCGCTGACAGGCTCAGGGTTGCGGCTAGCCTAGAATGAAGATATCGGCAAGCTGCTGTATTTGTTATAGACCGTGACTTCTGGTGTTGAGCCGGTTGCTCGCCGCTGCCGGCGCTGTGGAGGGCCGCGAGGGCAGTGCTGAGGCCCTCTCTTCAGCTTCAACTCTCTCAAACTGTGAGTGAAGGCGGCTCGTTAAGGTTATTCCTCTTCCTCGTTAATGTGACGGTTCAGCCGCAACAGCACCGTGAGGGCAGCCTTGTTACTGCACAGCTGGAAAGTCTAGGAGCGCCCGTAAGCTTCTTTCTTGTTGATCAGCTGCTTTTTCTCCCGCCACTACTGAGGGTTAAGTTGGCTCTTCTAGATTGGCTGTGGGTTCTGAAGGTGAGTCTCAAGAAACGCGTTTGCGCAGAATTCTATGCTTGGTTAAGATTGTGCAATAGCAGGCTGAAGCTAATCCCCCGTTGAATCAGATGAAGTTGATCCACTAGAGGATTGATTGTACGGAGAGGAACCAGCAAACGGATATCTTGTAGGATAAAATTCGAGAGTACGATGACCCTGTTTCTTTTTTGCTGTGTCTTAAGGCGTGCTTCAACTGTTTGGAGAAATAAAAAAGTTGTAATCTCATAAATGCCACCTGGAGATCACTAATGGAGCACTGCTAAGGGAAGCGCTTGAGACTCGCGTGCGATGGCTCCATGACCGAGGTTGTGATACGGCTCAAATGAGGATAACGATCAATAAAGCAGCGTACCATATCCTCTTTCTACGGATTAATCTAGATCTCGGGGGAATAGGTCGTAACCCCGCCGCTATACTAGCCTAAGGTTATGAACGAGTTGAGTTTTTTTGTTAATGTCTCCTCAGATTTGGTCTCCACTAACCTGTGCCAGTCACTAATAAAGTCGTCTCCTTTGTTCAGAATCTATAGCTCGAAATGGCCGATGGCGACACTCTCGAAGTGCACCAAAAACAAGTTATAGGACGCCTACTAAGATGGCAACGCCGTAACAGAGGGGAGAAGTGATGATGATACCGAGTGCGGAGAAGGACAAGCAGAGTACGGAAAACGGAAAGACGTTGTGCGCAACTGAGCTGGGTAATTGCCTCATCCCAGTGCCTAGCAACATTTCAGGATCCAGCTGCTAAGCAGAATACGATTGCGAGCGGTAGGTTTTTGGCGTAGGATGAAGTGGAATGGAGAAGGGGATCTGTGAATTGGTGCCTGGCGAAGCTGGGCCAAAGAAAGAGTTGCTTTCAGCCCCAGGAGGTACAGTCAAGGTAGGAGACAGGAGAACCTCGCTAAGTCTTAACAGCCATCAGCGGGTCTTTACAGTCTAAATTCCAGATACCAGTTCCCTAATGAAAATTCAACCTTAATGTGTAACCCATTACTAAGAATATAAAATAAAATTACCAGGTCCCTGTTCTAGTTTTAATAAATAGAGTGCTGGGGTGTAATATGGTTAGAAACATTAAATTACTTGCAAATAACCCCTTGCGAGGTTAGCTGAGCGGTGTAAATGTATTATTTAACTAAGAGGCCCGGCGGACAGGCTTGACAGGCTGTATAAGGGTTTGAGAGGTTTTATAGCAATAATCTCCTTCGTCTTCGGAGCTGGCTAACACTTCAGAGTCTAGGGTCGACGTACTAGCATTCACTTTTTCTAACAGCAGAGACTGGTTAGATGGCACCTGAGTTAACCTAGATAATAATCCGTTCTTAGCGGAGCCTGAACTCATGATTAGTTGATGAGGATAACGCTAATTGGGTGCAAGAGTGAATTTATATAATTCGAGCCGCGTTTTGTTTTCTGCGTGCGAACTTGTCTCCAAGTGATAGAAGATTTAAGAAATCGATACTAGCGGAAGGTACATGTAGGATCTTTCAAGCGTAAAATGCCAACGGGTGGAATATAGAACTAAGGAGTTCCCACATACTATCCACTATGACTTAGAATTAAGACAGAGAGGGAACTTGCTGTTCTACGACGGCCAGGTATTGGCTTAGAGAAGAATTTCTTCGTGTTCGCGATGACGTTCATATTGAAGCGCTACTGCTACAGAACGTGAGGTATCTTTTTGAAGAGGTCGTGAGATTCTAACGCGTTAATCAAGGTAAGCTCTCGCTCTATTACTAGGCATCGCGGCGGTGGCATTTCGTGCTCGTGGAGAAGTTCAGCGAGCTGCCGGATCGCCTAGTCATAGTCTGCTTCCTTCTCACCGCTCAGGAAGACCGTGGCGATCTGAAATATTTTCTTGAGCGAAGTTATGCTGCAGATGACGAAGAGCGGTGGATGAAGATGATTCGTTTGATATTTCTTATAGGCTGTATTATTTTCTCCTGCGTAACTACTACCACACCTCTCATAAACCCCCCCCTGGGCCCGAAGGTATGTAGAAGTGACGTAGGCGCATTTGACATGGAAAAATATCGGCGAAATGGGAAATCCAAGGGTAAATAAGGGGAAAATATCGGAGATTTTATTTCTAAGCTTTTAATTGGTTGGAAAAGCGGGTTAAAATTACCGCCAATTGAAATTCGTTTTCAGCAGCTGTGGCTAGTGATTGTGGTGGCTTAGCTGGCTTTTTTTCAACAGCGTAAGTACCTAAGTAGCTATCGCACGCAGTGCTTCAGGCCAGCAACGACATGAAGCGCGATACATTTATATGCTCGCTATATACAGGATATACAGCGCCATTGTAGATTATATGACCTACCACCTATTGTCGGAAACTTATCTAGTCTGATCCCAAATTTATGACCCTCCCTCCATCAACCGCTCTGTGGTGGGTGGCTTACTCATTCTGAAACTACGCGCGCTACTGTTGATGTCACATTGATTCATATTGCAGCCAAGGTACGAAACTTCCACTTGGGAACCCTGGAATAAACCCATCTTTCTCAGCGGAATGACGTCAAGTGTAGAAAGCAAATAAAAAGTTGATTTGGACTTGATACTTGCAGACGCTAGATTAAGCCTTTATCCTGAGCCAGCCAGCAATGCCTACCGGTATAGAAGGCCCCAATATGTCGGCCTCAACGAGAAACGTGTTGGGCAAGGTAAGGCGGATGGTTCCGCCTTTGCTCGATACATTTCATAAAGGTACGTGGTCCTCATGGTTACTGGCAGCATCTCTTGAGAGATTAAATATGCCATGATATTACACCATCTCATAGAAGATGAAGCAAGAAAAGTCGAGAGGCTAACAAATCGTAGGCCAGCTGGGTCGAATTGCTGTCATTGGAGGCAGCGAAGACTACACCGGGGCGCCGTACTTTTCGGCCATGGCGAGTGCACGATTGGGATGTGATATGGTAAGGCTTATGGTTCCTTGCCTTTTGACACTCAGAATCGCGATATGGCAAGAGAGGGGGAAAGATGCCAAGAATCTCAATATAAAGTAAACACACCGCTGACTTGGGATTTCATAATAGTCACACGTTATATGCACCCCGGCTGCTGCAGCGGTCATTAAGACATATTCCCCCAATCTTATGGTGCACCCGCTCATGCGCCAGTCGTCAGGGAAGGATGAGACAGACCCTGATCCTGACCAAGTGGCACGAAGGATCAACGAGCTGCTGGGCCGTCTGCATGTCTTAGTCGTAGGCCCTGGACTAGGCCGCGATCCCCTCATGCAAGCGACGGTGGCTCGGGTCATCAAGGCCGCTAGAGAGGCCAAAATGCCGGTCGTTCTCGACGCAGATGCCCTGCAGCTTATACAGAAAGACCCAGACGTGATCAGAGGTTATAAGTATGCAGTTCTGACCCCCAATGTTGTCGAGTTCAAGCGACTATGCGATGCGCTCAAGATCGACGTCGGCGACCAAAAGAGCGAGACAGGCAAAGTTGAAAAGCTGGCCAGAGAATTGGGTGGTGTGACGGTTATCCAGAAAGGCTCCAATGATTTTATTTCCAACGGTAATGTTACTCTGGTGAGCGACCTCGAAGGAGGGAAGAAGCGAAGCGCCGGACAGGGCGATACTCTGACCGGAGCTGTGGCCACATTTTTGGGATGGCGCAAGGCGTATCATGATGGCTTATGGAAAGACCATGAAAAACCTGCCCTTGAAGAGGATGAGACGATGGGCCTGGCTGCATTCGCTGGGAGTGCAATAACGAGAGTAAGTCTTTTAGAAGATGGGGAAATACAGCTCCTTATTCTTAAAACGAATCACACACTAACATGAGAAAATAGGAATGTTCACGGCTGGCATTTATCAAAAAGGGGAGAAGCTTACAGGCGAGTGACCTGACAGACGAAGTGCATTCCGCCTTCTTGGGATTCTTTGGCGAGGTAGATGGCGATGCGGCAAGGCTGTGATGATGGCAATGATTATGTGAGATGATGTAGATTAAGACCGGATTTGGAATCTCATTGTGCCCAATTCATGGAACTTATTAGATTGTGAGCAGATTTACATGTGATAGACATCAAGATGGCACAATGATAGAGAACCCCTGACGCCCAGTCAAAAGCGTCAGTCATATCCTGACGAAACGGAAGAGCTTGGTGGCTAGCTAGCTGAGTATGCGTATTTATAGGACGTACAGTACATAGTAATACGGAAAACATGAGAATGCCTCCAGATTCATGTGTGTAAATACCACCAGCAATGTTCCGCTTCAAACTGATCTTAAGACCATTTCTAACCTACCATCTTCATGCCATCTGCACCGGAATATCCCCAGTCTTTCAGTCTTCATATTGAATGGGATTGCATTCCCCTGTTTTTAAATATCATGTGTAGCGCATGCGACTAAGACATGACAAATGAAAGAAGAGCAACATGTGCGCAGACTATTAGGTATTAATGCACGCACTCTCACATGGTAGTGCGAATAATGAGACAATGGTGACACTTATCGAACAGCATGGAAGGGAAAGGATCTGAACTTCTCTTCTCTTCTTTTTACGGCGAAGTCGCTAGCAAGGATTACAGCCCCATATATTAAACAGTAAAGCTACTAACAATATGATACAGTTTGAAAAGAACCCATCTTGAATAAGATATCAATAAGAATCAGAGGCTCAAATGGCCATCTACTTTCATAATATATCTTCCCTTGAAACAGATTAGAAGCACAAAGGACATTTTCCATTCAAGGCCCTACCCATTAATTACTAGACTACACTCTCTATCTCTCTTGTAGCATATTCTCTTCCTGAAACTGTACATGGGTATGACGAGAGATCTCTAGATCTATTCCGAGAGTAGCACCATGAGAACCTGATCAGCGCCTCCAGATCTCCATGAGCTGAATCGGATGGCGTCGTTTCAGAACCAAGAGACTTACACCTGAATCTAGATCTATAACCCACATGTCATCGATCCTACGGATTAGTACTAGGCTACATATCACATCCAAGGTAAGGGGGTAAATTTAACAATCCGACATGTTGGCCGACTGCTTTACATTCATCCATTCTGAAGCTGGCTGAAGAGACTTGTTGAGCCAGGGCCTCATGTTACCCCTTCCACTGGAACAATGCACGCGCTACCTTCAAGAATTGGCCAATTTTTGAAACTATAGCGTGGTCTCAAAACATGTCGTTATATCTGAGAGCGAATATAGAAATCCCCGCGGAGTATTTTTGAAACAAGTAAGAATGAATGCTATCTTATTTTTTGGTGGGTATGCCAATGGAGCCAGGAATATGAATCAAGAGCTTTGACTGAAAATTGGTCTGTTCTGTGGAGGAGAAATCCAGAAACTGGTATACCCGGCTAATAAACGTGGCCTTGGTTGCGAGAATTTCTTCGAATAACGAGCTTGGATCACCCCGAGATCAAGTATCTTGTTTCACTTTTCACGGCCTCGTAGGTGGATAGGTCCATTTTCTAATAGGGCAACATATTGCAGGTGTATGATATTACCGTAAGTCCTCTCGCTATTCAGACAGAGCAGTAGGAACCAGCCCCTCAGCCAGTAAGTCCAGAAACTGGGGGTCGATATCCTCATAGGCAGCCCGGTCATCTTCTCCATACTCATGTGGGCTGGTTTTGACTAAAAAGATGTCTCTGCAAAAGTCACGGTAAATAGGAACTGGGACTTTGTCAATCTTAGGAGGAATATATCGATTTTTGGCAAGTAATCGGCTGCAGAAGAGCAGAAGACGTTGTAGGATCCTACGTGTATAACCCAATACTGCTGCTTAAGAAGATATCGTTGTCGGAGATGAGATGTCTGCTTAAGGGATTTCTCTACATAGACTTGGTCTATGCCAAATCTCTTCTAAAAAGACAGATAGCCAAGACGCCAATTTTGCTCGTAATTGTAACTAGGTAGCCCAATAGAAACTGGTTTTTCCTACGCTTTTCGGCTGTCACTCTCCAATTATTTTGTTAGATAAATGAATAGCTCAATCAGCCACCAGTAAACAGATAATTGCGCGTCCTGCTTGCATACGGCTACCCGTGGTGACCCACTATCGTTGGCATAGTGTAGTATAAAGACAGCTTAGTAGCGACGTTCCCAGCTAGTCATGGACACCCAACCCCCTTTCACTGGGGTTCTTATTATATTCGTATAAATGAAACAATAAAACTAAGATTGTAGCCACATAAATTGTGCTTTATTAAAAAAATCCTTTGGAATTTTTGGGTATCAATGGATTTTCCGTGGTCGTAGCCACCTGCAGGGAGAATGTTCTTGTTGGCTGTAATAAAAACTCGATGATTGTTCATTGGCCACCTAATTCTCAGCTGCCCACTACGTGGTACTGCACCTGGGATGTGATAAATGAGCAGCGCCTGCCAAATAAGAGGTCAGCCTACTTGGTCTTGTACAAGGTCATATAAAGGAGCTCAAATTGTAGCGCAAAGCCGCAAAGCCGCAAAGCCACGGCGCCAGGGGTGGCGGGCTGAACCTGACCGAGTGATGCAAATCCACTTCGGAATATGGGGCCTAAAAAGAGGCGTTTTCCTCACAAAGCGAGCCTATCATGCTCCAGGCTACCGGGCTCAAGCTATGATACCTTAGTTTTAGGGGCTAGAGGCAAAAGCGAAGCGCACCAGGCATACCCTGGTCATCCTGAGGATCCCCGATTGTCTTACAACGCACTCCGTAGTCGGTATATTAGGAGACTGGTAGGCTCTCTTAGAATACTGCATACGAGAACAAATACCCGTGCTGCCACACTCTATGAGCGTAATAACATGAAGCCCAGTTACCAAATAGAGCGGAGCCAAGAGTAGTAGATGGCTCGCTCATGCTCTGGCTCGGAAATCAGTGTGAAAGGGCCGTAGATCAAAGTGGAGGAGAGAAGCTCATGTTAATCACGGCGTAACACCAGACAAGGACTTTTCGCTATGCAAGTCGCTGGCGATTAGACGAATTGGTAACACGATGTACTCCATACGCATTCATATGCCATATGCCTCTGCATAGCCATGGACGGCTACACCAGGCTGCTAGTGATAAGATGAGATAATAAGCAATAATTCAGACTGCGGTGGCTGAAAAGATACCATACAGGTGTTACATGCCTATCCGTAGTACGGACAGGCCAATATGCATACAACGTGCATCTCGGTCTGGGAAGATGGGGCTACTCTAGTCAGATCATTGGACGCCAAATGCCATAAACTGCCAGTGTCAGCTCGTGTAGTCAACGCGGAAGTGCTAGCGGCCGCGCCACGAGTTACTTACCTAGCAGTTGGGCATTGACACAACAGCGCAGGGCAAAATGACAACTCGCCCACAATAACATATTTGCTTTTTTCCCCTCTCTTTTCTTTTTGCGACCCCTCACGCGCCCCTGCTGTCCTTTGGATAGGCACGGGGTACAAGTGAATAATTGCTGTGTGCAACACCCGTAGACAATTTCTGTCGGTGTCTCAGTTGTGACTTGCCTCATAGATTCTATGCAGCGGCGAAGGTAGCTTCAGCTTGACCCTCGCTAGATATCGAGTCACGGTAAGCTGTGCTAGACGCAGACTAGGAGCTCTCTGCCAGAAGCTGTAGGTCCCTGAAAAAAGGAAAAGCAAAAAAAAAAAAAAAGTGAGCTGTCGTATCGCGGACGTTCTGTATGGTGGGTACGAAATGAGTGCGACTGTACAACTCTCTCTCGAAGGGGCGAAACAGGGAGCAAATAAACCCAAGAAACATGTAGCACGTATGAACCCCATCCCTGTGAAGCACTGGTTAGCGACTACAACGCTGCTCCCGTGGCCATAGTTTACGCAATAGCAAGATAGACTACGGCCACTATCCGAAGTGACTGTTATTCTTAGTCTAGCCCCATATGCTCTGGGGGTAGTATTTCCTCATACAGATGGCTCTGTCTGCTTTCCCCGATCCAAGAATCGGGAACCGCATAGAGGTGTGGTCCCGTCAAATATGCGGTACGTAGCCATAGCGGTACTTCTTGCTGACTAGGAGGGCACCCGTCAGGACCGTCCTGTCCGCTTGATCAAAGACTGACTCTGAAGTACCAACGCTAGAGTGCAGGTAGCTGAAGGGGCAATTCTATCACGTATAAGGTAGAATGTGAGATATGAGCAGCGAGATCGCCAGACTGGCATGCTGGCAGTAGCTTGCATGAAGGGAAGTGGGGCCGCAGCCCTTGGCCTGTCTAGACTTATAATTCGTCTTGAGTCTCCCTTGAATTGCCCTTGGTAGCACTGGTACCGTCAAAACAAACTATCGATCTAATCGGGGCAAGTGGAGATTGGATTGTCGATCTGAGAAGCCCACAGAAATGTTTCTTCGCGTTCTTGAGAGACGAGATAAAGAATTCTTGTCAACTTGTATAGCAAGCCGAAGCAGCCACTACTCAACGCCAGATGTGACTGTCTCAGTACCCGAGTTCAGGCCCATCTTTCTTTTCTTTTTGTCCTCTTAGTGAAGCAATACCAGGCCAGTAGTGGCAAGTCGATGCGGGAAAGAGGCTATTGGATGTACACTGTAAGGCACGGGAAATCTAGTGCTCTTAAGGGTATCCATATTGCCCGCGATGTCTCTCTTTTATGGTCGTACTGTCTTGGACCGCACGGCTGTAAGATGCATACTTCGGGTCTGAGGCCCTGTTAAAATGGAGTGGCGTCTATTGGCCCTTGGTCCCTTGGTCGCTCAGCTTGGATACTTCTCAGATGTCTCACCCGCCCGACGCGCGCTACGATCGAGGACCAACCGAAGAAAGCCTCGAGAGGGCCGCGGGGGTGGAGGCAAATGCAAAGCAAATGCATCGTCACGGAGCTGTCAAACTAGGTCAGTTCTCTGCTTTCTCGAGGGCTTTGCACCAAGGGCTACCCCGGTCGACGTCCGTGGGCCGCGGCGCTAATCTCTGCATATTGTCTCTGCCCTGCGTCCGAAGTAGTAGCTCTTGGTCCCAGGGTCTGTGTCCGGTCAGTTTTTGCTTCTGGCTGTGCTAGTTGTGTGGCTTGCTGCCCGCCCAAGTGGAGGCCAATGAGGCCGTGTAGATGGAAGAATATTACTACTAGTAGTAGTATCTGGTTTGCTTGCTTTTTGGCTGCGGGCACCAACTTCCCAGGGTCTGGGATGTCTTGGAGGGAGAAACTGCGCGCGGTCTCATGTCCCGCCCTGGAGACATGATAAAGGGTCTCCCTCGACCCCTCTAGCTGCTAGACCACGAAGTTCTTGATGCTGTGTTTCGTACAAGTTGTTTGGGTTTTGGCTCGCCAGAAAAAAACAGTCCCTCCTTCTTGTTTTTGCCAAGTTGTGTCTTCTGCTACTGCTCTTTCTGTTTTTCTGTGGAAATTGAAACTTCGAAACGGGCAAGAAGTCTTCACTCGTTGGCTCCTTCCTGCACTTACACCGAACGTCACAACCGCTTAGTAGTACCTCCTATCGCTCACAGAAAAAAAGCACAGAGAAGAAAAAACTCCTACCAAGCACCAGTTGCCTACCTATCTTCTCATCCTCGCCCTTTTTACTCGACAACCATTGTCATACCGAAGCTGCAATAGGGATATCTTCTCCTGTTCTGCTGCGTGCCAATTCAAGATTAGCCACGGCTGGCAATCTTCCCAGTTGCGACATCCAATTTTAATCCAGCCTGTCATTATCACCCTTTCGAGCAGGTGCACGGCGCACAGCATCGCCAAGTGCATCACCTTGGCACATAGACACGCATATCTTGCGCTACACTCGCTCTTTTGCCGGCTCGAGGAGAAGATCGGGTATCACGCGCCAATATTGCGACACATTGGACGTTTTTATCTTATGCAAGCCGCCTGGCTATCTTTCACTTACCAATTTTCAGCCACCCCTTGGCGAACCGCTGCAGAGTGGACTTGTGGTCAGTGGTCAGTGTGTTGACCTACTCACTTTTGAATCACTTCTGCTTCACGTCTCGCCTTGTATGGGGTTCTATCCGCCACCTATTAATTTCGCGCCTGACGTTCCAAAATTTCCATTACACTCCTCGCTTCCTCCACAAAATTACGATCCATCTCTTGCCTCCATTGTCTACGATCAAAACAAAACACAATAGCAAGGACACTCAACACATCCTCTCACAACCCTCGACACTGACTCCTATCTACAACACCTCTCTCTCTTTCCTTCGTTCCTTGATTCTTTCGGTCTTTCACTTTCGGCAATACAATGTCGAGCGGATTCGACCGCCTGGAGAGGCTGTTCAGCTCCAAACGCAAAGCTTCATTGGCTTCTCTTACCGTTGCTACGTCTGGTAGCCCCCCAGCAGAGCCTCAGTTTCCTTCTCCTTCATTCATTCGCCCGACGGCCACTCGCATGACAGCGCGAGAAGAAGTGAGCTTGCGATTGGCGACTGGCCGCTCTCCTTCTGTGCCGGACATTGTTCCTTCTCGCCTGGGCTCGCTGAGGTCTCAGTCTTCACGTTCGACCTTCAGTCGCTCACCTATCCCGTCACCCTTTCTCCGTGACGCTCAGTCAGACTCGTTAGTGGCGAAACTTCACGAGTATCAATTTCCTAGCCCACCGAACCGAGATTTGAGGGTAGCCACTATCTCTACGGCTTTCAATGCAATGACCACGGAGAAGCCTGAAATTCCGAGCCCTCGATCTCAGTCCCCGCTTCGCCTACAGATTGCGCCTCGCATCGACACTCCTCCATCGCCTGGTTTTGCAGAGAATGGATCTTGCCACGGCCGTTCTGACCAGAGCGTTAGAGTTCCATCACTTATATACAATACACCACCAACTCCAGAAGATTCGCCCGAGATTGCGCCTGTGCGAAACCTTTTGGCTGATTCTAAAATATTCGATATTGCGTTCGATAAAACGTTATTTGATGCATATGAGGACCAGATTCTCCAGTCATTTGACCACGCACCGTTGAATGATTCCTATAGTGACTCACCCCCCTCTGAAGCTTCAGGCAGTTCTACTTTGCGAGAGCCTGACTTCAATGAATTTCTGAATCTCAGCGACGACGATATTGCCGAGTCGGCACCTGAGACCCCGATTCTGGAATATGACAACACATCGGAACACTCTCAGACCTCTATGGGAACTTTTAATTCCCCGTCTAAGCCCGCTGGTCCTTTCGATTTGATACTAACGCCTCCCCGCCCAAGTCGGCTTGCTGCCGCCGCTGCGTTTGAAGCCGCCAGAATCGCAAAGAAGCATGACTTCGACCTGGTATATGTTGTGAATATTTGGCCAAGCGGGCCTCGTGGTCGATCTTTCGATACTCAGACCACAGGCTCATATGAGATGCCGCCGCTCGGTCGGCTCTTGGCGGCTCATGGGCTGCACCAAGAGCCACTGCGACTAACTGAGTTCGTGTATAACAAGGTATTGCGAGCTAATAATGGCTGGATCGAACATCGCAATACAGAAGCACTACCACATGAGCCTGCTTGGGGTTACGCATGTTCCTTTTATACCGGAAATGATTCTCAACGTCGCTTAAGTGAGGGCAATATTCCAGTTTCAGATATCCAGGTCAACCGAGGTATCATCTTTGCTGCCTATAGAAGGCCCAGAATTGGCGACTGCAAGCTGGGACGCAGCTTTACTGGCGCAGAGCTTAGCTCTCTACATCAAGATGCCGAGACCTTGGTGGAGATGTTGATCGATATTCATACAAGTAACCGTCGATGTCATCCTGCCTCCCACCACCACCGGCTCTGCGACGAGACTGGTCCTATGCCCATGCAAGATATTCGCCTGCTGTCTTCATAAGTTGAATTTTACATAAACACATTGACTTTCAGAGGTGTCTCTCGTTTTACAGCCATCTATAAAAGCAAACATGGCATATATATGTATTTTTTTTTTTTTTTTTGGTTTCTTTTTCCTTTCCCTTTTTTCCTTTGTTTTTTCTTGCTTTCTGATTTTACAAAAATTAGAAAGATGAGTCTACGAACATATTTCCTTTGTTAATTTATCGCTTTAAAGATACCTGTGGAGATGGTCTCTGTCACAATTGGCGTTTTCGAGATACTTGAGGCTCTATAGTTTCCCCTATCAACACAAATAAGGGGTTTGCCTAGGTCGGAGGAATTTTGTTTTACCTGCAACATGATGGAAGAGAAAATCGGCTAAGGAACAGCACTGAGACATTGTGAGGATATGATCGTCGGCAGATCTTCCAGTGTATTTCGCATATATATGGCGCGTTACGGCCGCAATGGTGACTTTCTTTAGAAAAAGTAATTAGGTATAGATACGGTCTAAAACTGAGGAAATTTTAATGCTGGAAAAAAAGTGTGTACCTCTCGATTGCAAAGTCTCATCTCAGTCATTATAATTAAGTGCGTAAGAAAGCGTGAGAATCTAAGAGCACTCAGTTTGATACAGTGAGAATACGGCGAATGTGCGTGCATCTTGGCAATTCAAAAGTCTCTTATCCCTATTTCAATATTATTCTAAATTTAAGTGATAGGGGTTTCAGATAGTTGATTATTTGTCATTAATCAAAAGGGATTCTGCGAAGCGTTTCCACATGTCCTCCTTTCTTCATCTCTTGGGCAGCTGCGATACTGCTGGGCACTTTGATGCCGCAGCAATCGCCCCAGCCCGTGCCGTCGTGTGCTTGGGTGGTGTGATTATGGTGAGAGTGATCCTCGCCGCTGTCTTCATTGGCAGCAGACGGATCTTCTTCACTCATGCCTTCTGCAGCAGGGATGAGCGATCCAAACAGGAAATGCTGCATGACTGGTAGTTTTCCCAGCACCTCGGCGACGAACATGCGGCGCATGCCTCCATCGATTTTGGTCCATGATTTGGAGGAGGAGATGTCGTCTAGCATGGGACTGTGCCATCGAAGGCCTTTGACTGTCTTGGTGCTGTTGACGAAGTTGACCTGGCCGAGGTACAAATAGTCATCGCCGAATTCTTCGACTGTAAGATCCTGGTGAATGGCGCGAGGGGTGATGTACGGGTGATGCAAAAGCTGAGAGGCGCCAAAGAGGAACGGCAAGAATTGGTAATCATCGAGTCCCCAAACTCCATGGGATCCCGCGGGCTCCAAGTAATATGCCATTTGGATGACGCGCATTAGAGAGAGATATCGAACAAAGACTCGCAGGACCAGTGCCTGGAAGTCGGACCGCTGTAGGGCGCCGAGCTGGTACAGACAAAGCAGCCACATCATGAAATTCAGCTCGTGCCCTGAGCCGTAGTCGATTCGGTTTCGGTTACCGAATGACTGGAGAAAGTAGGCAGATGCCTCGGCGGTAGCTTCAGCGTTGTGTAGACCAATGCTTTCGTGCCATGCTGGGACATTTTCACTGACAAGATCAAGGAAGCCCCTGAACGCTTTGTTGCCGAAGCGAGAGCCGCCTTGCTCGTTTGGAGGAGACTGGGAGACGAAAGTTTCTGCTTGGTCCAAAATGCTTAAGATTGCCTTGACACCTTCACTCAGGGAGTCGTCTTTGATAACAGACTTGGGCGTATCGACCACGGATTCTGACAGGCCAAAGACCCATGCCACGATGAGATTATACGTTGGAGAAGCTAAGAATAAGTCATGGTCGGTCCGTGAAAGGATACGTCTGCTTGGTGTCTTGAAGCTCCAGCCGGTCAAGTCCGGTGGCGAGGGCAGCGCTGGAGTCTGAGGAACAGGCGTTTGGTTGGCGGGGCCGGGTCTCCTTCTGCGAGGCTCGAGCTTTGGGATTCTGTCTTTGAGGTTGGGGATGCCTGAGGCCAATGGCGGTAAGGAGGCCGGCTGGGCAGGTGATTCTGATGCCATGGCGTGATTCTATGTGGTGTGAAATGATGAGATTTTGCTGTCGTGGCGGGTGAGATGTAGGTGTACGTTACAGGTGATAATGAGGAATGAGGTGCTATCAGATGGCGTAAAATCGGTCCCTGAATGTGCTTCCCCACGTCACCGGTGAGGGAGAGGTCCCCACTAAGTATCCGACAGTACCTGAACCAGCAGCGGCCAGGTCGCTATAGCGGCGGCCCAAGTACCGAGACAAAAACTTTACTTTTGCAGATCGAGACTAGCAACACCAACAGCAGGCAAAATTTCAATCTTTCATATCTGCATCTAGAGGCACTTGCAGCCTTACAGCCAGGCCATCTTTCTTCATTTGCTGCTGTTTCTTTTTTCTCTTTCGCACAAACACATATAACCATGGCTCCTCCTACGGCTGAGCTGTCACATCTCCCCAAGACAGATGGCTCCGCGAATTTTGCATACGGCGGCTACACAATCACAGCTGCCGTCAATGGACCAGTAGAGGCCCAGCGCCGGGATGAGAATCCATTCGAAGCATTGGTGGACGTGAATGTGAGGCCGGCGGCGGGAGTTGGAGGTAAGCAGATTGTTGCACCTAAAGCAAGGAGGGTGGTGTTTTCATGGTGGAAGGATTTTCTCAGGATTCATCTCTGACCATTGGTGTCTGCACTTTAGGAACTGGTGAGCGCCAGCTGGAGGCTATTCTGCAGCCAGCTCTACGACATCTCATCCCAGTCAGAAATTTCCCCAGATGTGTGATTCAGGTTACTCTCCAGGTCATGGAGGCGCCTGGGAATGCTTATGTGAACTCCAAAGTGATGCAACCTCGACTGGTAAGTGACTTATCCTAGCTGTTGAAACTGATCTCATCTCACGTTCATTGACATAGAATCTCGGCATCATCCCAGCGCTTTTACACGCTGCTATTCTGGGACTTCTAACGGCAGCAGTTCCCATGAAAACGGTGGCTTCAGCAACTTGCCTGGCAATTACAGATGCTGATGGCAGCAGCGTCAAGGTAGACCCGACGCCAGCGGAGATTGACCAAGCGAGATCCGTCCACGTGCTGGGCTTCACGGCTGACCGCGACCTTTTGCTCGCCGAGAGCGAGGGTTCCTTTTCGGCAGACGAGTGGGCCACAGTCCTCCAGACGGCGGAAAAGGTTTGCTGTCGCGGCCAGGAGGCTGGAGATGATGCGGAAATGGGAGGCTACGGGGCTGAATCCGAGAATGTGCAACAGTTTATGCGCTCGGTTTTGGAAGCGAAGGCAGCGGAAGGTCTCCACTGGAGGTGAAGTATTTGCCGGTGTCGATACATCACTTTTTTTTGTTCTCTCTAATTTCCTTTTTTGCTGGATCATTGCTCCCCTTATCAATATCACCGGCGCCAGCAGAAAAAACGAGACGGTGATATCTACTCTCGTATCTTGGCAGCAGTGCAAATTTATCCTGGCCTAGGCCGGCGATACGCAGGTGATTCGTGGAAACCGGCCTTGTTAGTAAGGCGCTATCACATCAAATACATGACAAAGCTGGCATAGGAAACAGTAGGTGCAGAAACGATGGAACTAGTCAGCTATAAACGCTGCTGAGACGAGACGGGAGGCGCTATCGAATTTGTGATGAGCTTGGCATGGAGGAGGCGGAACCATTCCCAAGAGATGCCACGCAGAAGCGAGTCAGCTGCGTTGATACACCAGCTCGCTTAATCTATATTAATTTGCAATGCTCGGATATGGGTGACGACATGTCGAATGAATGAGGGTGTGTTGGGATAACAGGCTGAATTCTCTTGATAAAGAGAGTTCTTACAAATTACAGATTATTAAAGCAGTGTATACAAGAAGCAGCATGGATAGCAAAAAAAAAAGAAAAGCAAAATGACACACTGGAATAAGACATCCTCTTTCTTCTCCTCCCCCCTTCTCTTTTCATTTCTATAA
Source organism: Trichoderma evansii (assembly GCF_050947405.1). Taxonomy (NCBI): domain Eukaryota; kingdom Fungi; phylum Ascomycota; class Sordariomycetes; order Hypocreales; family Hypocreaceae; genus Trichoderma; species Trichoderma evansii. Next base: position 217,233 of record NW_028145176.1, read on the forward strand.
TTGCCGAAGCCAAATATGGACGGGCCTGCGGGTTTATTTTTGTAACAGCCCCTGAAATGCTCGCAGGTGATGAAACGCCGTTTTGGCCGCCAGCGGCAGTGCCCGTTGACAACCAACTTGTATTAGCCATTTGACGCAAAGGTCACATGTACCTACAAATAATTTCTGTTTTGATATCCCCCCATCTAAGGGATTTTCTTTCTTTGGGGGGCAGAAGATTACCTGCTTGTAAAGTCTCTTCCTACTGCTATTACTAACCAGCATCAACTGCCTACTAGTTACCCAGGCTTCAAAATTCGCTAGTTATCCAATAATATTTTGTTTCTACCTAAAGTTAAAAGAGACTCCCAGTGAGTGTTCTAATTCAGGTACCTTGGTGAAGACGTATTACTCCAGATGAGTCGTCGACTAATAACCCAATCCGGCTACAACAAACTTGTAGAAAACCAACAGTAAAATTCCCACGTGTCTAGACCCTCCAACGTCATTCACTCCGTAAATAATATATGTTTACTCAATACAGCTCTGATCCAGATGCCGCGTCTACTTTTGGAGTCCATCGGCAGTAAATCTTGACTGCCATGGCGAGCCAACTGCATAAATTCAACCTGGCAGGATGCCTCTCCCCCATACTCTGAAACCAGCTACCTATAGATGCGGAACACCTAACATGGGGGTTTGGTGAGACTGCCAAGCCGCCGCACTATCAAACACGGGCGGGTATCTGGCATGGAGTATCAACCCCGTATTAATACCTGCACCCATGCGCGCTGTGACATGGGCTTTTCGCCTCCCCCCAGGCTATTCTTTTCTCCGCAGGTCGAGGATTAATGGCAGCGTAGCATTTGGGGTTGACCTCCCGGAAATAGCACATTGATATCTGATTGTGTGCAGCACTACTCAAATACGTATGCCTAGCAGTCATATCACTACATGCTACTATTGGAAACTAGTCGCCGGTAGCTGTGAGCCCCAATATGACAGTTTAATTGCCGGGCAGCAAAACGCGGGCCTGGCGTCTCAGGAGCTCGGCATCCTTGGCGGTTTATCTGCAGGTACCAAGCAGCCACATACAAATAAGCGGGCAAGCTGAAGTACACGGAGTAGCGGGCGGCACGCACCGCAAAACGCATCCCCTGAAAAAAAAAAAAGAAAAGAGAGTTAAAAAGAGAAACAAGAGAAAAAAAGAGGAGCTGCGCATTGAGGGCCTCTGTTTCGCTGCCATCGCCAACGCCAAATGTTTCTGAGCAGGGAGCTGCTACCCAGCTAGCGACCAGCTAGCTCCTCCGTGATGATAGCTGCATCAATTACGGAGAGAGACGTGATGGCCGATGGGAGATGTGATGGAAGCTGGGGATTCTTAGCGGTTAGAGATTATGCGACGCCGTAGCTGTGCAATTATATAAGACTCGTGGCGTCGAAAACAGCCTCTCCCGTTCGCTGGCACGCATATCGACGTTGAGTATAATCGTTAGTTGGAGTAGCAGTGCCGGAAGCAGAACTCTGGAAGTTCTCGCGCGTGTCTTTTTTCCTTCTTTTAATTGCTGCATTTCTCCATCTTTTGTCTTCTTCTTTCATTTAATTTCATTCTCTTCTATTCACTTTTTTTTTTTTTTTTTTTTTTGTTTGTTTTTGTTTTTGTTTTTCTTTTTCAATCTACATCTACATCTACACTAGCAAGCAAGACCAGGCGTCGGCTCGTTCTTTCCCCCTGCTCCTTTGTGTCACGAGATATTTTGTCTCTGATCTGCCTGAAGTGGCGGTGATTTATTTCTTATTTCATCTCCTCAGCTCTCGCTCGCTCTGCTCGTTGCAACTCAAGTGCATCCATTTGCCTGCTTTGTCTCTACTTGCACTACAGCTGGTCTGTTGCACCCTCGCTCCTTGGTCAGCATCTACGACAAGTACAGCAACACCGCCATCTTCGTCATCCATAATCACTCCGAGTCAAGTCAGCTGGATCTGCTTCGAGCCCATCCAGGTCCCTTTTCTCCAACGCTTGCATTGAAAGAGGTAAGGCCCACGCCCGGTCACTGCGGAGAAGCTCTAACTGAACCGGTGGCAGTCTAGAAGCCCCAAGCGACGACAAATCCTCGATTCCAAAACAGAAAGTGCAACGTGGGTGCATCTAAAGCAATATTGCGAATCCCAATCAAGTCTCCGCATCTCGCGCTGCTTCATAATTCGCCCCCGACGCTTCCGCTAGACCTTTAGCGCGCTTGGCTACTGCATCGCATTGCCCTTTTGCAGATTACGCAAGGGGATTGATTGTTTATCCAGCACTCGCTGTTTGATGTAAGCGAAATCCCTTGGCTGCTGCGACCTCAGTGCATTTCCCTTTTTAGCAGCGCCGGGTCGCTGCCAGTCAATGAGCGTTCGCAACGGGAAATCTCTGCTGACACTGTTCTACAGCGTTCTACGGAACACGGGATCCCGGGACAGACTCTGCGCTCATCCCGGAATTTACTACCCACCCTCCACTAAACCCGTGGTTGATAATCCCACTGCCTATCGCTACAACGCGCTGCAACCGCACTACCGCTCGCTATAGTAATCATGGACCGTACTGTTTCGCCTCGGACCGACCTCCACCCTTCCCCCGAAAGCAACGGCGGACTTGAGTCGCAGGACCGCGCTGCCTCGCTACTCTTGGCTAAGTCCGACGACATATTTGACCGCCGCCCCAAGTCCTCGTCCGGCATTCATAATCTGTCCGTCAACGTCACCAAGGCCGCTCGATATGAACTTGAGTCGAACCTCCCCTCTACCGCTATCCCATCACTAGGTGGCTCTGGTACCTCGGATTTTCCCGTCACTTCTGTTGTTATTTCACCAGCAGAACCTTCGACTGTGGCGTCGCCCAAGACCGCCATTTTCTCAACAACTACGGATTCCAGCCAACCCCAGCAGGAAGCGCAACCCCAGGCGCAACAACAACGCGAAGTTTATCAAGCCGCCGCATCGCACGAGCTTGTCCCTCGCCAAACTATCTTAAAGGCCCTCGCATTTACAAATTCTTCCGTCTCTCGTCCCAAGAAACCAGAAGCACTTTCATTCAACAACATGTTATTCCCTCAAGCTGGCAACGGCGGCTCCTCGTCCGCTGCCGCCAGCCCCCAGCAGCTCGCAGATGCGCTCCAAGATCTGGCCAAGAAGCGATCCACACCAACCACAGCAATTAGCAACCTACTATCGCCATGTTTCTACCATCAGCGATTTGACGATGCTGTCGACATTGATAAGGTCCTTGAGGAGATTAAGAACGACGAGTCTATGTCACATTCGCGCTTGGTCCAGACTGCGACCAGCGTGCGCGAAGTCTCCAAGCAGCTGCAGCGACGCCCCATCAAGCAAGCAGTGCGCAACGTCATGATTGTTACCAAGGCTCGGGATAACCAGCTTGTTTACCTCACACGGGAGCTGGCAACGTGGCTCTTGCAAACCCCTCGGTATGGATCTGATGTTGGAGTCAACGTCTACGTTGATGCCAAGCTACGTAACTCGAAGCGCTTTAATGCGTCAAGCATCGTCGCTGGAGATGCGCGATTTGAGAATATGCTTAGATATTGGACCCCAGATTTGTGCTGGAGCCAGCCTGAGAAGTTCGACCTTGTCCTTACCCTTGGAGGCGACGGCACTGTCCTTTTTACCTCATGGCTCTTCCAGCGCGTGGTGCCCCCTGTTCTCTCGTTTAGCTTGGGAAGTCTTGGCTTCATGACCACATTTGAGTTTGAACATTACAAGAAGCATCTGAACCGAGTCATGGGCGATGATGGTATGAAGATTAATCTGCGCATGCGTTTCACTTGCACTGTTTATAGACAAGGATCCAACGGCAATCCCATGGACGAAGGAGAGCAGTTCGAAGTCCTCAATGAGCTTGTCATTGACCGTGGCCCATCTCCTTACGTCTCGAACCTTGAACTCTACGGAGATGACGAGCTCCTGACGGTGGTCCAAGCTGATGGCTGCATTTTCTCTACACCTACCGGCTCGACGGCCTACTCACTATCTGCTGGTGGCTCTCTCGTCCACCCTGATATTCCTGCCATTCTCCTGACTCCCATCTGCCCTCACACTCTGTCGTTCCGACCCATGGTACTCTCCGACACCATGGCACTCCGTATTGCCGTGCCACGCAACTCTCGAGCCACCGCCTACTGTGCTTTTGACGGCAAGGGCCGTGTCGAGCTCAAGCAGGGAGACCACGTTACCATCACTGCATCGCAATATCCCTTCCCTACCGTCACTCGAACAGACACTGAGTGGTTCGACAGCGTCAGTCGCACCCTGCGATGGAACGTCCGCGCCGCTGCTCAGAAGCCTTTCGATGCGTCTGGCATCTCGCCGGATGGTGAGGAAGAAGACGATAGCTGGGATATTGACACCGATAGCGCTTATTATGCTAGCGAAGAGGGCAGCACTGCGGCCAGCCCTATCAGGAGGCAGATGAGCATGCTGGGCATGTGATTGCTACAGATAGACACATGCTTTTCTCGATCCCCATTTTACACATACATGAGCGTGTCTTGTCAAGCCTTTTTTTGTTGCTTTGTTGCGCCCCTTATTGGCCACGTTCGCTGAACATCTAGATGTAGATATGTTGGGAGTTTTTTGGCGTTAGATTATGAATGGAGGGCTCCCTTCTTTGGACGCTGCCCCCTTCTGGGTTCTCTTTGATTCTGTTTTTTTTTACAACTATACAGTCTAAAGCTTAGAGTAGATAGCTAGACACAGCTTGAGCAAAAGATCTTGAGCAGCTTGAAATGCAAAGATAAACTGCGAAATATTTATTCGCACAGATTTCTTCAAAGGAGATTCTAATTTCTCTAACTAAACATTGTTATTTGTTGGTGTGCTCTGCAAAAACCAACGTAGACGGAACAGTACTTGTTTCATATTCTTTTTTCCCACCAGTAGGCCGTTCCATCCATAATGCGCCCATTGAAATATGCTATTCCCCCTTATTCTGATTAAATGGCAGTCAGCTCCATGTTCTCGCGATGCACAAAATTTCCCCTCCCCCCAAAAGTAATTTCCAGAAATATTCGTTTTTTTTTTTGCAAACCAGCCGCAGGCCCATAAAACATTCCGAACACACAAAAAAAGCACGAGTTGCCTCCCAGTTTGTTTAGTTATCCGTCTATCCAGCAAAGCTCATTCCAGTCTCTTAATCCAAGAAAACAAAGCCGGAAAGGAAAAAAACAATAAAATGTTAATAAATAATAGGTAGGTTTCATCCTACTTTCAAAAGACAAATGAGAAATTATCAAAAGTCGTCAAGGGGAAGAAGAGAAACAAAAGGAGGGGAAATGTCTCATCCTCGCCCCCGCTGGTACAAGGAAATCTTTTTTCCTTTTTAAAAAAAAAAGTCATGTCTTCGTAGAAAAACAAAGAAAACGATGCTCAAATGAAGGTGTTCGTGTGTGCCGTGTGTTCGCAACCCCTGGATGATTGCTCTTTCATCTTTTTTTTTGGTTCTATGCATATGCGATTACCTCCAAGCGCCTTGGCTCAGGGACAGCAAGCCTGCGACACAGTCCATATCGCCCTTTTTGCTGGGGCTGACCTCGCCGCACATGAATCTGCTTACTTCATCGTCCCGTGGAGACTCTGCCTTGGGTTCCAGATCTGCCAAAGTGTAAATCCCCGTCTTGACAGGTGAACGAGCCTCGGACGGCACAGTGTTGGAACGCATCAGGAATGCTGGGCTCTTTCGACCCTGCAGCACTCGACCGATTCGTCTGGCACTCTGTGATCTGATGGGACTGCTGGGCGGCATCTGTCGACGGCCCTCTGCAGAAATTCCATCACGTCTGGGGCTCCAGTTCTCCTTGTCTGAATCAGACGGGGAAACAAGCATGGAGACATTCATCTTTGCATGGCAGGATTCTCGTGACTTTTCATCACTAACCCAGCAAGTCTCTAGCCGAGCAACACTGGAACTAGTACGATTGAACCTAGGCTTCTTGATTTGGCGAGAGCGCGCGAACTTTGTCAGCGACGAATTGCGCTTGACAGTGTTGGGCTGCAAAATACTGCTGGTGGAACGGAGCAAGCTAATGGCGGCGATAGCAGAGCCGCTGGACTCATGCTCGGCCTGAGCCGTTAGCTCGTCTCGGGTTTCGGAATCCGCACACAGCTCCCAAGCATGGACATCACGAGAGCGGCCACGAACAAGGTGTGGTGGAAGTGAGTTGGTCAAGGTTGAGATTGGTGGCAGAGTAACAGCAGGAAGTGCACTATGGCTACGCTGAAGGCCCCGTCGATATGACAGAGACGGTAGAGTAGATGAAGGTCTTGATGGAGTGTCACGGATCGGCGAGGATTCGTTGTTGGGCACCAACTCAGCCTTGCCTTCGAGAGAGAGGGAAAGACGCATATGCGACCGATTTGCTCCAGATGCATTAGATGAGCAAGAGGAAGGATAGAAAGGGTCGAACCTGATGCAAGGGTTAGTATATAAGGTAAAGAGAAGAAGGTATAAGTCCCATGGCAGACAACTTACTTGTAGGAGTTATCACGAGAAAGAGGTGTGGCGTACGTGTTGCCCAAGTTCCATCGGTTTGCAAGATAGCCGACGGAGCTGGAGAAGGACTGGGAGGGGTGGTTGGCGTCCCCCTGCGAGGATGGGAACATGTGTCGTTGCGGTGTTACATGCGGCTGGCTGCTTGCAGAGAAAGGCTGAGAGGCATATTGGGGTGCGGGCGTGGCGTGGATAGCCTCGCCAACACCATGGTGAGGGTGTGCATGTATCGGGCTGGTAGGAAGATGAGGCGGTGATGGAGGAGAATGGTCGGAGTGATAGAAGGCCGATGGGTCAAGCTCGACGACGATGCTGCGGGAGGTGATGGGGTCCGACGTGATGTTGTGCATGCCGCTGAAGCGCAGAGCCGCCAGCTCCTGCGGTGACAGCGGACGAGATTTCCGCCTATCGTTCTGTCTTCGGTTCTGGAACCAGATCTAATTCGGGGAGGCCCATGTCAGCTTTGTGTTTGTCTTTGTCTTTGGGCATAAAAGGCTGCATAAAGGTTTAATTGGTTTTAATCTGGAGACGCGTTTGGGCCCCCAGATCCTGGCTCGGGTGTAAGGGCTGACAGGGCAATTTTAAAGTGTATGACATACCTGAACTTCCTTTTCATTAAGTGAGACGCGGTTTACGATCTCAAGACGCGCCTGCTTATCGGGCTTGGGGTTGATGGAGTATGCCTCTTCGAGGATCATCTTGTCCTTGGTGCTAGTAGCAGTAACAACACGACATGTTAGCCAGCCTGCGCAACACGCTTCCCTTGGGTCAATTGGAATCAATTCCAAGCAGAACATGATCGCCAATGTTCCCCGGACAGGGTTAATCAAAATTAAAAGCTGCAAAATACATGGACATACGCAGTTCTCTTTCTCTTGCCCTTGGGATGTTTATCTGTAGTGGGGGATGAGACGGCGGGGAGCGCGCTCTGGGCCAGACCGGGAATGGGCTCAGAGGTTCGCACAGGAGACGGTGAGCTGACATGGCGCATGTGCAGCTGGTGAAGCTCCTGCTGATGCTGGCGATCAAGATCAGCCATGCTGGAGGGTGGCGTGAGAGGACTGGACATGACGGTGGAGGAGTATGTTTTTGTTGTTATTGTTTTGGTCTAAGAGGCGCCTAGAGGCATTACTCTCGATGAGCTTGGAGAGCAGATGGAAGAGGATTAGGGGGGGAGAAGAAGGATTAAAGATCAAAATAAAGAAACAGAGAGAACTGGAGCCCGGACCAGGAGTAGAGTCAAGGGGAAGAGACAGATGAGTGGAAAAGAAAATACAAGATACGACGTGTAGCGAGAAACGACGTGGTAAGGTGCTGGGTGTTTGTGGACGTGCAGGAGGCGGTGGGAATTGGGTAGGTACATGGAGCTCCAGTTGCATCGGCAAGGCGATTAGGTACAGTACATGGGGGGCCGGTACAGCTACTTGCCGTGGACAGCGCATAGTACAGCAGGTTACAGCACGCAAAGCACGCACCACAGGCGGTCCCCTGGCACGCTGGAGCCCTGTGGCCCGGTGGCGCCCGGAAGGGGGGCGTGACTGGCTACAGGGGTCTTTTCGCCCAAGGTCTCAGCACGGCTGGTAGCAGTACTCGGGCCACTGTAGCGGCGGCAGGCTGCCAAGTCACCCATCTAAAAGATGCGCCCCTCTACTAGCTCTATTTACGACTGAGCATTTGATTGATTTTCTAAACAAAAAATTAAGAGAAAAAAAAAAGTAAGGCTTGAGCCGCGTGCAAATCACGTCGCGCGCCTGGCACTGGCATGTCCAAATGGGGAAACATTGTCAACACGCGTAGCACGTGCAAGGGGTCCAGAGCTTGCATCCCATTTTACTACCACTTCTCTTCTGCTTGTTTCTTCTTATTGTTTACTGTAGGTAGCTTCAACTTTCCAATACCGTTTTTATTGCTCCTTCTGGTCATTGACACACCCCTGTTCGGAGCAATGCACAATGCAGAGTACAGCTCTCTTTTGGACAATGTAGAAAACTGAAGAAAAAAGAACAGCCGACCCATGCAATAGAAGGCCAGAATGACCAGGATGCCTTGGCCAGCGAACGCATGAGAGGCGTACACGATACCTTGCTTGCTGAGTGCTTGCATGGTCCCCGCCTAAGCGTTCTTGCTGCTTTAGTCCTGGCGACTTGCATACCTAATGCTACCACCCAGAACTACAGTAATCGTATTGTCTTTGACTAGCGTCAGCCGTGAGCGACTACAGGTACTTGTAGTGCTACTCCGTCAGGTGGTAGTGCAAGAATGTGCTGCTACTACTACTAGTAGGAATTGGTTTGTTTACTTTTGGCCGCATCGGGCTCGCCGTAGTATGAAAAGTAGCAGCAGTAAACAAACCAGCAGATTCTATCATAGCTGTGCAGTACATACAGCACCACAAATGCCCAATGCTGATCCATCTCACGAGTAATGGGGCAGGCATTATTAAGCTGTGCAACGTGACTTCTCTGGTCACTGCTGGCTGCTAGTCATGCCATCCATGGATGTCATATTCATCATGTCGTCGACACCGCTGTCGCTTAATGGAGACCGCCATGCAAGCACTCCAACGTGTACTCGATAGCTTCCCTCAACTCAGACCATCGCCTCAACTAGCTGCTGCTGCTGCATCCGCTATACTTACAAACACCAAGAGGGCTTGTCTGGTGGATCGTCTTAGCGCCCAGCCCCCCGTTTTAGAGCCGCCACGTTGTGCGTTGTAATATGTAGGTAAATGTATGAGCACGCATGTATGGAGTAGGACGAGCAGCATCCAGCATCCGCCAAGCCTTGGCTGTCTGTCTGTATATCTGAGCAAAGAATACATGTATAATTGAAGTACGAGATATCCAGCAGTGGTCAATTCAAGGCAATGGGTATGATAATACCTACCTAGGTAGTCATTACGATTCTTTGTAGTGGTAGTACTCTAGGCTCTAGCTCTTACTCAACCCTCCATAGCCTCCCATCTCTCTCACCTCTCTCTCGCTCCCTCACTCGCACGCATATTCTTGACCGCCTTCTCCAGCTAACCTCCCTAAGCATTTCTCCGTCCTGGCTACGACCTTGCCGTGCATGGTGGCTACATTCGTAGTACATGCCGGTGGCCATTGGCCTATCATGTTCGAGCAGCTCCTCCAACCTCTTCAACGGTAAAGCAGATGTGCCCAATTGTGATGCGTTGGCCTCGGCAGATTCGCCCAGCCTAATCTATGTACGATTAATTGAATGCTTGTTTTGTCTCCCTTTCCGCCTTTTTGGCCACTGCTGTCTGTCTACCTGTCTGTCTGTCTCTCTCGTTTCGGCTTCGTCGCAAACGTTCCCTACCCTGCTGCATATCTCCACTCCCTCCATCTCTTCCCAATCATCCATTGCGTCTCATCCTTTCTCCGGATCGTTGCATCGAGTCTGGCCACCCATCTCCAGCTTACAACCAATTCCAAAGACAAAAAGCAAAGAATGCCGAAAGTCCCAGGCCCCAGCCAGGATTAAAGCTATTAAAGCTTCGCTTGCTCGTAGTAACACAAGAATTTATCAAACATATCAATTTCTGCTTACAGCGGCCCGTCAACATCTCTCATCCGTACATGTATGCAGTTATAGACCTCCAGAGCTTCCACATATTATAGTATATACTTGCTGCTTTTTCCTTCTACCCCAATTTGCTACCTTAGCTATACATACTCGTACATATACAACACACGCTTCCCATGCTACATGTAGTACGTGTCAAAGGGCCTGGCCTGCTTCCTACATGCGTCTTGCATCGCGCATATCCCCATCAATCCCCAGCCACAACAATTTGGCCCTTTTTCTTCACCGCAGTTGACGGGAAAAAAAGACTAGCCAGCGCAGGGCCAACGGGAGCAGACCTTATGGAGCCTTGTCAAGCCCCATCCACATCTGCCCAACGTTCTTCGTCTATTCTAGGTTTCTTTTCGGGTCAACATTCTATCTTCATCACTCTGTCCGTCAAGTGGTTCTGCATATGTGTACAATGTCTGCTCCATACCTGCCTGAGTTTCTGCAACATATTACTAGCACTCAGCAGGCAAGATACTACTATATACAGGGGTAGGTGGTGCATGCCAGGCTACTTGCTCGTGGTTAGTATGGAGTCTTATTACGGAGCCCATACGAGTACATACATGAATGCGTTGTCCGGCATGCATTCCGGGAAATCTGAATGTCTCGCTGGTCTTGCGTTAAATCTAGCAGAAAAGAAGTACATGTATACTAATATTGATACCAGTAACACTAGTAGCGACGGTCGTACAAGGTCAATTCGTCAAGTACTGATACAACGCAGCAACAGCTAACCAAAACGCCTGTTTCTTGCATATTCTGATATCTTTGCACATGTGATATATGCTTACACGACCTAGCCTTACGCATTCTTTACCTGGTGGTTGTGCAGTATTGGCCAGTAAATGGTAAATATAGATCCGGGTAGCCTCTTAGTAATAGGTACCAGGTAACTTAGTAGGTTGTCATATGCAGCCCTAGATTTACATAGTACCTACCTAGTATTAGTTGTATAGTTCGTAGTTCGTTGCTTGTTTCCACTTCATTCTCTACTTGGTGCCGTATTCCAAGGCGCACTGTCATGTCGTAGGAAACGGGAAATATAGTTAGAACGGTAATGTGGTATGAAATAGTTGTCTTTAATATGAAAAAAGTCTAGCTAGGTTAGGTTTTGCCGCAACTCCCTGCGGCGACGCCTCAATAATCTACCCCAAACGAGGTACCAAGGGTATAGCCTTGCCCTCTCCGATCAAGCTCCTGTGAACCCGGAAATTTCCTTCCTTTATCATAAACGGTCATTCCAGCTGCCGATGGCCAAATTCCCAAGTAGTCCGGGATGTCCCAGCATTGTCAAATAAAACACTTTTGTCGCCGTCGCGCGAGTCGTTTACAGATCATCGTCAGACAGCTCACCAGGAAGAGGCATGTTTGCGGCGTCGTCCATCTCCTTCTTGTACTGAGCCAGGAGAGCCTCGTCGACCTGGGCAGTGGGGGGAGCCAGAGCAGGGGCGGCAACGAACTCCTACATTGAAATACAGTCAGCGCATGGTCATGGGATGATTTACTCTTCTCCGCATAAATGGTGGTACGAACCAGCTGGGGGTTGCCAACCAGCTTGCGAGCAAGCCACAGGAAGGGCTTCTCGAAGTTGTAGTTGGACTTGGCGGAGATGTCGTAGTACTGAAGGTTCTTCTTTCGGTGGAAGGTGATGGTCTTGGCCTTGACCTTTCGCTCCTTGACGTCGACCTTGTTACCGCACAGGACGATGGGGATGTTCTCGCAGACACGGACGAGATCACCTAGAATCAAAGAGTTAGAAACCTTGGGCGCGTTTTTCGATGGATAGGATGAAACATACGGTGCCAGTTGGGGACGTTCTTGTATGTGATACGGGAGGTCACATCGAACATGATGATACCGCACTGGCCGTTGATGTAGTAACCATCACGAAGACCACCGAACTTCTCCTGACCAGCAGTGTCCCAGACGTCGAACTGGATCTGACCGTAGTTCTGGTAATGATATTAGTATATGGGCGGCGGATACCGATTCGCGGCGGGGCGTATTGGGACTCACCGTGGAGAAACCAAGGGGGTGAACCTCGACACCGAGGGTGGCCATGTACTTCTTCTCAAATTCACCAGTCAAGTGTCGCTTGACGAAGGTAGTCTATCGCGTCAAAGCCATCGTTAGCGGGGAGATCGATGTCAAGGCTTGTATCGCTAAAGGAAGAGGTGAAAAAAATATCGTCGTTCGCCACACGTCAGGTGGAAAGCGTCGCTTTCGATCCCGTTTGCACGCGACGTCGATTGAAGACCAGGACCCAAGAATTAACACACCTTGCCGGTACCACCATCGCCGACAAGCACGAGCTTGAAGGTAGGAGTCTGTTGCTCAGCCATACTGAAAGGCTCGATATATTAGCGACGAGCGTGTGGTGATGTAAACAGGCGGGGTCCTGCGAGATGGCGTTAGTCTGCTAGATTTCCAGTTTTAATCAAAAGTAACAGTTCGTTCTAGCAAGTACACGTCTAAAACGGCCAGCAGCTCACAGACTCGGATGAGCAGAGCAGAGCAAATGAGAAAAAAATGCGATGTGTTGGGCGCATACCTGGTGGGTTTGTGGATGACGCGAGGATGGTGTGGACGTCGAAAACTTGCACCAGACAGTCTTTAACCTGAGTTCTTTTGAAGGCGGCGGGGAACTGGGACAAGGGGAGCAAGGCCTGCCTCCCATCATCAAGCGAAAAATTCAGTCGCCAGGGGTGGGCTAATCGCACGTGACATCACCGCTATCTACTGGGAGCGAGGCCTTGCTGAGAGCCCCTCCTCCCTGCCTTTTTTTTCTAATTTTTTTTTCTGCCGGCAGGGAGGCGAGAATCGCTGGCGGTAAAAGCTGCTAAAGCTGCTGCTAGGCACTCCAAGGTTGCCTTGCGCAGCGACCGCCTACCTATTTTGGGACCCAAGGCCCCATCCATTGATTCTGGTTTGTTCTCTGTACTTCGTAGCGCAAATCTCTGATGCTGCCCTGCATTGCTGCTGCAAGTGCCTAGGAGGCGCCTTTCAGCGCTGCCTCAGGTCCCAACGAATGTGCGGTGTACGATATTACAGAGCACAGCGCTAACAGTTACCCGCTACGGCTGTTTGGTCACTGTGGTTACAAGTGTGCTCTTTGGTATAAGTTGTCTGGCTAGGCTTATAGTGCAGCCACCAGCACTCTGTCTGCCGTCACCATGACAGCAACAAAAAAGAAATTTTGGCCAGAAACAAGATGCCACGCAAAAGTAGGTAAATATTTGAGCCTGGGCAGATGCTGCTAGACAAATAAATTCTTCATGGGATGAGTGAAGGCGAAAAAGCTGGCTGGGGCAGTTTCCATCTCTGCCGTAATACTACTACTAGGCTAGGTTGTAGGGATATCCTTGATAGATACGTCATATAACAGCTACCATAGAGTGGCATCAAGCTTCGTAGGTATGAAGAACAAAACAAAAAAATGACCTTAGCTTTTGGTTTTGCCGTAAAAAAAGCATCAATCAACAGTATAGACAGTTATTTTTATCTTCTACGGCTAAGAGAAAGACAAACGGCGACCGCGGAGGAAAACCACGGCAATTCAGTCTGCATAGCTTCTCCCCAACTAAGTTCAATTTTTCCCTCGTTTCATAGCTACTAAGGGAAAAGCCGGGTCGTTTGTTGAGAGTAAAAATAAGGCGTAGCCGAATATTTACTTAACCGGAATCTACGGTTTTTGCTTCTTTTTTCTCCTATTCTGAAATATACGACTCTTAATTATTCCCTCCTCCAGCTAGGCATACCCTTATAGTCCAATTGGCCTTGACGTGCCCATTCCGCTTCCTTAAAGACATATAGAGACAAGGAAAAGGGTACTAAAAAAGAGAGACAATATGCTTCGGAGTGCATCGGCAAGAACCGCCTCGGTTGCGATCGCCGGATCGCGCCTATGGCTGAGAACAGCATCGGCTCGTGCCTCCCCTCATTGCACCCCGCAGACCTCAATTCTGCAAACCGCCTCGACGACTGTTCCCGCCAGCTACAGAGCTATTCACGCCACACGATCCAACATGGCCGACAAGCGAATCGAGAGCGACGCCTTTGGCGAGATCGAGGTGCCCTCGGACAAGTACTGGGGAGCCCAGACACAGCGATCGCTGGGCAACTTCAAGATCAACCAGCCCCAGGACCGCATGCCCCCGCCGGTTATCACGGCCTTTGGTATTCTCAAGGGCGCTGCCGCTACGGTTAACATGAAATATGGCCTTGGTACGTAATATGCGAGCGAGCGAGCAAGTATATGTGACGTATCGGGTGCAATTGGAAGAGGGGTGGATATTGGCTTTTGCAATTGTACCCTTTGCGCAACATACACAGGTGTTACAATGATTAGAAGCTAGAGAGAAGGGAAACAGAAGCAGCAAGATGTAAGAAAAAGTTGCTAACAACTCAATCTTCTTGCGGGCAGATCCCAAGATCGGACAGGCCATCCAGCAGGCCGCCAAAGAGGTTGCCGATGGCAAGCTCCTTGACCACTTCCCCCTCGTCGTCTGGCAGACCGGCTCTGGCACTCAGTCCAACATGAACGCCAACGAGGTCATCTCCAACCGTGCCATTGAAATCCTCGGCGGCAAGATGGGCTCCAAGTCTCCCGTCCACCCCAACGACCACGTTAACCGAAGCGCCTCCTCCAACGACACTTTCCCCACCGTCATGCACATCGCCGCCGTCCTCGAGCTTGAGCGTGATCTGCTGCCTGCTCTCCACAGCCTTCGAGCAGCTCTCCAGGCAAAGGTTGACGACTTTGAAGCCAAGAAAATCATCAAGATTGGACGTACTCACTTGCAAGATGCTACTCCTCTCACCTTGGCTCAGGAATTCTCTGGCTATGTTGCCCAGCTTGACTTTGGTATCAAGCGTGTCGAGAGCTCCCTGCCCGATTTGAAGCTGCTGGCTCAAGGTGGTACCGCTGTCGGCACTGGCATCAACACCTTTGAGGGATTTGCCGAGGGCATCGCTGAGGAGGTTACCAAGATGACTGGTATCACCTTCCAGACTGCGCCAAACAAGTTCGAGGCGCTGGCTGCCCACGACGCCATCGTCCAGGCTCATGGTAGCTTGAACACCCTGGCTGGATCCCTCACCAAGATTGCCCAGGATATCCGATATCTCGGAAGCGGTCCGCGATGCGGTCTTGGCGAGCTGATCCTGCCGGAGAACGAGCCTGGTAGCAGCATTATGCCCGGAAAGGTGAACCCTACGCAGTGCGAGGCTCTCACCATGGTTTGCGCTCAGGTCATGGGCAACAACGTTGCTACCACCATTGGTGGCATGAACGGCCAGTTCGAGCTCAACGTGTACAAGCCCCTGATGATCCGCAACTTGCTGCACAGCTCGCGTATCCTTGCCGATGGCATGCGCTCGTTCGAGGAGAACCTCGTCCATGGCCTGCAGGCCAATGAGGAGAAGATTGCTAGCATCATGAAGGAATCGTAAGCAACTGCCCCCTTATTCTCCTCCCCTAATATGCCCACTGTTTTGCGGTGAAATGTACTTTGCAAAGCTAACTGTTCTTATCAATAGTCTGATGCTGGTGACATGCCTCAACCCCAAGATTGGCTACGACATGGCCAGCAAGGTGGCCAAGAATGCCCACAAGAAGGGTTTGACGCTGAAGCAGAGTGCCATGGAGCTCCAGGCGCTGACTGAGGAGGAGTTCGACACCCTGGTGAAGCCTGAGCTCATGGTTGGACCCAAGAAGGTATAAAAGCATCTTGGCATATATGCCGTGTATCCTAGATAAAAAATGTATAATATCAGCTTTAGAGGCTCATAAAAATATAATTATGACGATGTGATGAAGATGAAAATACAATTTGAGTATTGTACCGTGGACTCGAGTAATATTGAGAAAGCAATGGCCATTACAGATCCTATTTTGCCTCTGATAACATGCTTAGTACACTGCCAGGTAGTAATGCTTCAATTCAGCTCCTCGTAGTATTCTTCCCAGCAGTAGCAGCGCTCTCTTATACGATTCATCCAACTCGTTTCAAATGATCAACCTTGATATCAAGAAACTTTCTTCCAGCCCTTCAATGTAGCATAACACACAGTTTTCTTTTCCTTTCACTTCTTCTTGGTGTTACCACAGATTTGTCAGCATCTCTCTGGTGCTTAATCCAGTCTATTTGATGCGATCTGCCATATTATTTGTTGGCTAGGTACATCATCACCAGGCCGTGTAGATGCTTGATAGCGGCTGGGTGGGTGATGAGGTGACAATCTCCCCAGTGATCGATCAGTGCGAATAAATCGAGTCCCAAGTGCCATATTGCTGTAACTGCTGATTATAGTCCATGAAAATAATACCACGCCCCAATAATAAACTACAGAGGCAAGATGTGGCAGCCTAGCATCCCTCTCCCACCCCAATCTTTCCTCGGAGTCAAAGTTAATCTCAGCTCTTGGCGACGAGCAACTCCGTCGGGCCGAGATACTTTGATAAATATATTTTTCTGTTAACAAAGTTAGAAAATGAAGCAAGGCGGATCATAACACAGCGTAAAGAACGTACTCCTTCATTGCCCTGAACACACTCTGCCACCTTTTTGAGACCATCGTGATTTGATCGGTTGACGTAGCCAAAGTTGCGAATCTCATCACCAGCTTGTAAGCCAGCCTGTTGGGCCGGACTGTTTGCCGCAACGGAGTTGACCTTCGCAAACGGCTCATCCAGCTGCTCAGACTGGGAATCAGGCAAAATCCGGAGCTCATCCCCAGCCGTGCTTGGGGCTTCATCTCCCTCTTGGAGGTTCGCAAAATGCTCATGGAGATACTTTTCTATCACTCCCATGAGATTTTTGTAGTCGTTGCGTAGGCGAATGATGCGCGCTCTTGTTGTGCGAACTGTTGTATGCATGTTAGATGTCACTCTTCAACAGGCGATTTTCCAAACTATATACTTTGGGCAATATCAAGATCTGCTCTGGGAAAGCCATCTCTGGTCAACAGCGGCGTTTCCATATCAACTCCATGCTAGCATCTTATTAATCATAGGCTCAATCATGATAGAAAGGCCTTTGCTGCGTACCGAATCAAGGACGCTCCCCAAGGCTTTTAATTCTGCCTCCAGATCGTCCTTCTTGCGCTGGAGTTCTGCAAAGCTCTGTTTCCCTGTATCGCCGTTTCTCTCACTGAAATTAGATGTTGGCCCTGAGGGCACGGTTGGTGCATGAAGAGTATCCATTCTAGGCGGCAGTTCTATGCTCCCGCTGCAACGTTGAAACTGACAAAGGCTCGAGGGGAGATGGAGAGTGAAGCGAAGTAAACGCAATGGTAGAATACTGGCAGACTTCTTTTAGATCTTTGTCAGGTAGGCTGCCTGCTGTCATCGCCAACAGCGAACATCCCGGGGCGTTCATTGCGGGGTCCAGGAACAGTAAAGGCCTGCGCACTCACTGAAGCTTTTGCAGCCTAGCCGCTGAAAGCTTGCCAGAGTACCTGGAAGCATCCAAAAGCTGCTACTACCTAAAAATACATTCGCGCTACTCTGGACAAGCAGGCGTGGAGAGTACTGCTGGGTAGCTTTTTGCCTAGTGCGCCTTGTGGGTTTCACAGATGCTGGCCCAAGCTTGGCCCGTGCATAATTCTCGATACGAAGTATGCTTGGCGCTTTTTCAACTAAGAGCAGCACAGACGTCACCTTGCTAACCTTTTCTTTATCTTACAAGCTTCGCAGACGCGCTCATCATATTATATCGCCATCGCGATTCGTGCGGCAATGGCTTCAGCAGGAGATGCTCGGCTCATGAAGTCGACCAAATTCCCTACCGAGTTTAGTCAGAAGGTTGACATGCAAAAGGTCAACCTCCAGGTTATAAAAAAGTCTGTCACTGGGTCCCCATATCTCTGCCTTATCATGGGCCTCCGACTTTTCCAGTGCTGACAGCAAATCTCACAGATGGATTGCTAACAGGATCTCTGAAATTCTGGGCAATGAAGACGATGTCGTGATCGAGCTGTGTTTCAATTTGATCGATGGACCCAGACATGTAAGTTTGCTTATCCATTGCTCTTGTTTCCATCTTCAACTATAGATCTGCCATGCTGACCATTGTGGTTGCTAGCCCGACATAAAATCACTTCAAATACAGCTTACAGGATTCTTGGATAAAGAGACTGCACCATTCTGCAAGGAGCTATGGAAATTGCTACTAAGCGCTCAAGGCAACCCGCAGGGTGTACCCAAAGAACTGCTAGAGGCTAAGAAACTTGAGCTTATGCAGGAAAAGGTTGGTACTTTTATTCTTACAACACCTCACTCTTACCGCCGTTAGATCTAACATTCAATTCAGATTGAGGCAGATAGAGCTGCCGAGAGTGCCAGAAAGCGCCGCGAAGACTCCGACCGTCGTGACCGAGAAGTTACAGAGTTAAAAGATCGAGATCGCCGAGACCGAGCAAATGAGAGGGGCGGTCGACCGGGCCGCCGTGGAGATCGAGCTTCTGAGGGCCGTGGAAGAGGAGGTCATAGTTGGAATGCAAACAGATCACGTTCCCCTGAACCTCGACACCGTGCTTCTGGGGACTCGTATCGTCGGGATAGCTATGTGCCTCCAAATCGCAGCGGCCGGGGGCGCGATCGTGGCTGGGCGCGACGGCGAAGTCGCTCGCCTTCTGAGTCAGCGTCTGAGCGATCGCGCTCTCGAAGCAGCAGCATGTCTCGCAGCGACCGGGGCTCTAGGAGCCCTCCACGGCGCAAAGGCGGACCCGGTCGATACAGAGACTCAAGAAAAAGATCTAGGTCCCCTCGCGGAGATGCTTATCGACCAAGACGGCAATCACGCAACGGTAGAGATCGCCGTGATGCTCGAAATCGACGCTCAGCTTCTTCAGAGCGCGCCTCACCTCCACCAAAGAGAAGACGGCAGTCTGCCTCTAGAAGTCGATCGGTCGAGCGCAGAAGACGCTACTCAGCGACACCATCCTCTCGTTCGCGGAGTCCCTCAGAAGCGCGAAGCCGCAGCCCCGTTCGTCGTCGCAATCGATCCGTGGATAGCCCCCGATCAAAATCGCCTCCAAAGCGCCGACAAGCACGGCGAAGAGGTGATGGCGCTGATGAGTCTGGGTCGGATAAGGACAACGGACGTCGTCGCCGCAATAATCGTCGCCGCAAAGACAATGAAGCCTCAGCAATGGGCAAGGAATCTGAAAGGCTGAGACGCAATAGCTCTTCTGCGCCCTCGTCTCCGTCAAATCATGGCAAGTCAGCTGATACTTTGGAAGATGAATCACGTGCTCCGAATCCTTAGCTAGACGGCTATCGACAGCTAGAGATGTGAGTAAAGTCTTTTGTTGATAGGAGAAGCAAGTGGCTGGCCTCTAGTTTCTGGCTGATGCTGAATCAATGATGCGTGATGAAGCATCAAAACATTATAAAGCTCACCACTCCGAATACAACCGTGCCAGAGAGTTCTTGCGAAGAGAGCTCATATTTCGGAAGAGATTAAGCAGATGAGAACCTTTGACACTGGCATTTACCAACGGCTGAGGCTAACTGCTGCTAAAGCACCCGTCTCCAGAAAAAGAAGAAGAAATTGGCACTCATGCCTGCTAAGCAAGTATGAAAGAGCCGAAAAAGAACCTGGTTAGATCTACGAAAGTACACGTTGGAAAGAAAAAGCAATGCTTGTTTGTAACTGCAACTGGACCAGTATTAATAAGTAGTAGCCCTCTACGGTCATTCCTCGCAGCATATATCTTCAAATAGGAGCCAGTAGAAGCCAAACTAGAAATGAGCGCATTACCTCAGGCGGTATTTATCATTAATATACATAATTGCTCCATGTTAAAGTACACACTACCAGTATTGCGAATGTGTTAGTAGCCTTAGCTACTCTGTAAGGCCTAGTGGCGAGCAGAAAGCAGCTGAGGTGGAGTGTGACATTCGCTGCGGCGTTTTAGCGCCTCTCAATCCCGCTGCCAGAACTTCGGTGTTACTTTTTCATGACAACATCAAAAATACGGGCCGCCAACCTCATTTCATCCGCAACTTGACGGCCGCATCGCCGAGGCGCCGATAGCCACCAGATATACGAGCGCCAGCGCATGTCTGACCATAAACACGCAATTACATCTCGACCCCCGGCGAAGCGCAACCAACCATGGCAGAGTACAAGAAGGCACAGGCGCGCGTGCGAGACTTGGTCGATCGCCGCAGGCAGCTGGAACGGCGCCTGGTAAGTTTTGCGACTATTTTTTTATGCTTATTTCTCTTTGTTGCGACGCTCGGTCAAGATGCTAACCGATGATTGTCGTCATAGGCGTCGATGGAAGAGAGCATCGCCCAGAAGGAAACCGCTTACCTCGACAGCACCCCTAGCGGTAACATTATCACTGGTTTTGACAACTACATGAAGGGCACGAGTGGCGCAGCAGCACAGAGGCGAAAGACGGGTCCGGCGGAACAGAACCGTGTGTTTTCGCGCTCATCAATTTCATACCGACCGAATAATGGGGTAAGACCACTGGCCTGAAGATATACGCTGAGATATCAGCTTTCTTGTTCATGGAACTAATTATATGCCTTTTGTTCAGGACTCTTCGGCTCCTGGGTCAGTAGGCTCGACTCCCGCGCCGACACCATTATCCACTACGTTTCGAGACAGCGCATCGGGCAATCCCACGCCAACTTCAGCGGGAGGAAATAAAGCAAACAAGCCTAAGAAGAAGGATACGGAAGATAGCGAGAATGATGCGCAGACCAACAAGAAGCGAACGAACTTTGGGGCGTCGAGGAAGTGAAAGGTTAATTAATATTGGCTTTTTGGGGGGAGGGCTCAGAGACTTCTTGGGCACACGCATTGTGCCTCTCGGAAAGGGACTAACGGATATAATATGGGCGTTTTAGAAGGATAGTATGTGATCGGATAGGGATATATGATATGTACGGCGTTTGGGGGGTATAGTTGGTTTATCAGGTATTTACGAATGATCGGCGTTGAAAGATGCGATAGAAGCGAGATGACAATAGCTAGACATCATCTTCGGAATATCAATCAATGTCTTTGAAGATCCAAAATTTACATTGTCTCTCCTGTGTGAGTTGATTTAATCAATCTCGGCTGTACTTAGAGGGGATAAATTATGCGGAATACGTTCACAGGTTCCGCTCAGCCATACCTGATTCCACAATCGAATCCTGTCAACTAAGATAGAGAGGTCTTGTTCCCTTGTTTGGTAAAGATGGTTCGTTGAAAAAGGGAGCTGGTTCTGGAGAGGGTCAACGATGCTGTAAAGCCTAGCGATATGTCACCTGTGCGGGCATTAGCGTGCAATCTTGGTCATCATCAGCAATCCTTGAGAAGGGTTAAAAATGCTGTGAAGATTCCCGCTAGCCAGAGAGTCGTTATAAACCAGTCATAACTTTAGATACGCGAGCCTTTAATCACATGGTGTAATATTCAATGTAGATTTGTCAAGTTGGTATTCAATTATCACAGAGATATATTGTAGGTATGCTATAGGGGATTTCGCATATACTACTAGTATCTACTTTATCGACTAATTAACTACAAAATGAAGAATAAAGAATAAAGAACTTTATGGCCATCAATATACAGCTCTATTATTACACACCCGATTGATATGCTTGAATAAGTTCAAATTGCTTCTACTGCTACCAATGCTTCTACATGAAATTCGGCTGTACTACTTTGTGCAAGTATGATCTGAATGTTATGCGCACACAAGCCGCTGATCTGATCATGAAGTACATATACGGGACATGTTGGGTCTAAATGATACTCCAAGCAGAGCAATCCTTATCGTCTGTACTATATAGTCTCCTACATACGGACTCTAGCTAAGAAGAATGAATGCGAGAGATGTCAGCAGAGAAATGGTGTGTTCATGGCCTATGTGGCCCTTGACGACTTTGGTTCTAACTATGCCAACTGCCACTACGCCGTGTCCAAGAAGAAATGTTCCTACATAATCAGCTATTTTAGAGGCTTTGATACAATTGTACTGCCTCTACTCCTTCTACTGCTCCTACTTCCTCTATTGCTCCTACTTCTTTTACTGCTTCTACTACCATTACCATCTATCGCTCCTTCTATTATTTCTACCGCTTCTATTGATCATACTCCCTCTGCCACTTTTATTACCTCTAATGCTTCTCGATCCTTTCCACTTTCCCTCATGTACAGACTCCTCTACCCATTCACGCCTTTCCTCATCGTCTAGGCTCAGTGCTGCCCTTTTCTGACTACCCGTGTTCTTCAAATAGCCCCCCTCTCCTCACCACGGTCAACAATATCTGGACCTTTTCATGATTTCGCCCCATTCCTTCAACCATGGCCGAATTTGTTGAAACGCCGAGTCCTTTTGCAGTTCTCGAAATTGAAGATCTTCTGGACGTGGAAATCTCCTCTCATTTGAAAGAAGTCACCAGTCAAAAGCTGGTCGAAGCTGAGACACTTGTCAGTAAACAATTTCTTGACGAAGAACCTGATATTCAAGAGGTCATCGACGCTGAACAATCTCCTGATGTTGAATGGTCCGCAGAATACCAAGAGCCTCTTACCATCCAAGAGCGATTTGACTTGTGTACTTGGCACGCTGTTGTCTCTCATGTCCCAAGTTACTATATCTGCCCTGCCTACAAGATTCTGCTTGGAGATGAGGAATATTTCCTAAAGACATGCACTGCCACGCCACTGTCTTTTCCCTTTACGCTCCTTGATGTCCTTTCATCAACAACTTCGACTTCTCTGGATTTTTCCCCCGCTCCCTTACAGCCGCGCCCAGCCGCGAGAAAGTCTGGACAGTCTACATCCTTCTCATGGACAAACTTGGCTATAAGCCCAAACTTTATGTCGGCTCAGCGACAAAGCGACAAATACCCAAGGTGGTGTTCGGGACAGTCTCAAGTATTACGATCAAGCTCACATCATACTTCACTTCGTTGGGCTTACATCCTAAGCCGGCTACACCATTGCCCATCGTGGCTTGCTTTGCTGGGCGCCAATCCCTCCTGTCACTCCTGTCCCCTTGGCTTATCTTCTGCATCCTCTTTTTGCATTGTCTTTCCCTCTAAGCTGGTCGAGGTTCTCCTCTCAACAAGTCCCCCTTCACTAGATTTCTTTCGCTCTCTCACGACAGAACCAAGCCGCGACAAAATCTGGGCGGTTTATGCCCCCATCATGGAGAAGCCGGGTAATAAACCAAAGCTTTACATTGGCTTCGACACCAATAGTCCATATGACGTTCGGAGCAGACTACGGAATTATGTATGATCGGCGCTCTCTCTTACCTCGTTTTGTCGACCTTGCCTTTCAAGCTGGTGACACTCACCGTGGCTTACTCTGCTGGGCACCAATTCCTTCTGTCGAATTCATCCCATCAGCCCGTCTTCGGTTCCTTGCGTTGGAGGCTTTCTTCTGCATTCTCTTTTTCACCAGCCCTGAGTCACTGGACACAGCGTGGTCAATCTTGTCTTGGCAAAGGGGGTCTGTCGAATGGCTCGCTCTTTGCAGCTACACCGTCACACCTCGGGGCCTACTCTGCTGGGCGCCAATTCCAGTCGTCACTCTCATTCCATCGGTTCGTCTCCGCTTCCTTGCTCTTCTGGAGGCTGTCTTTTGCATTTTTTTTTTTTGCTGGACTCAAGTCGCTGGATAAAGCATGGTCTAATATCCTACTCTGGTAAAGAGAATCTGTTAGCTGGCTCGCTCTTTGCAGCTACACCATTACACATCGTGGCTTGCTTTGCTGGGCACCAATTCCTTCTGTCGAATTCATCCCATCAGCTCGTCTTCGGTTCCTTGCTCTAGAGTCTGTCTTCCATCTTCTCTTTTTCGCCGGCCCCAAGTCACTGGACGCAGCGTGGTCAAATGTTTGCTTTGGCAAGACAATCTGTTTGCTAGCTTGCTCTTTGCAGTCATGTTTCTTTTATGGAACTACCAGAGGGCCTAGACATGACAGATGAGGAACTCATTGAGTATGCGGAGAAGTGCCATAAGCGCCGTAATGAGTCCCAGAGACTGCATGTACAATGGGAGAAGGCAATCGACTTGAAAGGATTTCTCGCACGCAGGTTAAGGGATAAACTGGTGTGGGCCAATCTCAACCCAGGCAGCTGCTGGTGTTCGAGCTCGAGCAAAAACATCTGGGAAATACCACTGTCCAACTTACAGCCTTGCATCGATCACAGCTTTGCGCAAACACCTCAACACAAAAGCCCACAAAGAGCAGGTCAGGCTTGCACAAGACGGCAAGGCCAAGGCAGTCTCTGCTGAGACGATGAGATCGAGGACCTTCTACGCAAAAGAAAATATGTACATATAAGAATAAGACTACCTACCTAAGTAGATACTAATAAACCGGGGAATATAACTCAGGACCCTTCACTAAGATTGGATTCTATCATAAGTGCGCTAAAAGCAGTATCAGAAGTATCAGAAGTATTAGAAAAACATTTAGATATAATGCCCAACCCTTGCATATGTAATAGTATAGTTGTGTGCTTATGGTTATAAGATCCCTCTTTTTTGCTCCTCCTTATCACGATTCCAATCTGTCCAACGCCTAAGTAGCTTCAAGCTCCTGGTCATTTAGAAGTTAATCTTGAAATCCAATCTTCAAACCCAAACTTTCATCCATCACATTGGCATTTGAGCCCATGATATTCGGCATAAAAATTTCCATATCGTCAGGCTCCATTTCTCTATCGCTGCCCCCCGAATCAGAAATTAACTTTACCGGCTTGCGACGCATTTCCACCTGATCCTGCAGTCGCCTAATAGCTTTCTCAGGGCCTGGGCGAGATCAATGCCAGGGGAAACCAGCTGAAGCGTTGATGACACTGATTCCGTTAACACTTCTGTCAAGACGCCATCGGTGTCTAAGACCACGCTTCGACAACGAGCGAAGTTCACCAATCGCTTCAACAGCCTTGGCTATCTGCTCGTCGGACGCCTTTGTCAGTTCTCGGATATCGACGCGTGTGACATCCGTTGAGAGTAGTTGTCGCTCAAAGCTGGCCCGCAACTGAGTCTCGCCCAAGGTGACCCATTTTCCCGTCAACTCGACAGTCATGGTTTCTGACATATTAAGGACCACCTTTGTTAAGACGTCGACGTACTTTACGTATAAAAAAAGATTTTCATCCTTGCAACCTTGGCATAACAGACAGAAGTAAGCCCCCTTTTTTTTTTCATAAGATCTGAATAGTATCATATTTTATTACGCCACTTATCCTAGGGCACCACCTAAGCGTATCTGTTCAACGGGTGACGGAAGTACGATCGCATCAGTTCAAAGATGGCGATCTCTCTCACAACGCCTATAAGCTATGAATGAATTCATGGCCTTAAGATTGCGCTAGTGAACCTTGCTTGTCTGGTCAGGTCTGTTCAATCTGTCACGGATTTATTGAATAGTTGGTGCATTAAAGTGTATGTTGGTCAAAATGCCTTTTGAATAGATAATATCCAAGTTCACGCCTGTACTCCTAATGTTGATATTCGCAACAAAACTTTAGCCTCGGACATTGGTCAGCAAGCTGATGGACATATTGGTGGCATAATTCTGAAATGCTTGTAAGAATTGGACTTGTTGCAGTTAAAACCAGATCAGTCAACCAATCCGCTTAGAAGGTGAAAGGACATGTGGATCTATGCAGTTTCGCGAGAAGAGGTAACTTGAGCCGCCGTTATTATCAAGTAGCGCTTCTCGATAAGCGCTGAAGTCCAAGGAACTCTTTGTTGCACACTTTCGGTTGCCAGAGTTTCACTATGATCATCTACGGAGGCTATGACACTGCGCATGGCATGCTCGTGGAAAAGCCTCCCTCATAGAACGATATCACGGCCCTATGATACGATGAGCGTGAGCATTAAAGGATTGCGCTAAGTGTTTGCCTTGAGATAGCTAGCTTGAGTTGGAAATGAGCGAGGGTAGGCGCTGGCAAAATACAACAGCAGTGGATTGAGAAAATGGAGGATAATGTTGGAGAAATGTGGAGTAACAAAGCATACTAAGGTGAGTATAAAGTGAGGATAGAGTGAATAGATGGAGTGCATAGAGCTAATAGAGTAAATAGAGTAAATAGAGCTGATAGAATAGATAGAGTGAACATAGCTGATAGATTGAACAGCGAAGATAGAGTGAGTAGAGTAGATAAGGTGAGTTCAATGCAGTACCATACTATCTGCATCCAAATATCCAAAAAGATTGATTTTGGTAGGGTTGCTGCAGGCACCGGCAAAATTGCTCCCCTACGGCTTTTTTAGTGCTGCTTTTTGCTTGTCTTTGCTCTCATGAATTATTAATGTAAAGAGAATTTTCGGGGCTTGATGTGAGATTATACGTATCCACTGAATAAATTACATAACAGCGGCTTATAGCAGCTGCAAAAGTTCCTGGGCTAATATACGATAATAGCAAGAGCTTTATATACTGGGCCAGCTTACATAGGCAAAGAGAGAGAAGAAAAAGAGGAACCATAAATGAAAATACACATCAGGAAAAGAGTTCTGCGATAGTATGATTACGTGGGTATGTAATACTAGCAGATGCTAGAAGAGGCAATACATAGAGGTAATATAACTGAAATCAGCAGCAACAAAGCAGCAAAAGTATCTATTAATAGTACATGTACCTTGGTAGGTGGAAGTAGAAATTAGTAGTGCGTTGGAGCAATTGGATCTAGCAAAACACGCCGATAGTGCGGGGTTGCGGATGCGGGGTCTTAGCGACTTTATAGCAGGTTCCCAGGCCATCGGGGTCCTCGCATGATGTGATTGCCAGATAACACGTACTATCGGATAGGCCTATTATCCAGGGCTAGTTGGGGCCCTTTCCTCCAATATTTTATTCTACTTCTTCCTCTTCTCCCCCTCTTTCTGTCCCAACTCACAGCATTCACACATTAGTCGAGCAGCCCTTGATGATGACAATTCAGGCCGCAAAGTTTACCCCAGAGGTTCTCCTCTCGGCGCCGCGGCGCTCGCCCGGCGTGCCCAATGCGACGGGCGAGCTCGTCTTATACACGGTAAGTGAAGATGCGATTTTGAACAAGCTCGTATTGGAGAAGAGAAGATTTTTCCTCCATGGCAATAACTAGTCTGGATTGCTCTTTTAAATACTCTAGAATTAGAACTGGCTTGCATTGGATGGATTGGAGAGAAACCAACTAAGACGACATCGCTTTTTAGGTCTCGACGTACTCTTTCGACACCCACTCCAAAACTTCCCAGATTCGAGTGCTCAACATTAAAGAGGGAACATCGCACCTGGTTTCCGAAGACTCCGCAGCCAGCGATCCTCTCTGGATCAGCGAAAAGGAAATTGCCTATGTCAAGGGCCTCGATAATGGTGCTTCGGCACTGGTGGCGCAGCATGTCCTTGACACAAATGAGTAAGCGAATACCCCAATGGACCTGCATGGCGAACGAGATCTTCTTTGTCCCAGAAGCTTACAGCTTTTCTTCAGAACAAACACCATCCACCGCTTTGCTGGGAGTATTTCCAGCGTCAAAGCCAAGCCTCTATCAGCAGACAAAGTGGCTTTCTGCTGTGCAGCTCTGACGACTCCTGACGGGCAGCTCTACAATCCATCTGCGGAACCAAAGTCTCATACCTCGGCCAAGATCTACAAATCCCTTTTTGTACGACATTGGGATTCCTGGAACACTGAAAATAAAAACTCTCTTTGGTATGGTCAGTTGGAGAAGGTAGATGGCAAATGGACGCTCGGAAACTCTGCTCTCACCAATTTGCTTGCGGGTACCCGATTGAACTCTCCCGTACCTCCCTTTGGAGGTGCAGGTGATTTTGATATCTCTTCGAGTGGCATTGTGTTTGTCGCCAAAGACCCGGATTTGAATCAAGCGAGATACACCAAGACTGACCTTTACTTCGTTCCTCTGAGTTCGTTCTTGGATAAGCCGGCTGTCCCCCAGATTGTCAAGACCGGAAGGCTGCTTGGATACTCCAGCTCGCCCGTTTTCTCTAATGATGGCAAACAAGTGGCTTTCCTTCGTATGAAATCTCAGCAGTACGAGGCCGATAAGACGAGACTTCTGTTGATTCCAGACGTGGCCGATCTGAGCAATGTCCAAGAATTTTACGAGACGGACGACGACAAGGGTGGCTGGGATTTCAAGCCTGATTGGATCGTGTGGAGCCATGACAACACGGAATTATACGTTGCGGCCGAGAAGCACGCTCGTGTTGTCCTGTGGAAATTGCCATCCTCGCCGTTGAAGGCAACATCTCTTCCCACCCCTATTCACGAGGACGGATCCGTGGCCGAGGCAAAGGTTCTCGGAGACAGCTCATCGTTGCTGATAACAACAAGGTCACGGGTTGAAAGCTCCAACTATTCGATACTCGATCCTGATACTAAATCAGTCACCGTTGTCTCCTCTACATCCAAACAGGGCAGAACTTTCTCTTTGACCAAATCGCAATGTCAAGAGATTTGGTACAAGGGCTCCAAGGGCTATCCCGTCCACGCCCTGGTTACTCTCCCCTCGACCTTTGACTCGTCTAAAAAGTATCCCTTGGCTTTCTTGGTACACGGTGGACCACAGGGAGCTTGGGGAGATGACTGGAGTACTCGGTGGAATCCTGCCATCTTCGCTGAGCAAGGTTACGTGGTTGTGAGCCCTAATCCGACTGGAAGCACAGGTTATGGTCAAGACCATACCGACGCCATCCAAAATAACTGGGGAGGCGATCCCTACGTGGATCTGGTCAAATGTTTCGAGTATCTCGAGAAGGAAGTGAGCTACATTGATACGGATAGGGCAGTTGCTCTCGGCGCTTCGTATGGTGGCTACATGATGAGTAGGTTCTACTAACGCCCGTGAAAGTAAGCTAGACATGCTAATTGGTTTCAGACTGGATCCAGGGCCATGATCTGGGGCGAAAGTTCAAAGCTCTGGTATGCCATGACGGCGTTTTTTCGACCCTCAGTCAGTGGGCTACGGAAGAGCTATTCTTCCCCGAGCATGACTTTGGCGGTACCCTGTGGGATAACCGAGAAGGCTATGAGAAGTGGGATCCAGCCAAGCACGTCGGCAACTGGGCCACACCGCAACTGGTAGGCTGAAATTAAGAAATATTATTCTCGTATAGTTAGCAGCTAACATTGTGTACTCATAGGTCATCCATAACGAGCTCGATTATCGTCTGCCAATCTCGGAGGGCTTGGCTATGTTCAACGTCCTTCAGGCTCGTGGCGTTCCTAGCAAGTTTGTTATGTTCCCCGATGAGCATCATGTAAGTCAAATTAAACTACTTATCCATCTCTACGAGGTAATTTTAGGTGCTAACAGATGGCAAGTGGGTACTCAAGCCAGAGAACTCGTTGGTTTGGCATAGAGAGGTGCTGGACTGGATCAACAAGTACAGCGGAATCTCTGAGCAAAAATAAGTATCTGTCACTTTTCTTGGGGGGTGTTTGCGCATCGATTTTGCACGAATTTGATAAGTTTGTAAAACATGTGAACCTTTTGGAGAGGCTTTTGTTTTGCTTCTTGGTTATCTATTACTTGCGCTTGGCAAATTGCATAACTGGATGGGACATTTTTTTTTTCTTTTGATAGCATATACTCGAAGCTATATCTAAAACACTATTGTTAAATGAATCATTTAATTTAGTTGACTTACTTGGTATATTCTTGGACTGATTCCTCTCTTCAACATTTAACAAGGGCGGCTGTTAATTCGTGCTAGAGCCGTATTGAAAGTGCCTACAGTGTGAAGTGCGCATTACAAAACGATACTGTGTTAGTTCCATACTGTGTTAGTTCTCTGCTAGAACTCTGAGCTTAATCTGAATCTCTATTTACACAAGAGACAAGCTTCACTTTACGCAGCTGCCCAACACGACATAAAATCTGCAGCCCAGCCGCCACAACCAAGCTTCGCCTTCTCTCGATACCCCGAATACGATCGCGCACAAAACTCAATTAGAGGCGAACATGCGCTGTGCGAGCTACTCAGTACGGCAGAGCCCATGACGTCCAAGAGAGCATATGCGACAGCCTCAGAAACATCTTTCTAGCGGCTTTCTCACAGCAATTTCTACTGTCTAGCTTTCTTCTACGTCTCCCTCTTGTATTTCTCCTCTTTTATCAATACATACACAAGCCTCAGGCCTCTTCACCATCTCGCGATGGCCCGTCCGCCCTCCATGTTTCACGCTTTCTTGCGGCCCTCGATTCTGCAAGTCCTTCGCGCGACGGGCTACCACAGCACGCGCCCCGCGGTGCTTGATACACTGACTGACATTGCGGCACGATATTTGGCACTTTTGTGCGAAAAGACTGCGAGAAATGCCATGAACAACCACGGCGATGCTGGGGACTACGATATTGTGGACGTCAGGATGGCGCTGCAAGAGGCTGGAGCTCTACTGCCAGAGAGGACTGAAACCGAGCAAATGTGGAAGGGAGAGGAAGATCTGAGAGGGGTGGAAGAGTTCATACAGTGGTTTTCTGGGACGCGCATGAAGGAGATGATGGAGATGGGTAGCGGAGATACTGAATCTGACGCTACCGACTATCTGGCAGGTAAGAAAAAAGCAAACGATGACAGAGATGGCAAAAGAAGTGGAAACGATTATGCATTCTTTTACTGCTACAAACTTTTGGCTAACATTCCTTGCCTTCTATAGCATTAAAAAAGAAGCACAGCAAAACTGGCGACGATGCCAAATGGCAGGGCACAATCTTTGGAAAAAACACGGATGGCAACGAGATCCTCGTGGAAGGCGGCCCCATAACCAGCATAGGTGAATGGATATCTCAGCGAGCTCCCGAATTACCAACGCCACGAGAATCAATAAAAGAACAAGAAGGAGAAGAGAAGCAAGAGCAGCAGAACGGGGACGAGCCCAAGACCATAGAAATGAGAAGAGGCTCTAGCTCGGGCCTCAGTTCAGTAGGCGATAGGCTGGGCGACGACGGCATCGAGGACATGGATCTGACATAGGAGTCGAGACATCCTAGTGTCGATGTGGAAGCGCCACTGGCCAAGTCGCAAGACGGGGAAAGGCGAAGAAGAAAATATAAGGCCGTGGTTTTTATTGATTGACTACTTCACGATAGCTGGGCTAGTATTTTCGGCATGAAAAACGGGGGAAGGCAAGGGAAAAGAGGTTAATTTGTCTCTTCCTCGCCATTAAACAGGAACAGGAGGTGTGAGATGAGAGAAGAAAAAGAGTCTGGGCACGCACTGCTCCTCCTTTTCTCTTTCATTGTTATTTTTGCATAGCGTTGGAGTTCCGGAAAGTCAAGGCACGAGAAGGAGGAATTCGGTGGTGGGTTTCATGGTTTTACCTAGACAAATGGCTTTAATATACACCAGATTGACTGCCAGCATGAAGTAAACTGAAGACGACGGATAGTTTTTTACACCTTGGATCAATGTAATTAAGTTCACTCGAAATATGAAAGCTCCTTTTCATATGCGTGAAGAGGTATTTGTAGTCATGCTATGGTACAGTTGAGTGTCTATGTATCCCAGTAACCCGCCTGTCTTTGGAGATGGCCTATCCAGTCATTCATCATAGTCTAATATACATTCTATACAGTTGTCATTCATACACAATATGCTCACCTCTTACCAGGGCCCCTTTTTAGTCCCAGCAACTCAAGTGCCCCCATCTGCTTCGCAACATCCACAAATATCTCCCGCTTGTCTTCTTCGTTGCCCTGCGTAGGCCAAAACTTCTTCTGCAGGAACGCATACAACGCGGCGCCGCGATTCTCGTCACCTTCCAGGCTTGCCCCGTTGGAATCCGCCCAGGCTCGCAGCTCGCCGTCAATCCCTCGCTTGGTCCTCATCAGCTTGGTTCGTTGAGAAGGTGTGTCCAAGGAGAGCTTGGTGGTGCCGAGGACCATTTCCATGACGAGCGTCTCGGGAGGGAGGAACCGAAATGTCTCTTTGAACACGGTTAAGGCGACGAGAAAGCCTGCGTTATCTTGGAGGCGGCGGAAAGTATGGAGGATTTTGCGAGCCAGTTGCCCGTCAATGCCATCGGCTTGAAACACGTCCTTGTGTTTGACAGTTTCTTTAAACATAGCCCGTGTGGCCTCTGCCTCCTTTGCTTGCGTCGCGGGGTCCATAATCATGTGATATCGATTCGCTCCGAGTGTCTTCCAAAGGGCGCTGAAAGTATAGGGATCAGGTGCGACTTTGCTGTTCTCAATGAGAGACTGATAGAGAGCCATTGCTTCTTGGGGCTGGCCCTCTTGGATAAGTGACTCGAGAAGCTGATTCATCATGAAAGCATCGGGGCTAATCTGCGCTTCACGGAAGGCATTCCACAAGGTCTCCAAGCGTTCATGGAGATTTCGCATGCGATAGTTTTCAGCAAGAAGAGAAAAGGTCTCGATAGTAGCACGTGGTATGCTCATCAGAGCTGGTTCCGACAATGGTGCGTCGTTGCCGTTAGAGTCATCACTGTGAGATTTTCTGCGGGTGACAAATCTGAGTCTAGATTCGACCATCTGCCAGCCCAGAGCATCGGCCTTCTCAAAATTCTCAGCGCTGCCTGACCGTTGCCAAGCACCAATAAGACCATTTAGTTGTATAGGCGACGCCTCAACGCCCTTTCCTCTCATGAACTCGACTACGCTAAAAGCACCATCCAGGTCACCAGCGCCAATTAGTCTCTTCAGCCATTTGCCCAAAAAGAATTTGTTAGCAATGGACGAGGGCATATACTTCTGACTCGTCAGATCGATTCGGCCCTCGCTCATCATGTCCACAAAAGCATACAACGCATTCTCAACTTGATGAGCAGTCAAGAAACATGCGACTACTTGGTCGTATTCTGAGAGCCCCATATCTTTCCCTAAAAGCTGTCTCATCTGACGGTAGGCAGTCCATGCTTTTTGTTTGCCTTCCTCGGTTCCCTGTTCGCAACAAGTCCGAATAAGCGGAAGCAAGATACGAGGGCTCATATTGCGGCTGAGGAGCTTATTTATTGCTCGTTCCGCTTGGCCCAAATCACCGACACGGCAGTATATCCTTGCGCCAAGTTCCCAGAAGTTCTGAAATGTCTCTGAATTTTCAGCCCCCAGCGTACTTATAGAACGCCTCCAGTTCTCCATGGCCTTGGACTCCCATCCGTCGACAAAAATGGCTTCGATGGCCAGGACCTGCTGTGCAGGATCAAGAGTAGCCTTGGCATCGCTCATATCCCTGGCCAGGACGGCAATTCGTGATAAGCTATTAGCGCTGTCTTTTGAACTCGAAAATGCTCTCCAGAGGACCTGCCACAAAGCGGGAGGGACATCGCTCCAATTTTGAGCCAGGGCTAATCTCGTCGAGTGGTATGCCTTGTATAATGACTGGATTGCCTTTGGCTTCAAGCCTGATTCCTTTTCTGCAAGAACAAATCGCGTAACGATAGAATTGAATTTGGTAAGCTTTCGGCGTCGATTCGTCGTTATCTCATCAGGGTTTATCAGGACTTGTGGTATTGACTCTCGACGTCCATCAGAGGGTGTACCCTCTTCCAATGATAGCTCCGGCACATCCCCAACGAGCTGCTCTAACACTCCCTTGGGAAGATTAGTACTTTCTTCTTTTATCTTATCGTCGATCGACCGTGAATAATCTTCCAGTTTCGCTATGAGTTTCTCAACGTCGTCCGCAGAGCTAGCTTTGCCCCAGTCTCCCCCCATCTCTTTCAAAACCTCTCCAAAGGCATCTCTCTCTTCTGGATTGCGAAGCCCTCTCCCTAGATTGAGGAGATTATCTCGTAGTTCAGCGGTTTCGGTACCACTTAACGATTCCTCAAAGGCGTGCCCACTGGACAATTCTTTCCGGCTTCGATCGCCCTGCTCGAAAAATCGAACAGAAAAGTCGTCCTCATCGCTTTGCTTCTTTCCCGAAGCCTGCAGTCTCTTTAACCCCTCCAAGTAGCCAGCCAGTTCAGCTTGAGTAGGTTGGCGAGTAATATCCGCATTGGGTCGTGATTGCGGTCGTGGTCTTGCCCTGCTCACTGTTTTAGAGGCTTGAGAGCTGTATGAAGCAGCCCACCAAGCCTGCGCCGGCTGCTTTGCACGACCAGTCAAGCATGAGCGGCAAACGATGTCATTTCGACATCTAAGGTCGCGAAGTATCGGTCGACATGACATAATTTGGAAGATTCAACAGAGCGTGGTGCATCCGGCACTCGCTCGTTTGAGCGCTTCGAAACTTTTTTTTCTAAATAGATGGTCAAGATTCTTGCGATTGCCTCGCTACTGGTGGATCTGCTGCCCGCCATCTCGTTATCGATAAGCAATACCAGTCGCTGGAAAGGTACTTTATATCGTAGCGCGAAACAGTGTACCGCTAAGTACTCCAGTAACTAACCTAGACCATTTCCCAGGACAGACTAGAATTCCACTTACACCACCTTGTTGGCACACTCTCATTATCTACAGATTCATATCTAAGAAATAAATTAAAGACGGGGCGCCACTTCAACTGCTTCCGGCATCATTCTCGCTTATAAACTAGATAGCTATTTCGTACTGTCGAGATGGACATGCTACACCGCAGGCTTTCAACCGTATGATTCAGAGTCGGTAAGTACCTACCATGCAGGTAGAATTGCATGTCTCACTAAAAGTACCGGCTTTTTACATGGCTATATTGATTTTTGGTAGCGTTGCATTAGTCGTTATCATGCATCTCCACAACGGCTCTGGGGTAATAACGGGCGTCGCCATCCCACATGCAGAGTCTCTTTGTTTAACTGTATTTATTATCTTTTATCTTACACTGATCTCATTCTGTCCGCCGGCCTAACTCCGCGGCTGTCACAAATAATGAAATTCCGATGCGTGAAGCATCCTGAGGGTTAGATAGGTACATGCAATCAAGACTTTGAGGACGAATCCGTCGTTGCGCGAGCTACAAAACTGAATAGAATATGAAAATGAAAATACAGGTTACTTGGCATTCCTCCCGAGTGTACTAATTGTGACATCTGATTAGATGAGAGATAGACATATGAATGGTCGGAAGCTCGGATGAACTGACCTATGGAAGAGCTGGCCGAAGATGCCCGGCTTGGATTGTTGGTCGGTCATACTCTGACGCCGAGCGCTGTTGTTGGCATTCTGATGGTGTTGGGAGAGGCCTTCAAATGCAGGCATGAAGCCGGAGCTCTAGATAATTGACACTGTCAGCGGTGTGTTCGGTGGGGTTCCGGTGAGCGGGGTGAGAGACTCACTCGACGGCGAGTGCCCTGGTTTGGTGTAGGGTTTTGGGGCTGCTCGGGATTGTTCATGTTGGCTAGCAATAAAGGTGCCAATGGTTGTAATTGAATGGTAATTCACTCTTTCAATGTGACAAGCTTTGAGGAAATCGAATGATTCAGACAGTGATAAAGAGGAGAGGGAGGGAGGAGGAGGGAGGGGAAGCTCTTTAAGTAGTAATAGCTCCCATGAGAGAAGACAACGCAAGCCGCCAGCCAGGACAAGCTTTCTGACCATTTGCCGGAGAACCAATAACGCCGGCCAATGGAAGTACCGGTTCACCACACCATAATGACACACGCACGTCGAGCTCGATTGACACTACCATATGTCGACTTGTGGCTGGAGTCTCGATCGGCGCTAAGAGGGTGCTCTATGTAAAACTCAGCCCATTTTACAGCGAGGAAGAGGCCGATCGATGCCCAAAGAAAATAGAAGCCTGTAAATGATCCCGGAGATCGAGAAGCGGTTGAGTAAGCCACGACAAATCGTTCGACATTGTTTATATAAGGTACAAGTGTGCACGAGACCACCTTTGCCGGTAGCTGCATATTCGCCTAGTACTCCTGCTAAGACTGGTAGTTGGCACTACAATAGCGAGTACAAATCCACAGTATGCAACCTGCATTAACCCCGAATCCTTCAAGATTAAGAGCCAATGTCTCACTTATTGGGGGACTCAAGGGCGAGGGTGGCAGACCTACTATGAATTGGCACAACAGCGCCGTGGGCATCTGGCCATATCATCGCAATCGGTAAAGTTCCCCTGCCCAACTCCTCTTCTGTGGCGCTTTCGGCCATAGCGTCATCGTTCTGTGACGTCGAGGGCTGCCAGCTCGGGCGTGTACAAAGCCCATCATTCCTGGTGTTGTCATTCGTGGTTATCGATGTACATGTACCGGTCCGTATGGAGCTGCGTGGGGCTGGTGAGACCCTGTTTTGCGGGGGAGGGCCTGCCGTCGGCAGCGGAGTACGTACCGAAGGCCCCGCAGAGCTGGCGGCCGGATTTAGTGTTGATCCTGAGTACTTGCTCGGATAAGCCACCAGGAACCCCTTGTGTGACGAATTAGCTTGTCTGTCCATGACTCCACCATCCGCCGCAGGTCTCAATAGGCGCGACCATCACGTATTGCTTGCTCGCCAAACTTTTTAGCTATCTGGCAACCTTTTACTGTTCACGCCCGGCGCTCCACAAATCCTGTGACTCTGACGAAGATAGAGACTGCCTGGCGGCTTATTTTCCGAGCTCGAGCCATCCCTGGGCCTGCTTCGATGCAGAGCAAGCCCCTCAGTCGAGCCGGATGATGATAGGCGACTATGAACAATGATGCTGCGCCTAGCTCTTCCGCGCGGAATCCCGACCGGCTCTCACCACCGGGTATCGGACCCAACAACGACACCAACAATGCGGAAGCAGATGCCCGCGACCGTCCTGGGTCACGGCAGCGTTCGAGGTCTAGCAATGGCCGGCAGCAGAAGAGGAGGAGCAAGAAGAAGCAGAATCCAGGACTAGCCAAAAAGCTTGGATTTCTCACACATCTGCTCAAGACACTCGATCTTGTCATTTTTGCCGAGCTGAGCTCTATGTATTATATGGAGTGCGTCAACATATTTCCTTCCCTCATTGGTCTCGTTTGTGAAGAATTCACACACTAACACGACGCCCTGTGATATAGATGCTCCATGCTCATGTTTCTCCTGCGAGCCGTACCGCAATACATGTATCTCTCCCCTAAAGACGAATCTTTCGCTCTACTCATGCCGGCCACTCATATACACGTCTTTGTGATACTAGTGCCCAATCTGATATGCATGCTGTTGCATCTCTTTGGTTCACTTCCTCTAGGACCTGATTATCATCGAGGATACCAACATGGGGGGATGATTATCGATTTCGTCGGGCAAATGCCTTCTGGTTATAGACTATATTATATACTGTTTGACTTGGTCATTCTTGCTATCCAGTCTCTGATGCTTTCGATACACAACCAACGAGAAGGCCTACGAGTTGCGCTCAAGACGTTCCGCCCACTCTCCAATCGAGTTCTGGAACCTATCCCTGGACGCTCTCCCGAAGACCTAGACGCAGAAGAGCGAGGAGTTTCACGGCATGAATCGGGTGTGACGGTCAACGAGACGGATGAGATTGAGCTGCAGCAGCTTGATAGACAGGGGAATGGCGAAGGGAATGGCGAAGGAACAGAAGAACGCTACGACCGCTACGAGCAGCCTGTAGCTGCTGCTGGAGATAACTCCAACGACGAATCACTGAGAACACATTTATCCGATATCATGAGCTCCGGTAACGCTGTGCTCAACGAATATCATGTAATTCATACAATGAAAACCGCCTTGATGAAGACTGGAGGCTCAACTGCCCTGTCTCTCCAGGCTATTGGCTATCGGGCAACTATGGCGAGAATACGGACTCGGCGTCGAGGTGCTACTCTTCGGAATCAAATAACTCGCCCTGTCAACTAGGGCATGTATGTACATATTAATATATACCTACGGAATGGAGTAATTCAACTTTTGTCATAACTAGCAAAACCTCCACAGACTCTATATTTCGCTGTAATTTTCGCCAAACGGCCAAAGCAAGACGAGGGAACATGACATCTTTTCCTATTGATTAATTAATTAGCTTAGGCGACCTTCCTTCCAACATTACCGACACCAGTGCCCTTGACGGAAACGATAATATCCCCACTGTCGTCCTCATCGACGTCCCGCAAACCCCAGCTACTTGCGCCAAATGTCTTTAGGTCTCTTGCGAGCTCAACTAGTTCCTCCGTACCGAGGATATCTCTACCAATTCTTAATCTGCCAACATCTTCTGAGCCCATTGCCATCAGGGTAAGCACAGAGCCTGCTGATACAGGGGTCACGCAGCCACCCTTTGCAATGGTCTCCAACAGCTGGTAAGCGCATCTCTTTCCAATATCTTCTGGGACCTCTCCACCGGAAGGCAGCACGACGACGTCTGCAGAGTATATTACGCCCACAGAGCTAGATTCGGCCACCAAGCTCAGGCCGTAACCAATGCCCAGTCTTCGCTTGCTACCAGCTTTATCTCCTGTAGGCACCAACGGGGCCTGATCGTACTGTGCTGCGATGTGGATGTCCGTGACGAATGGGTTGAGAATCTCACGGGCAGAGTGTATCATGCGAGCGTTATTTGAGGCAGACACGCCAGTGCAATAAGCAACTCCGCGAATCTTCCTTACTCGGCCGGGACTTCGGTTGAGATGCAGCGTCTTGGGCAAGCGGACTTGACTGGCGAAGCGAAGCTCGACAATACCGCCGCCACCTTTGCCGCCAGGGCCTGCGCAGGAGCGCTGCAGAACTCGGAGCTCAATTCGTGCGGGAGGGATGCCGAAAAGGCCGAAGAGAGGAAGAATAGCAGTACGGAACGTATCGACCGAAACATCGCCCGTCTCGGTGGAGGATGTAATGACACCGGGCCCGGAAAATCGCACGTTCATGTGCGCCTTTGAGAAGGGTGCCAGCAGACACAGCGGCAGGAGGAAGTAGGTGATACCCCTCGTGCAGGTTACGGGGATGCTGTGCTCGATAACGTCGCCCTCGGCGGCGCCCAGGCCGGCAATTGTGCCTGTGATGAGGCCCGGGTGGTATGTGATTGTGGTACCGCTGTAAGAGATCTGCATGGAGCTGCCGTTGGTGACGGCCTCGAGGAGCCGCAGGAAGGAGACCTCATGGGAGGCGAGACCCGGGTTTGTGGGCGAAGAGCTTCGGATCTTGGAGATGTGGATGGGACGGCCGGTAAGGGTCGCGATTGTGAGGCGCCGGGCGAAGGACCGGTGGCCGGTGAATCGGAGATATTCAGGCGAGGAGCCCGACATTTTTGTTCTTGTCTTTCTGTTACCCCTCTTCTTGTGTATTATAGGTTGCTTGTGAATTGAATCGCTCTTCTTTCCTTGGTTTTTCGTAGATGGGTGAGCAAAAAAAGATATGGGGTATTATATTGTTTCTTTTTTATCGCAAGTTTTTTGGTGTTTGCATGGAGTAGAGGAAAATTATTGTTTTCTGCCGGCGGATTGATTTTCAGTAGCTAGGAAGGGTAAGCGGTGGACTATTTTGGGATAGCGCAAAATAGCACCCACTAGTCGCCAGTGCGTCAAGAGCATCAATTAATGCAAGGTTGAATATCCAGATATAGAATATAATAAAAAAAGCAATTGCGTTAATAAATATTGATATAAATAGCCTAATAACTCAATAAGTCATTACTGAAAGCTATACTGCGCTTTTTGTAGTAGTCTTTGGTATTGCTAGTATTCAAAATGATTTTGATATCGCCGGGCTCACATATCATCCATTGCAATTTCAACTGTTAAAATCCACAGTTCATTTTCAATAAAGTACCAAAGCTATATGCAAAAATCTCGAATTGACGGCCGCCCTCCGCTCATATATACAATGCCAATAATGCTCTATACGCAATTATATCAGAACCTTCTGGTCTAATTTAAAAGATTTCCGATCTAAGCCGTTTGAGCAGTCGAGAATAAAGTTGCAAAAAGACTTTTATTAAAACAACGCCGCGCTTGGAATTTACGATTTTTCTATGCCTTCACCATGAAGATCTAATATTTTGTTAGCAAATGAATTTTCTTAGAGAAGAGGAGAGAAGATGTATAATCACCTGTTTTAATGCTTGGGTATCCGCGAAAGCAGCTCTCTTCTGGGCAATGAACCGAGATCTGACAAAGTTACGGCTCATTGGTGTTGATGTGCCTGTGCTTATCGGAGTAGCAGTGCCAGAACGCGATGCTGAGGGAGCCGCATCGGGCATCTCTGTGTCAGATTTGTCTGCATCCTTCTTTTTCTTCTTCTTCTTGTCCTTGTCTTTTTTGTCTTTCTTCTCCTTCTTCTCCTTCTTGTCCTTTTTAGAGCTCTTCACCTTTTCTGAGCCGCTATTTGACGATGATGGGGTTTCCACTGTATCGTCTGATTCCGCAGCATCTTCACTGGTCTCGGCTAGGGCCTTATCTTTCTTCGACTTCTTCTTTTCCTTCTTCTCTTTCTTTTCCTTCTTTTCCTTCTTCTTTTCCTTCTTGGCCTTTTCCGAGTCACTGGATTCAGTTGACGCAGATTTTGCCAGCTTCTTAGCCTTTCGCTCTTCCTTTCGCTGCTTCTTCTTCTTCTTCTCGTCTTCTTCATCTGCCGACTCCTCCTTGTCTTTCAGAGCTTCAGCTTTTCTCTTCTTGGATTTCTTGTTGTCTGTTTCAGAAGAACTCTCTGATTCATCCGAGCTGTCTTTTGAATCGTCGTCCTCTTGCTCCATGACATCACCAACCAACAGACCTCCTCGCACGAATCTCATCGGACCCCATTTCTGCTCCACATAGGCGTGCATCTTGACCTGTAGTCTGGCTTGTTGCTTCTCTTCCACTTCGGCTTCGGATTTTCCATTCAGGCGGCTCAATAAATCGGAGAAGACGTCGAGACCGGTGACTTCGTCCTCCTTGGACTTGCTATAACCGAGACCCTTCATGTCATCCTTGAGCGAGACCCGAATATACGACGCATTCGCAGCGGTGTGGAATTCAGAGTGCGCTGAATCTTTGGCTCCCAAGAACTGACCGGGCTCCCAGCCTTGTGATCTCAGCATCTTCTGGCCGAACGTGGTGGTGTCGCGAGTCCATCTTGTGTTGTTGGGATCGTGCTGGATTTTCCGGCGCCTGAATTGATATTAGCGACTGTTTCTGTCGATGACTTCGTCTGCAAATAACTTACGTCCTTGACTCAGCAAGCAGCCCCATTGTGTTGACTTTGTTGGAGAGCAGGCGGCTCTCTTCGCTTTCTGTATGTAGATATGTGTGATTCTGCGCAGTCAAGCTTCGAAACTGATTGCGAAGATTGGGCTGGCAAAAAAATATTAAAGCGGGGTAAATTGTCTTATCGCGCGCTGTAATTGGATACAGAAGCAAGTGCCGTCTGGCTTGGCCAAAACAGGCTTAAGAGAGGCTAAGGATGTTGAAGGCGGCGGGAATGCCCCTGTAAATCCTCGCTAACATCGTGGCGCTTTACTGGCAAAGCAATCCTTCCAAATGCAAGATGAGCTTATCCAGATATTTTCTATTCATTATTTGCCTTATGCATCGCTTCTTTAGACATAATTCCAATTAAAACTTTCTCATATTTATTGAAATGTGTTGATTCTTAGGATGATATATGTGAGCTTGGTGCTGGACTGCTATGGTGAAGCTGTACGCAATTCCACAACTGACATCTCACGATGCATTCGTGTTTTTCACTTTAACTGTCATAGTATTTTGTCGATTCTCATAGTAACATGCCTTTCGCATTTTTTTTATAGAAATATGTAAATAAATTCTTAGTTCATGATTATTAAGATCAATTGCTATGGCGCATGAATGAACTGATGTAGGCATTTGAAAGGTGCATGTACTTTGTTACTTTACTTAGTAAGTTGTCTGCATCTCAGTCTTGCATGTTGAATGGTCTACGTTTTAGCATTAAAGATATACACGTAACACACAGTTAGCCATTAATTTTTCTAGTCTATCGATATGTCTTCCAACATCACTTGAAACCCTTGATGGATATTGACTCGTAACTCCGGAGACATGTCACTGAGGTGGGTAGGATTAACAGCTTTTCTGGGCCCGTCCAAGGAGACTGAAACTGATAGGCAAATGGCTCCACGGGAGACGCGCAATGATGGACGCCAATATACCTGGCCGAAGGAGTTCAAATGTCTGGTGCTCGTGATAGCGTAGCTTACACCATTTCATCTTCAGTTGCTTAGTCCGTCGCACAGGCTAACAGGGATGCAAGTTGCGCAGAAGCTATTCTTGGACGGCTGAGAGAGAATTCCCCATAAGGTCATACAATGATATGCTGCATATAACAAACCGCACTATGCATTCATGCGCGTATATCTTCACGGCAGTGCTTTGCAGATGGGTCGCCATTTCGACCGATCCCGCACAAGGTGAGGGTCATGCTGTACACATATGTACTAGCAACGCATACGTTACGCCACATATTGAGGCAAATAACTATTACTACTATTACTACTATTAGTAGCTATTAGTACATGCAAAAAGAGAATCCTCATCATGCGCCCGGAATTCTTGTGGCTTGTCTATAGCCCATTGTTCAACGCCCTTTTCTCCCGGGGTTCGCACGGCATGCGTCAAAGGCGCGCTTTAA
The DNA here is from genome assembly GCF_050947405.1 of Trichoderma evansii. Taxonomy (NCBI): domain Eukaryota; kingdom Fungi; phylum Ascomycota; class Sordariomycetes; order Hypocreales; family Hypocreaceae; genus Trichoderma; species Trichoderma evansii. The sequence goes on from NW_028145176.1 coordinate 259,773, forward strand.
TAGGACAATCTGTAAACGCCGATCTCTTAGCGGGCCAACAGGGGAGGCTGCATTTGATGTTCACGCGCCTAGTCTTCCTGGCAGAAAAGAGCAGAGGAAAATAGCCATCGACTCGCTGCTGACCCGCTCTCAAAACTGACTGTCGTCCATTGGGCTTCACATGCCGGGCCGTGTGGCCCTTGGGTTGGTCCAGAAGACTTCGCCGTTACTAGTTTGTATGTAGCGCTTGGAGTGACGAACCAGCAAGCGAGCGGCGCTAAAGCCGAGATTAAGAGCGGAGCCTGGGCTTGGATGATCTCCAAAGTGATGGGTATCGAATTCATGGAATTGCTAGTATGTATTAGATAGTTGTGGATTTGTTTTAGAGAAATGCAGGCGGTAGGGGGCATCGCCTTGCAGTGGCATCAATAGTTGACTGCCAAGCGGGAAACCAAAAAAAAAGAACCCCAGGGACTCTTGCAACCATACCTAGGCACACAGCTCTATTATTATGCACATTGTTATTTTACTATGGACTTTAATTATCCTCTGCTAGCGATGTTTACTGCCTCTACTGCCTCTACTGCCTCTACTGCCTCTACTGCCTCTACTGCCTCTACTGCCTCTACTATTTCTACTATTTCTACCACTACTGAGAATATCTTGTAAATGGCTTATGTGTTCGTGTGTTATTCGAGTCTTAGCATAGGCTTCCAAGATGACATATCATCTCACGTCATAGCTGAGGCAGCATTAAGATGGCTGTCTGGCACTTTACATACCGAAATTGGCCATTTTTATTTCCGGGATAATAATGCTCATACTACCCAAGTATGCACTTTGTACAGGCATGTGTTCTGGATATTCAGCACAGTTCCCACCTTGTCTTGTTGTGGAGAGTCATGATAACAATGGCGTAGCTTCTAGCCTGTGGGTTAATGACATACTTGTTTTAAGCTCTGAAGTAGCGGTGCGGGATTTGCACAAGCCTATCCATCTCTTGGGAACTTTTCGAAGGGTGTTGTTACGAATCCCCTATCATTGGAGGCTGTACACTTCCTCTATCTTCAACCTCTTCTCTAGAAGCGAAGGACCAACATACTAAAGCATCCGAGGCACGACTTAATGTAGCAAACTCCGAGTTACAAGATAAATGAAGCAGAGATATTCTTCACGATCTATCCTGCGCGATGTCTCTACCGAAAAGAGCTTAGCAAATGCATCGGCTACTGCAAACCACTCGGTACATAGTCAAGTGCATGGTTAGCTTGATACTAAATAGGAAACTTGGGATCATGAGCACAAGTAAGAGGGTCCGGGGTCTGTATGGGGGCCTAACATCTCAGCGAATCTGATTGCTTCTTTGCATACGCGTGTTCGTAAACCGCAACTAGCTCCTATCATATCCTACCTTCTAGGCCTGCTAGTGACTGATCATTGATAACAAGAAAAGAAGCCATCACCATAATGGTAGGCCTTCGTAGTTTGTAATGGTGGAATAATGGCTACTACCCCTATCACTGGTGAATACTTGTCATGTTCATACCATAGATCTATATTTGCATGTATCTCATAATAAAACGCTCTGGCTTTTGTGTGGATACTCCAACTCACACCCTAGATTCAAGCTCCTCCATCCCCATGGCTTTCAGCTGGTTATGACTCGAGCTGGGTCCCTTCTTTGGCTGATCCCTCCACATCTTTTTTTCTTTTTGTCTGGCTCTCTCTTCAAGTTTTGTTCTCTTCTCTTCTCCCATCTTTGAGTCTGGCATCTATGACAGTCTCTTGGTTGTGAGCTGCCTCTTTGAAGCTTCAACTTTCTGGGGATATTCCTTTAGTCCTTTCTATATCACTTTCCGGTCTTCTCTTGTCTGATCGCCAGCTTTAGAAACAATGGGCTTCTTAAACTGGTGCTCCCGCTGCTCAGGCGGCTTGAGCATGTTGGCATTGATCGGCCTCTCATACTGGGTTATATCCCGAGAATCGATTATTGAAAACTACGGATTTATTGTATATAAAGGTGCAAGTACCAATGAAGGAAGTTATTCTTCAAAAACCACCGCCGTCGGTGCTGGTATATGGACTATCATCTTTGCTTATTACTGCCTCTTGATTCATTTCCTGGTTGCCCTTTTCCCTATACGAGCGTGTTGGTCCATCTGGAGCATTACAAAGTCACTTAAACAATCTGCGCAAAGCAGAGCCGTCCAGGATTACAAAACAGCTGGCCTTCGCCGCCAAAGTTCTTCGTCTTCAATCACTAGTTCAGAGACGTTATCTTCCAGCGACAGCGACAATGTCTTTTCAACGGCAAGCGAGTTCACTGATTCCGAATCCGAGCTTTCTACCGAAGGTAAAGATAGCTCTCAGAGTGGGCCCATCATCCACGCCATTATCATCCCCAACTACAAAGAAGATATGGAAATTCTCAGAGAGACTCTAGACGTCTTAGCTTCTCACCCTCAAGCTCAAAGTTGCTACGATGTAAGTCGAATAAATCTTCTTAGAGTTACTCCCTTGTCACTGCGCGTGGAGTCGTTATGCGACATGATTGGCGGCGTGAACTAGATGCTAATTGGTCATGCGCTGCTTCCAGGTCTACCTTGGCATGGAATTACGAGAAACTGGAGGCGAATCAAAGGCTTTGAGCCTTGTCCAGCGTTATATCAAAAAGTTCCGATCGATTGATTATACACTGCATCCGTCAGGTATTCCCGGCGAAGCTGCCGGGAAGGGCAGCAATTTGGCCTGGGCGGCCCGCAAACTTAGCTCCAACTATACAATGTCTGTCCGCAAGAACGTCATTGTTACCGGTATTGACGGTATGTCATTGCTATCTGATAATGATATATTTTTAATTATAACATCATACGCTAATCATGTACTTATAGCTGACAGTCACCTCTCATCGCGATACTTTGCCCAGGTCTCATATATGCACACTACTTTTATCGAGACTGCTTCTTCTACTCTGTATGCTGCTCCTATAATTTTTGATCGGAATGCCAACGACGTCAATGCAGTTGTTCGTGTTGCCGATATTCTCTGGTGCGCCGCTGGAATGTCTGGTTTATACAGCAGCTCTGTCATTGCTCCTCCTACATCCGTATACTCCCTGCCTTTACAGCTCGTTGATCGTGTTGGTGGTTGGGATTGTGACTCCGATGCTATTGGAGAAGATTTACACATGTTTATCAAATGCTTCTTCGCTCTCAATGGGCATCTTACTTGTCGTACAGTGCTCAGCCCTGTTAGCCAAACCAACGTGTCTGGAGGCGGGAAAGGTGGCTTTCGAGGCTCTCTTATGGATATGAAGGCCCGTTATAAGCAGGCAATTCGACACATGTGGGGAGCATTAGACAGCGGATTCGCATTGCGCAAGGGTGCTGAGATGTGGAAGGACAGGAAGTATACCTCCAGAGCCTTCCGCCCTTTGCACAAAACTTGCCATGGCGACAGTCTTGATGAGTATTTTCCCGAAGCCCAGCTTGAAGCAGGCTCGGAGCTTTCAATCGAGAACGACGCCTTCTCTGATATAACGAGAGACACATTAAAAGAGCCTCACTGGGAACACATTTTCTACTTGGCTCACCGTCTATTCGAAGCACACTTTCTCCCTCTTCACATGATGATCCTGGTAGTTGCATCTACTCTATACACTTACGTCACAAAGGGTGGTGAAGATCCCAACAATCTATCGTGGATATTCTCAGCTTGCAACATTCTTCGGCCCCTTGGGCTTGTGGAGGTGGCAATCTACATGCTCATCTACGAGAGCTACCACCGAGTTTGTGTTCGCGCCCGTGAGAGGGACATGACCGAGGCTGGGTTGTCTGATGGTATGTGCTTTTCTCATCGCTCTCTGAAGCAGAACTTTGTCGATTATTTTCTGGTGCCGGTGGTCGCTCTTTTATATGGTACTTTGCCATGCGCCCAGGCGGAAATTTCGCATTTCTGGACAGCCGATTTGGAATACGCTGTTAGCAAGAAAGCTATACGCCAGCGAGCCAAATCTGTGACTGTAGAAGATGTTGTCTGAGCGTTTTATAATGATATTATTATGGGATATTCGCCTGGCATGTGTATTATGTGCCAATCCTGAAAATCCCTACAAGAGTGCAAGCAATGTTTTGTCGAATTCATCAGTCTACTGAAAGAATTGATTTGTTTAGCAGTCATTGGATAACCTTGAAAGAAGAAGCATGGAGTTGGGAGTGTATGCGCCAACACGGCCACGAATTTTAAATGATGGAAAGAATATAATGATAATCTACATAATCTAACAACTAAGCTTTATATCTACTTAGTATAGAGATTTAATATAGTATATATACCTCTCAAGCGGGAAACAAAAGATAGGAAATCTTACAACCAACCATAAGCACATAGCTCTATTATTATGCACTGTTATTATTATACTGCCTCTACTGCCTCTATAGTTTCTACTGTTTCTAACACTCTACTAAGAATACAGTTTTTAATTACTTATGTGTTCGTATTTCTATTTTTGTGTGAATTTTCATCTTGCAGTCCCTGTTTTTTATCCCCCCCTTGCCTACATAGTCACTGGATAGTTAATACTCTAAAATGAAAGCAAGACACCGGGAAGGATACCCAATAACAAATATTCGCATTTAAGTGTTTATCCCAAATCACGAGATTTTCCTTAACTAATCTCCTTGATGATTGAAGATGCTAGTTAGTCAAACTTTGGAGCGCCAAAACGCCCATCTTATTTAGAGTATGCGACTAATGCATCGTTTCCGAGCTGTTGCATCCGCAAATGTTAAAAGCCGAAACTATCTATGGCGTGCAGAGTTGGAGATTAGTGGGGCCTGTGAGTCTGGCGACGAAACAGATGCGAATCTACATCTCAGCCAATCAATGGACGACGGTACCTGGATAGGCGAGATATGCTTTAATGCAGCATCAGATTGGCGCTTCTAAGGAGAGGAGCGATATCAAGGCCAGATTGTGATGTGCAAGTTTAAACGGACAGCGGTAGTATCGGCGGGGAGGATTTGGCGGACCCTTGAGCACAAGAGAAGGTGATAACTTGACATTTCGCAGAAATCGATGAATCTTGTGCATTAATGCCGCTCTGGGTTTATCTGAATAATTACACTGAAGTTTAAAAAGTTTGGGAGGTCCTTATGCTTGGATGTTCTTCCTATGTTGAAACAAAGGGGTGTAGCTTTGGAATAGCTGCATGGAACATTTATCACTATTTCGGATTATTAATATAATAGAGATGACTCTGAAGAAGAATGGATGTAGCAAAATATAAACTCAAAATCTTTCTTTTTAAATTTAGAGAAAAAGAGTCGTAATTTGAAAAGGGGACTCATGGTAATATATGCGCAGGTACTAGTCATGAATGCAGAGCAAGGAATGGATTTTTATATGCAGAGAACCGTAAGTGATATCAGCCTATATGGCGATCAAACTGTATATAAACTGCTATACGGCATATTCAATAGCAAAACTCATAGAGCAACGAATTGGTAACATCCAAAGTTATTATAAATGAGTGATATGGTGCTCACGAGACTGGTATAGAATAGAAAGCGATCTCACTGCTGACTGACATAGAATAGAAGATTTATGCCCAAATTGAGCCAAATTGAGCCAAATTGAGCCAATATGAGATCTTTTGATAGGAAGATTGAAACAAGCATATTGTAATGCTCAATTCTCACACCATGAATTGAACAGTTAATTCACCTCTGAGTAGAGAATGTACGTCACCCATCTAACGCGAACATTTTGACGTATCACGATGGCTTCTTTCCACAATCAGCAGGCGGTGAAAGGCGTAGAATGGCGTAGAGATCCACCCACATGCATAAGTGGCTCCATCCGGGCGGGGTTGGTTGCTGAGCCAGCGACACGGATATCGATAAGCGCCTTATCGTGTCATTCGATTGGTCAGCCTTAGCAGGTGGAGAATCTACTTAGATGGCTGAACGGAGAACGAAAAAAAAAAAAGAATCGACTAAGAAATTTTTTGAGCTTCTCGCCTCTTTTTTTTCCTTTCCTCGACGCGATCCTCCAGACTTTGGAACACGCAGAGCCACATTCTCTCGAGAGTTTTTTTCTTCGCTTTCATTTTACAGCCTCTCTTTTGAATTACAGCTATAATAGCCAACATCGAAATTTAATATTTTCATCACAATGGCTGCTGTTCCTGGTCCCGTTTATGGCCTCGAGGTCCCGGCCGGAGAGGTCTTGATCCCGGCCAACTTGGAATTCCCTGCCTCTGTATGTTTTTTTCTCTTTTCCCTCTGGCTGCAAGTTCTTTAGTGTGTTATCATTGGGATTGAGCTCAATGCGACATGAAGCGCTCATGTCACTGCTTGATCGAAACGATTCCACCAAAAGAAAAGGCAACCCATGGTAGAATGATGTAGTCTTGTCTGGTTGACGCTAATCATTGATTTTTCATATCATAGTTCCGCATCACTATGGCCGCTTTGGATCCTACTGAGGAGGCCGATGTTGATGATTCCAAGACCCCCTCCATCCCTCGATCAACTCTGCGTCTGGTCAAGCGCGCCTTCTCCAGCTACAACGAGGACGAGGATGACGAGCTCAGCGATTCATACATGAACGCTCTCCTCGGAGGCTCTGACGACGAGGACGACGAGTCCAATGGTGGCCCTAGCGACCTCTCCAAGGCCAAGAAGCAGAAGCAGGCTGCTGCGATCAAGAAGCTTCTGGAGGCCGCCAACGGCGTTGAGTCTGATGACGAGGAGATGGAGGATGCTGAGGCCAAGCCCAAGAAGGGCAAGAAGGCCGCCAGTGCCAAGGGCAAGGGCAAGGCTGTTGTGGAAGAGGAGGAAGACTCCGAGGATGAGGATGATGATGATGATGAGGACGATGACAGCGAGGCAGGCGATCTTGAGAACTTCGTTGTCTGCACTCTCGACACTGAGCGGGTAAGCTTGACAGATTATGAGAGCCCCATGAAGATTTTTTTTTCTGGGGCGAAACTCATCTAATTATGATTCATACGATATACTAACGCCCATTCCAGAACTACCAGCAGCCTCTCGATATTACCGTCAACCAGGGCGAGAAGGTTTTCTTTGTTGTCTCTGGCACACACACCGTTTACCTGACTGGTAACTACATTATGGACGATAATGAGGAGGATGAGGATGAGGATGAGGATGACTACGACCTGTCTCCTGATGATCTGGACTATGGCCTGGGTGAGGATGACAGCGAAGAAGAGAGCGACGACCTCGACGACCTTGAGGATCCTCGTGTTACTGAGGTCGACTCCGACGAAGAAGTCCCCAAGCTGGTTCCTACCGACACCAAGAAGGGCAAGAACAAGCGTTCTGCTGAAGAAGCCGAGGGCCTTGACGAGCTGATCTCCAAGGCTTCCGAGTCCAAGCTTTCCAAGAAGCAGCAGAAGAAGCTCAAGAACAACAAGGGCGAGGCTGTTGCCGCCGAGGAGAAGGAGGAGGCCAAGAAGGATGCTAAGAAGGTCCAGTTCGCTAAGAACCTCGAGCAGGGCCCCACTGGATCAACCAAGCCGGCCGGCAAGTCTTCTCTCGGTGTCAAGAACGTCCAGGGCGTTACCGTTGATGACCGCACAATCGGTAAGGGCCGCACCGTCAAGAATGGCGACACTGTTGGCGTCCGCTACATTGGAAAGCTCCAGAACGGACAGCAGTTTGATGGTATGTTTCATCCATGACTACGTTTATGCTAGACATCGCAGCTAACATGAGATTCCTTACAGCCAACAAGAAGGGCAAGCCCTTCTCTTTCAAGATCGGCAGGGGCCAGGTCATTAAGGGTTGGGACGTTGGTATTGTAGGCATGGCCATCGGTGGTGAACGACGACTGACCATCCCTGCTCACCTGGCTTACGGCTCAAAGAGCCTGCCTGGCATTCCTGCCAACAGCCAGCTGACTTTCGACGTCAAGCTCCTTGAGATCAAATAAATCAGAGTCAAAAGTCAATTTTAAAATGGGACCGGCGTTGGATGATTTCTGCGGCTGCGTATATTAATTCTTCATCTCTACCCGAAGCTGGACATGGTTCAATATAATTGGCGTTTCCTTTCAAATGCTGCTCAAGGACGAAGAGCCTGAGGCCGTAAACTGCTGTAAGAGGCATGAGGGATTGTGCGATGTGACCCCTACATCACATGCGAGTCCAGCTTGGACTAACGAGGGCGAAGATCTGGGATTGTTTGAAAGATGGGAACATTATGCGAAATGGGCAAATGTTGGCCCTTGTGTTAAATATCGCAGCCGTTACTAAAAGAATTGGGACGGCTCTGTTATGGTTCGTGAAGGCGATTTAGACGTCTATACAGTAAAATACAACACGATAAATCATCACCATGCTTCTTATTTCACTCGCATTTGCCTTCCTATTATAAATCTGCCGTGTTTGACAAAACGTTTACGATATTTACCCGCAGAGAAATGCAAAAGTGTCTAAATGTGGTCTCTTATCGGCTTCGCTCTCTCGCAAAAGTTTGGAAAAGAGCGATCGAGAAATGTCCATAAACATGGAAAGAGCATGTGATAGACAGCGCCATATTTTATCAGCTGCTGCTCTTCTGCTAATCTTCCATCCCTCTTCAGCTTCCATCTCTCTCCTTTTCTCGCCACGCGTCTTCGTCAACATTCATGACGCCGTCTTTCATTCATTCATTAAATGCTAGCTCATAAAAGAAATAGAAAAATACAATCAATAGAGTCTATCGTCATACTCTTCTCTTTCTTTTTATTCAGATCGAGCTTTTTTACCGTTAATTCATATTCATCAAACAGAAATGCTACCTCAACGGCACAATGGCCAACGAACTTATCCAGTATTGGACCATATGCCAAGTGGCCCAAACGAATCTACCGCCGTATCGATCCAGCCTCTATCAGATGGCGCAGAAGGCCATGTGGGCTCTGACATCCTGAAGCTTCATCGCAAGGGCTCAAAAGTATGGTCTGAAATTCGAGACAAGCTGATGGGGAGGGTAGGGAGGAATAGCCACGGTAATTAGACCATTTGCTTAGCATTTATAATAGGGCTTTTTATCAAGTGCTGATACCTTATAGGCTCACAAAGTTCTGCTGCTCTTGACTGGTATCCAAACGATCCGTTTCGGTCTTTGAACAAAGGGAAGAATCCGGTTGCTGTTATTTCCAGCAGCGATGCCACGATACTACGAAATGCAAAAGGGGCAAAGGGATTCCAGGTGGCGAATGGACTTATACAAAAGCTACGGCCCAGCAATCTGAGAATTTCTCCACGCTCTACTATTAAGGCTTGCGACTCTTCATCTCAACAGAAAGATTTGCTCTCAGGTCTTCCCAGTGTTACAGAATCTGATGATTCGAGCGAGAGAGATCGGGTATGGTCGTCCGCCCATAGCAGCAAACTGACAAACCCAGAAGATAATTCTACAAGGAAGACATCAGTCGACTCTCGCTTTTCCAGCTCACCTTCAGCGAAAGGAGGGAGTCCAAGAAGAAAGTTAAGCCGTCGGAGCCGCTGGACTAGATCCAGCCCCGAAGGAGCAGGCTTGGGAACTATCGAAGAGTCGACGATAGACAAGCCAAAGCCAACTATATTGACGGTAGAAAAGGTAGCTGCGGCGAAAATATACCTGGAGACTTACTTTAACGAGCTCTGCAGCGAAGCGTATCGTCGCTCTCTCCGGCGCCAGCAATTTCATCAAGAGCTCTTTCGCAGCGCATATATGATGCCTGGTAATAATAGCCTAACTTACAATTCTTTCTATTACCGGGAGAGCTGTCGCCTAAGAGATATACGAATTTTGAAATCCAAATGCACAATTCAAGCAAAACAGCAAAATATAAGCTCCTGTGCTTCGAAATACGAGTTTCTCAAAGTATTGGGCAAAGGTAGTTTTGGAGTTGTCAAGCTGGTACGTGAGAGGCCAGACTCATCGTATTCTTACCCAAGTCGGGTTTTTGCAATGAAAGTCATACGAAAGTCAGACATGCTTCGAAGCAGTCAGGAGGGGCATCTTCGCGCCGAGAGAGATTTTCTTGTTTCTTATGAAGGATCCAGCTGGTGAGAGCATTCTATATGTTTCATCTTCTCCTTTTAACTAAGAATCTTCATTTTTTGACCTACCATTTCTCCATTAGGGTCGTGCCACTGATTGCAAGCTTCGATGACTTGTCAAATCTATATCTCGTTATGGAATATATGCCCGGCGGAGACTTCTTGGGCCTATTGATCCGAGAAAATATACTACACGAAGCTGTGGCATGTTTCTACATTGCCGAGATGATACTAGCTGTGGAAGAAGCCCATCGTCTTGGATTCATTCACCGCGACATCAAGCCTGATAATTTTCTAATATCCAGCTCCGGACATCTCAAAATCTCCGATTTCGGGCTTGCATTTGACGGGCAATGGCCTCATGACGCATCATATTACAACTACCATAGGCACTCACTTTTGCGTACATTGAATCTTGATGCTAAAGGAGATGAAAAGGATCAAGAAGATTACAAAGGTATCCAAGGCCGGTCTGAGAAAGCACATGCTCTTACGGGAGATCTTGAGCGGCATGAGGAGCAGAGCTTAGGAAGTGACCAAGACCTTGCTACTCTTTTGGAATGGAGGCACAGGTGCGGCAACCGTACGAGGGCAAACTCTGTCGTTGGCACAAGCCAGTATATGGCCCCTGAGGTGATCCAAGCACAAAATTTTCAAACGTACTACGACGGGAGGTGCGATTAGTAGAGCATTGGCATCATTCTGTTTGAGTGTCTCTATGGGCACACGCCTTTTCTTTCAGACGAAGGAAGGAAGCCCACAAAGCAAAATATCTTGGTAAGCGGATTTGATTGAAAACCACACCAGCTTTTTATTGAACGTGGATACTAATGCCATTAAAGGCTCACAAAGAAAGGTTTCGGTTTCCTGTGAGACCTTTTGTTAGCGATAAATGCAAAGACTTGATCTATCGTTTAATCCAGGACAAAGAAAGTCGGCTCTGCTCCAAACGATACCAAATGCTCGATCAAAGTCAGCCGGGAATAGGGATACTGGTAGATAGATACGGCCGATACGTTTTCCCGAATGATGCTGAAGATATCAAGGCACATAAATTCTTCAAGCCTATTCCGTGGGATACGATACAGAATGTTTCACCACCCTTCGTCCCCCACATCCATAGCCTTGAGGATACTCACTATTTTAAGGAATCTGAGCCTCTTGACGATCGGACAGAGTCGATGACGGGAAAACCTGTGCTTACTGACGAAGAAGTTCGATGGATTCTGCGAGGGTATAAAATGGTCTTACAAGATGTGGCGATTCGCCTTATCAATATACCATATGATTCAGGAGCCCTTCGCAGCAGGGATTTGGAAATTGACTCAATGAATGCATTTGAGGACGAAGAGAAAGATTTGCTGAAGAGATTTATGAGGGAATATGGGCGGAGAGTGCCCAAGCGGCCCAGGGATATTATTCTACGAGATGAGCATATGAAGGATACAGCCATGGCGGTGAGGAAACAAAGCGCCTTTATGGGTTATGCATGGCATAGCGTGAGGCGGATGACCTACTGATGCATATATTAATGAGCTGAAGCCCTGAATTATTTGAAGGGCATTGCGAATAAGAGGATGTGTTTTGATCAGCGTAATAAAAAAAGGAAAGAAGGAAAGAAGAAATCGCGTAGCAGGTTTAATGAATAGAATAGAATTAATTGTATTGATTCAGGAAGTGATTATCCAATATACTCATAATATTTCTAGCCGAGTGCTATTGCAATCTTTCCTGCTGGCCTTTAATAACCGCTGCATACGTCTGGTTTTCGCTATATATTATTATTTCTTCTATTTTCTGGCATATCTTGCAAGCTACAAAGCTGCTTCTTGTTTTATAGATTGAAAATTCGTGAAAATATCCTTTGTAAAGAGTTGTATCCCATTATCATAATAACCAGAAAAAAAATATAACTATTAACTACAGATTGCGGTATTTCATGGGCATGGTTACTTTTTGGGTAGTGTGCCACATCTATACATTGGCAGTTGAAGGTTTCTCCGATTTATCTGGCGAAAGAAACGACTTGGCAGTACAAATTTCCCATTCAAACTCCCTAAGAGCACGAATCTCAGACCAGAAGAAGAGGAGCGCGAGCAAGCCGTCGACAACGCCCGTGGCAAGACCCAGGCTGGCAACAAGCATGAGGATAAAGGCCACGAAGTTGCGTGGGCTCCACCAAACGGCGACGAGGCAGCCGATCCAGACGAGCAAGGAAGCGTAGAAGTGGACGCCCCGCCAGAAGCGTTGGCCAACCTCACGGGTCATGTACCAGTCCGTCATGGCGAGGATTTCGTCGTAGTCGGAGAGGGTCAGGGGTTGGGTGTCGAGGACTTGGCCTTCTGCGGGGGTCTGGAGCTGGGCGTCTAGTTCGGGAACGGGGGAAGAAGGTGAGATTTCGTGGAGTTTGAGGATGGCTGAGGCGGCGAAGTGGTCAGATAAGGAGACGTTGAGTTCAGGATGGCGCTGGGTCATCTCGACGGACGCGGAGTGGACGACCCAGCCGCGAGATTGAGAGCCCGGATTGGAAGCATCATCGGGTTGGAAGCGTCCGGTAGTGGCAAAGACGTAGTCGAGGCGCTTTCCGCGAGGATCAGGGCTGTCTGCATCTACAGGGCAAGGCTCAGTCTTGAGCTTCTTTTGGGCGCTCTTTGACCAGCGCCAGGTATTGTAGAGGCCGTCACTGGTCGATCCATTGAATTTGATATTATAGCCGGCAGTAGGCACAGCGAGACCTCGAGCCTTTTCCACGGGATCGTCTGCAGTTCCAAGGGAGCTCTCTGGGTGGAGGACACGCCATGTGTCTCGAAGGGGAGTGCGAGCGGTGATGATGCGATGAGGCAGTGAGCGCGGCGTCATGTTGAAGTCGCCGAGGGCGACGACGAGGCGGCCTGAGAAGGAGGCGGCGCGAAGGAGCTTGGAGATTTCCCATGCTTGGGCTGTGCGGTGGCAGAGATAGGTGTCTTTGGGACCACTCTCATAAGGGGCATGGGTCTGTGACGATTGTTAGTAACTGATGTCAAGATTTGTAGAATGAGTGGGAGCTGGTGAATAAGAGCTGATGAGTGGAAGTTGTATGGAGTTGAGATGAGAGATACTGTGAAATAGTGTGTGTCTTGTTTCTTTCACTTCTCTAATATATACCTACCTATGTATATATATGTATATATATACATACATATCAATCATGATGAGAAGGGATATGAAGAGTGTGAGATGGAATAAGTCAGGGCAAATGAAGAATAAACTCACGTGAGTATTGAATACTTCAATCACATCATTCTCCCCCGGGCCATATCTCACTCCAGCAATTGCCACTCCCTTGCCGACATACCAGTCGCCTCTCCAAAACGCCGTCGGCCGGCCGTTAAGCGGATACCTGAACATTGAGCTTGTCTCCACAGGCCATCGGCTCAGCAGTGCCAAGCCGCCGCCAAACGCACCGCTGTTGTAGAATTTGCCATAGGGCAGAACATCAGCGGTAGCCTTGCAGATGGCCTGGTAGTCGTCCCGCGTCCAGCATTCTTGGAGACAGACGATGTCTGGCGGAGGGTCCAGGAGGGCCAATTGCCGGCCAATCTCAGCGAGACGCGGCTTGCGCAGGTCGGAGATGACGAGGAGGCCCCAGCAGTTGAGCGAGAGAAGGCGGATCTGCGTGACGGGCTGGTTGCCATGGCCTTGGGCGGCCGAGGCATCTGTGGATGTCATGGCGAGGCTGCTGAGGGAGTGACTGAATCGGATGCTATGCTGGTGCTTGTGACGAGGCTGAGAGCCTAACCAATTGGGCTAGTGCGGTGCAATGGAATCAATTGAGAACCCCGTATGCGTTTGAAGACTTGATTAATGTCAATTGGATGCGCATGTATCATCAGCTGAGACGATGCATGGTTGTGGTGATGGCTGCGAATTGGTGGTGGTGACGATGATAATCGCAAGTTGTCAGGTTGCAATGCTCAAAGTATCGACCTATGGGCAGGGTACATTGTATCGGCATAGTGCTTTGTAGCTTTAAAGTTATCCATAGGGAGCTGACAGTGGCTTCTCTTCCGCTAGCCAGCATACTACGACGCTATAGACGAGCCTCTCAACTACAACTATAAAGAGCCCGTTTCCTCACGCTGTGCACCTCTATTGTAAAGAATCAAAAGATTAAAGGAGATCTCGCCATAGCAAATAGTACCACCATCTTAACTAGGTAATTACTTACGTGAACAGCATACAGAGCAACTGGACCGGGCAAAACGGGTACGTACCGCAGATCCAGCGCTCCCGGCACGGCTCCAGTTAAATTTCGGGAAAAGTTGCCAGCCCAAGCCAAAAACCAACCGATTATTGGCACCTTTATTCCTAAAAAGGGCCATTGCTAGTGCAGCCGGCCAAACAACTACTTTCCACCTCTTATAAATCGTGCTGATGAAACATCCATTACAAATGCGCCAATTATAGAGCTTTAAACAAGGGACTTGGAAGAATAGCAGAAGCCCATATACACGTATTAAATGCATGAATTGCTTATCAATCCTTGAAATGTTTTTTCCCGCCCGGCAGTGGAGATGGCGTGTAAGTCAAAGTGACTGGAGAGACAGGGGCCAGCAGTTTAGATGCCGCACGCTTGAGTGCGATGACGATATTCTAAGAGCTTATAAAGAAAAGAAGCTCTTGTTGCTGTGGAGCATGAGAGGAAACGGAAGTATGTAGAGGTTGCAGTTGTATATATATATATAACGAGATCGACGCCTCTTCTATAACAGGAAAACAGCGTAATTTCCCAAACCTGCCTGCTCTTCATCCTCCTCCTCCTGCTTCTCTCATTGAGCTTTTAAATCTCCAACACCTTCTTCTTTTTCTTCCTCCTAAAACTCAATCCTAATCTTAAATTAACCTCCTAGCCCAACATGCCCGAAACCGTCGAAATCGCCATCGTCAGCTTCAAAGACTCCCCTTCATCCCCTCCTCAAGCCTGGCTAGACAACCTCAAGACCTTCGCCTCAACCCCCGGCCTCATCGCCCTCTACTTCGGCCAGCAGATCGAACACCCCGAGAAATACAACTGGGTCGCCCGTTGGACCGCCCAGTCAGCCATCGACGACTTCCACAACAGCCCCGGCTTCAAGGCCTGGGCCGACATCTACGCCGCGCCGCTCGCCACCAGCGTCATCAAGACCACAGAAGAGACCACCAACGACCCGAGAATCCCTCTGGAATCCCCTTGCACTGAATTCTTCATCAACTACGGCGCTGATGACGATTTTCACAAGGAGCGATTGGATCCGTTTATCCAGACCCTCGTGGATGCGAAGCTGCCGGGCATGATTGGCGGCGCCACCGGCGAGTATAAGACCGTCATCAACGTCAACGAGGAAGTGCTGGAGCAGAAGGAGGTGATTCTGCTACTGGGCTGGGTCAACAAGGAGGCCCATACTTCCCTGCAAGGAAAGGATGGTGGTATGTTTACATGCTTATACAAAGTGATTGATCGGAGCTGAGCTGATCTAATACTCTCTACAATAGTTATTGTCACCAATCTTCCTCGCATTCTCCCTTACCGCAAGGATCATATCCTAGTAAGCATAAATCAATTCTACATGGCCAAAGCGGCGAGAGCCAAGGCATTGTATGCTAACGATTTATCTACAGTACCATATCAACCTCAAGAAGCTGTAAAAGCTACATACCCCAAATGAACGCATTATAGAAGATGCCTGTATATGATAATAGTTTCGGCATCAAGATAGTGCCTATACGCACTACATGCCAGCTTTATGTTGCACCAAATAGACATTTTATAGCGCCCCAAAGATGAATTAAGGGGAGAAAAAAAAAGGAATTTCATAATGAACATAAAGAGAAACCATATCGCATATTATAGAGCATCTGTCCACTTTTGTTTTGCAGTCCCTTGGCATCATATCAAACGATGACCCACCTCATGTAAAAACCAGCTTCGTAGACTCCCCATACTGATAATCAATGAATCAAAGTCAAATCAAATCAATCATCGTGCCGCCAAATATTCCGTAGAGCTCTGTTTCTAATCATCATTGCTCTGCGCCCTCCTTCATCCACCCTAAATTCAGTCCCAGTCACAGCAAATATCCCGTTTCTAGACGGCCAAGAAAAGATAAACGGCAAAAACAATAAAACCGAGCAGTTACAAAAAAGGGAAAAGAAAAGAATAAGAGAGAAGAAGTCCAAGTATCTGTAGTAGTTGCCAGCATCACAAGGCATCTCATTGATCCCTCGGCAAACATATTACCTAGTGCAGCCAGCCGACCTTTCGCCCTGCCCTTTGCGCCGTCATTCACTGATGATTGCCCTCAATATTAAAAAGCAGAGCGACTTTAACCATTCACATCGTCGCTCTTTGAGAAGAAACCGACAAGGAGATGTGGTTAAATTCGGTGCTTTTCAGATTCTGTCGCTCGATACTGGTTAGAAGCTTAGGCTCCCGTGGATCGGTTTTGCGTCTCACCAAGTCGAGAGTACAGCATGTAAAGAGCCATGCGGTTGCACTCTTCCGTTCCCGTAATCGTCACTAGCCGCTCGTTGCTGTTGTCCTGGGGCTCGTTAATCTTAATGACGCTGCCGCTCATCTGCCGTATCTCATTGATCTTCTGTCCTCCCTTGCCGATGATGGCGCCGACCATGTCGTTGGGGATGTAGATTTGCTGCGTGATGGGGCCTCCTGGCATGCCGGCATGCATGGGCTGGCCCTGAGGAGCGCCGTGTGCTTGAGGGCCGGTATGGGGAGCCATGTGTGGCTGAACGTGAGGAGCAGCCGCCCCGTATGCGGCAGGTTGACCTGCTCCGTACTGCATGGGAATCGCTGGAGCACCATGAGGAGCGCCGTGAGCGTACGGCTGGGGGTATGGTGCAGGCGGCATGTGATGAGGTCGGCGCTCCTGGTGTCGGCCGTAGTTCTCTGTGCGTCCGTAGTGGCCGGATGCCGGCTGCGGGCTGTAGGGAACCACCTGCATGCCTCCGGGGATAGAACCAACTGGTGCACCGCTCCTGGTGGCATATGCTGAAGCGCCGGGCCCGCCAAATCGTTCGTTGAGCTGCTCAAGCAGAGTGCTACCGACATAGTAAGTGGCAATGTGTACTGCATCGGCGACGCCCATCACAACAAGGGAGCGCTCGCTTGACATGGGGAGACATGAATCTGAGGCATTCAGTCGAGCGCCGGACGCCTCTTGGATCTCTCGGATCCGAGAGCCGCCTTTGCCAATGATAGAACCAATGAGGATATGGGGAATCAGGAGACGAAGGGGGTATGTCTTGGAAGAGGCGGTGGATGCCTCGGTAAGCGGTTCGTTGTTCAATGTTCGGATGATCAAACCAAAGGCCTGTGTAATGAGGAAAAGAAACAAGGAAGAGAGTGTTAGTGCTACGGCCATAAAACAAGAAATTCACGACATGTTACAAAATGGGGAGACTGGGGGGATGGGGGAGAGGGGACTGTTCGTTCGCACGCACCTTGGCAACTGCATCAACGATGCCACTAACGGTCAAGATTCGCTCGACAGCTCCCTTCTGATAGTCGCTGACCGTGCACTTGGCATTGGACATTTTGCGAATGTTTGATACGTTTTCGCCACCTTTGCCGATGATGGTGGCAGCCTCCGGGCTGGAGATGACGGCTCTGATATGGATCCATGAGCTCTCATCGTGAGCAGCGGCCGAAGCAGCCACGGCAGATGAGGATGCTGTAGAGATTGGGACAGTTGGGGTGGCCTTGACGCTGGTGCCCGCTTCGGTTGCGGTGGTATCCGTTAACTCTGTGGCCGCGACGCCGTTGGCATTTTCCTCTTCGCCATTCTGCTCTGCAGTCTCAGAAGGCACTTCAGTGGGAAGCTCGAGCTTCTCCGTCTCTTCGTCATGCTTGGCATCTTTGTCCAAGGCGGGTCGCTTGGCCTCCGGCTGGTCAGTTGCTCGCGATGGCGAGGAAGGCTCCTCGAGAGGGCGCTTAGCCGACTGAGTCGGTTGTGGGGGCGAGGCAGACATTTTGTTTCCTTGAATAAAATGGAATGGTATAGTTCACAGAAAGATGAAGACGAATTTAAGCTTCGTCTAATTGGTGGCGATCAAAGATCCTCTGAATTTTTCTTTTTATAAATTTCTTTTGTTTTCGATTGTTCTTCTTAATCTACACTCAGGGGGTTTTCGAAGGAAAACGTGCTGGTGTAGTGGCTGGAATCGGTAATGAAGGATCGGTTGTCTCGAGTGTGCAGGATTTCGTGATGTGACTTTCTGGTGTCGCAAAAGGGCGCTGCCCAGACTGTGTGTAGCGGAATAAGTGTGGGAGGAGTTGTGTTCTCAAAGGGTGGAACTCTCTTCTTCCGCGTCTAGATGATCCAGAGCTTTCGCAAAAAAAAGGTGTCGAAATGGTAGGGAATTTCGATGAATGTCCCAAGTGGTGAGTGGAAAGAGAGGGCGATGATGAAAACTGAGTGGCTGATGGCAGTGGTGGTGATGGTGCAGAGGATGGTGAAGCGTATCGTTACTAGGACGGATATGTCTCGAAAGCAGAGAATGAAGAGACGAAGCGCTCAACTCAAACCTTTTTTCCCCTCCTTGGTCAAGACCTTGTGAGTATCGTAGCTGACGCTCACGCAATACCAACACCTTGCGCGTTTGAAACTCCAGTTATCGACGGCCCGTGTCTTGCGAATGCGGATAAATCGCCTCGACGATGCAAATTGTCGCTCGTGCACGCTAAAGCGGTGGACTCGGACAGAAGTACAGACAAAGAGGGAGTAAAAGAGACCGAGGCTGATTTCCAACCAGGATATCAAGCTGAGTCTAGATGACGCGAACAGCCGCACGCGGAGACGGTTTAATCAGCGGCGAGACGGAATCTCGCAGGGCGCTGGAAACGATGACACGTAGATGCCGATGCGATCGGATCGATGGCTACGAGTCGGCGCGTGGCGAGAAGGATGATGGAGAAAAGAATCGGCGGATGGGAAGAAGAAACTTTGGTGAGACGTCGGAGTTGGCAAAAGGGCCAATGGCTCCCTTGCTGGAGATTGCCCGCGAAAGCATCACGTGATGACCCCAATTGGACTGCGAAATGCGCGACACGCAGCCGCCAAGATAAAGTGCGGCGGCAGGTGCACAGTGCGGCCTATGCAGACCTGAAAGAACGCTACGGGGAGCAGGGAAGCTTTCCAATGGGCGGTCGCTTCCCCGCAGCGCGTCTTAAGCCTCTCAGAAGCTAGAATCTCGCCGCTACAGGGAGAGATCTATACCGTATATAGACAGTATATGATACGGTATACCTTGCGCCTTACTCTCTTACGACATTGAACTGGCGCATCTTCTAAAGAAAGCTTGCAGCGAATCAACCGAGATACTCACAACGGACGAAGCTCACAAGACCATGGATGATAGATCTCGCAACAACCCAGAGGCCCAGTCCCATGCGACAAATATTGATCACACCTTAAAGGAGCTTCAGCGAAAAGTCCGCGAATATGAGGCTCAGCTAAACGAGGTAGCTACCATTCGTGATCGCGGCCCAAACAGCATCTAACTAAGCAGCCATAGTTGCGATCCGCAGAGTATGAGGCCCCCAGCACCGCTGCTGGCCAAGCCCAGATCCTCAAAACAGCCTTTGACGATGTTACCAACTCTGAACCCTTTCTCCCCTTCCCGGGATCAGTTCTCCCTGCGCTGCTGGCTCTGCGCAAGACACATCAGACGATCCAGGAGTCCAAAGCCTTTCTAGCTTCGCAGACAGAGACGACCGAGAAAATAAAGAAGCAATTAAAGGATGATGAGTCTGCTCTGAAGGACCAGCAGCTACTCAACGAAGCCCTCAAGCAAAGAATCGAGACTTTGCGTACAGAGGCGAATGCTGGAGTCAACGCGAAGCCTGAAGATGAGGCGCGCAAACGCATCGAAGAATTACGACGAAAGAAACAAAATTACAACAAGGAGACGGGCAAGTTGATGAAGTCCCTCAAGCGCTTCATCGACGACCATCTAGCTGTGATGCTTGCGGCAGAAGCCATGGGCGGCCCCGTCGTTGGAGACCTAATGGACGCTGACGTCGAGGAGATCGCCGCGGGCTTCAACGCGCAAGGGAAGCTCAAGAAGCCTAAAGGCGAAATAAACAAAGACAAGAACCAGCGCCGCATAGATGAGATTTGGGGCCCTAGCGACGACAGCGGCAAGAAGAGAGATGTGGCTACGGCTGCCGGCGAAGAGATGCGGCAGCTTACCGAGGAGCTGCTCAACAAGCTTGTCGAGGCGAAGGGCAGTAGCTCAGATGCCTACGTGAGGCTTCCGTACGAGACGGCGTCGGCGAGGTTTCTTATCAGGTCCAACGTTGCGCAGTTTCACCCGAAGGATGCTATGAGGATACGGCTGGTGGACTACGGACGAGAGCTGGATGATTAGAATAGTGTTATTCGTATATCAATTCGAGTCTCCCTATTTAAACAGTCGCGTTTGCTTGTTTGAACAGCCGAATGTTGAACTCGGCCTTCGATTCGCTGACGCCGGAATACAGTGCGCATCGCTAGTAGCTATATGACCTATACCGCTTCTACTTATCTCTGTAACAATGCTAGAATAATTGATATTAATATTGATATATATTCTTACCGCCTTAAATTAGCGACCTATTCTACCATTGATACCCAATGGCATCCCATCAAGTCGTACCAATGCCCTACGCAAGGAGGCGGCCATCGCAAGTCGCCTATGACATCCATCAGCAGCCAAAACCCCACCACCTCAATTGGACCAATTTACTCCCCGCGTCAAACCACTTAGCAGAACGCGTCGCGGTCGTGTCGCCGCCCCTCCAAAAAAATCCCACCACTAACAGCTTGTTAGCTACCACAGACCAAACCTTTCTCACACCGACTTCCTTTTTCTCAACAATCCATTGGATTTGGTACAACTCGCCCTGCCTAACAAGTTACCATCAAAAGTAAGCGATACTCCACCGAAAAGAAGCAAAGCCCAAAACCTTGTTCCAGTTATTCAGCTCCTTTCTCTGCCTAACAGTTATCCTCCCTTCCCTTCCACCAGACCTTGCACAATTACAATTAACCCAACCACAGTCATTTCTTAGATCATTTCTCTAAATTTTTGACATTTCTTTATTTTAACCATGTCCTCAGCTCCTGAAGTCAACGGCACAGCCTCCCCTCCCGCCAAGCGCATCAAGACTCTCCCCCTCGACGGCGACGCTGAGAAGGACCAAGACTCCTCCGTGACACCTCCTGCCGTACCTCAAGAAGAAACACCCGCCAAATCAACAACCACAACTACAACAATGGAGGCCTCAATCCCCCTGCAAGTCAAGAAGCTCACTCCCCAGGGCAGACTGCCCACGCGGGGTAGCGCATTCGCCGCTGGCTACGATGTCTACGCCGCCAGAGACACCGTTGTGCCTGCGAGAGGCAAGGTCCTCGTCGATACCGACATTAGCATTGCCGTGCCCGCTGGAACTTGTAAGTGAAAGAAAGAAACAAAATGCGTCTTGTATGGACCAATTGGCTAACCAACAATCTTATTACACAACAGACGGCCGAATTGCTCCCCGCTCTGGCCTCGCCTCCAAGCACTTCATTGATACCGGTGCCGGTGTCATCGACGCCGACTACCGTGGACCCGTCAAGGTTCTCCTCTTCAACCACTCCGACACCGACTACGAGATCAAGGAGGCCGACCGAATTGCTCAGCTGGTGCTTGAGAGGATCGTGACCCCCGAGGTCGTCGAGGTCGAGGAGCTGGAGGAGAGTGTACGAGGAGCCGGTGGATTTGGCAGCACGGGCAAGAACTAAAGGATTCAAATTCTTTTTTTTTTTTTAAATAAATAATGACATGATATGATATAATAAATGGCGGCGAGGTATAGACGGACATGCAGAGGGATGCAATATACTACCGAGTCAGATCGGTACGGAATGAAATAACTCGTAAAGAGATATAAACAGCTTTTCGATTCAAGTCTATAAAGATGAAATACTAAGCCAAAAGATTTGATTCTACGCCGTTGCCTGACCCCCGTGTCTAATTCCCATTCGCCTTTTCCATCTCCATCTAAACTTTCGTCGCCGCGAATTTTTTGCTGGGACTCCGCAAGCTATCCAGGTTGGTAACCAGCTGCAGCTCCGCCGCCTTCGACTGGACATAATGCGCCTTATCCTTATCATCTCTATCCTCCGTCTTCAGCTCCGCCCACGTCCTTTCTATCACCACGGGCATTGCATCCCGCGTCTTCGCCAAGACCTCATGCATACTAGCCAGCACCTTCTCCGCCGCCCTCGCCAGCGGCAGCTCCGTCGCAGGCACATCGTCGTCGCTCACCCAGCTCGCGCGGCCGTGCAGGCCAGGCACAGCGCCGGTAGCTTCCCGGATGCGGCTCGTAATGAGGGCGCCGAACATGTCACCCGTGCCGCAGAAGTAGCAGTCGATGGAGGGAAAGGTGATCTTGAAGGTCCGGGCCTTGCGGTCCGAGGTCATGGTGGATCCGATGACAGAGAGGTGGGAGGGCGGATGGTCCGGGGTTGTGAAGCCGACGGAGGTGATGATGATGTGAGGGATGTTGAATTTTTCGTGCAGCACCTGGATAGCTTGGGTGAGGCTGTCCATGTCGACGATCTTAACATCTGAGAGTTGTCTGTAGAGTAAAGGGGTCAGTGGTCATGACGTCTCTATCAAATATGAGACTATAAAAACTTACTCGGCCTCAAACTGATTTGGCAGTATCAAATCTGCATAAGGGAGAAGAGCCTTGTATGCGGGCACAACTTCCGGCGCCACATACAGCTTCCCATTATCTCCCATCACAGGATCCAACACCCAGAAAAACTTGCCCGGAATGTGTTGAAACCTCTCCCTCAGTCCCTTGGCGATGTTTCCCACCGCCGTGACTCCCTCCGCGCCGGGGATGTACCCGGAGAGCATCATGTCAAAGTCATCCAGGTACGATTGCTTCAGGCCCTTGTATAGGTCGGTAATCTCTTGAGCCGTGGCTCTCGTCCCTGTCCATTGCTTGTAACCTGTATGATTGCCTAGAGTGAGAGAGACGCAACATTATGAGTCAGCCATGTCTCACAGGATGCTCTTATCCCCTCAGGCCAGTATACTCACTGAACTGCACCGTATTCAGAGCGGCAACTTCATTCCCCAGCGACTGGAGCACGAAGACGGCGACTTTGTTTCCCACGTTGCTGCAATGCCACGTTAACTCAAACTGTCCAACGATATCTCATAGAATAGCGGTTTTCACGCTTGCTTTCTAAGTCCAAGTCATACCCTGAGACAACCTACGAAAATATTAATTAGCCCAGCTCATGAAATGAATTTTCATAAAAGGTTCATTGTGAACTCCTGAGGGCAGCTTACATGGCTGGCGACCGCCAATACTCGTGGCGCAAGTACCACTGAGTCAGACATGTTTTTTTTCTCCTTCTAGGAAATTAAGATTATTGAGCGCCGAAGTCCGGAGGCTATCTTGAAAGTTATATGTCAGATAGGAGAAGAAGAAAAATAATGATATGTTGTATATGAAATGAATGGAAGAAGAGAGTCGGAAGTTTGGAGAAGCTAATAGTCTAGCCCAGGCCAACTCAACCCGGCTGATGATAATCGCTTGATGAATAATAAGCTGGGCTGGCTGGGGTTCCATGCGGCGGTCCCGCCGTCAGCGGAGGGAGATTTAAGCCACAAATATCGGCGGGTAAGACAACAGGCTACTCACCGCTAGGATATGTCTAGGAAACAAGAAACTTTGTCTATTACTAAGGCGATAATCCAACACAGCAAGGGAGAAAAAACTCAAAAGCGCACAACTCTGAGAACTAGCACAGGGCGCGTGAGACGTTATCATGGGGTAGGAAAAACGCCCCGCCGACGGCCGAGACTACGATCCGGCCTAAGCCATATGTAAGAGCGTCTAATATCACAAACCCAGTTTAGGCGTTAAAAAGGACCATAGCAGAAAGAAAAGCGAGATGGTAGTAACCTCTCCAGCACGGGACAAGGTCAAGATATTTCAGGGAGGTAATTATTGGCTTGCAAGACTAAAGCTAGGCATATGCTCATTCATTTTTGTTTTTGTTCTTTTCCTTCTTTGCTACAGATCATGGTTAGAAAAACAAAGAAAGAAGCTTATAACTGTAACAACATTCTCGATATCCATTTCTTCTCTCTGTCATCAGTGGGTAGTCGATCAGCCGTGATGGAAGGTTTGGGTCTTTTCTACCCAAAGCCCGGCCTGATATATGCGGAGATTGTGTGTGTTGGGTGTCTAAATTGTAAGGCTCAAGTGGAATAAATTTACTCCTCATCACCAATCTATACAAATGTCACAAATGTCAGCATGATACACTTTTAGCATAAAAATATGTATAGTAAACGTTGAACGGACCTTTGGTGCAAGGTAGAAACGCAGGTAGCTGCTGCCAGAGAGGTTGTACTCAACCAAGAGCGGCACCTCGCTGGAAAGGCAGATCTTGACCTGGTTGGACAGGGCAGCAGCCTTGCAGAAGTTGACCAGGTACTTAAGAGAGAAAGTCAAAGAAACGGGCTCCGTCAGCTCAATGTCGACATTCAGATCGGGCTTGTCAATGTTGGTGTGGCTTCGCAGAGTGACTGAGCCGTTACCAATGTCACCGTTGCAAGAGAACTTGACGCCATCCTTGGAGGCCTCGATACCGACTGCAAGTAAATCGATATTAGCTTTCGTCTAATCACTCTCATACATATTTGTCCACGCAAGTGGGTTTGGGTGCATATAACATACCTGACTCTGACATGGCAGCCAGATCTGTGCAAATTCTTCGGAACTCAGCCGCGGGCATAGAAATAGTAGCAGCATACTCGGTCTCGGGGATACCAAGGTGCTCCTGGTCAATGTCCATGAGCTTGAGGTCGTACTCGCTGATGCGGTCGTTCTCGCTGCTCTCAAACACCAGGTTCAGAACATCTGGTGCGTCCTCGGCCTTGATCGTCAACATGTCCTCGCCCTGGGCAGCTCGCAGCACCTTGGTCAGAGACGTCAGGTTGACACCAAGGGCAATGTTGCGGTCGCATCGGTAGGGAGAGAAGCCTTCGGCCTTGAGCATCATCGACACGAGGGCGACGTGCGAGTTGTCCATGGCCTGCAGAGCAATACCAGAGTCATTGCAGTCAAAGTTGCAGTCCTGGACGAGGTCCTTGATGGCGTCGACAACCTATGGTTCGTCCTGTCGTCAGTGAGGTCTTGCAAGACGCGGGATCGTGTCAATTTACCTTCTTCAGGATGCTAGCCTGTTCCAACCGTGCTTCCAACATTTCTATCACATGTTAGGCTTCTTGTCTTCTTCTTTCAAGCGCGATCACGAGAGCATTGGGCGTGGACAAGAGGGCAGAGAAAAGAGGGGGATGCACGAAGCAGCAGCGCTTCCAATACGTACTGAATAGATGTGTGTGATTAAAGAAACAAAGAGAGGTAAAATGAGTGAATGGCTGTGGAAATCCGGATGCAGTGCAAAGGCAATGGATTTGGCGCTGCACGGTGTGTATCACAGAGTTTGTTGGTGAGGAAGAAAGATGCACGTCTTTTTGGTGGAGGGTGAAGCTCTGGGTCGCCAGGCAGAAAAAAGCACTTAACACGACGACACGAAGCTGTGGGCAATTGAGACGCGTCTAGCTGGAGACAGACGCCAATTACACGCGGGGCAGGACTTTTTTTAGCGTCTGGTGCCTGGAGCTGAAAGGTACCAGCACCTGGGAGGCCTGAGACGCCTGCAAGGGAGTACCAGGTACAGAATGATTAATTCCAAGGTGCTAGCAGGTTGACCTGTACAATTCAGGCATAAGCTTTACTTAGTAATTATTATGTCTGTTTTACATCAGACCAAAGGAAGCGAAGTGTGAAGGAAGAGCACAAGCCAGGAAATAGGAAATTCAATTGCATCATCTAAATAGCATTGCATCCGCAGCACTCAATTTGGTGGCCCCATCGTCCCATCTATGCTGCATTTCAACAAACAAGATTCCAACAGCCCACGCATGTTACCGCAGATAATAAGCATGCCAAGTATCAATGTAATATACAAAAGTTGCGTTGCGCAATACCCCGTGTCATACGCCTTGTCTAAACCGCGAAAAGCAAAAATGACAAACACAAAACAAAACAAAGACCAGCCACTAAGCCACGATTTGACCGATTCTAAGAGAACAAGAGAAAAAGAAAGACGATGAAAAAAACAAACAGCCTATCGCCACAAACCCCGTTGCCTTTGTACCGTATCTTACCCCATATGACGAAAGGAAAAAGATGGAGAGAATGAATCAGGAAATCAGAGACAGATCAACAAAAAAAGAAGGAAATGAATGTTTAAGCGAGAGACGTGATGCTGCCGTGCGCCTGTAAATGTTGCATGAAAAACAGGCCAAAAAAAAAAGTTGAGGAAATGATTATCGTCGAGACGTGTGGATCAGAGCTCACATAGAGATGCGTGCTCCGGGTGGAGCACTGGCTCGCTTTTGAGGTCGTAGGCTGATTACTGTTTCCAGCTCTCTCAGCATGCCCTTTGTAGCCTCCAGCTGCTGTCGAGCTGCGGCTCTATGCTCCCTCTCTTCCTTGACCTTTGCAATTCTCTCTTCTCGCGTTAGCATGCTTCGAGGTCGCGGCTTGGCTACCGCTTCAAATATTTCCTGGTCCTCTTCAGCATCGTTGATCTCTGATGCCGGCGGGGATTCACCGGTGAGAGCCTTGAAAGCCTCTGCTGCACCTCCCTCGCCTATTGTTGTAAGTCCGCTTAGGGAGCTGGCAGGCGATAGTAGCGTGCTCATCGATGAAAGCCTCTTCTCGGTCCTATCAATACCTTGGGCCAGAGCGGCTCTGCCCTCTTCCCATGCCGCCATGAGCATTTTGAGATCCACTCCAATGGAGTCGTACTGCGACATAAGATTGGGTCCTATTTCAGAGATGTCATTGGAATCGTCTAGCGCTCTATCGGATTCTTCGCGCAGTAGATGGAGCTTGGCTTGTAGGCCTCGAATTCCAGTCGACATGGAATTGAGCTTGCGAACCTGGGAGCGCCATCGTTCCTTGCCTGGTGTAAGAGGCAGCGATGGAGTAGGTGGCAAGGGGAATGCTGGAAGTCGTTAGTATAAGGTCGCAGAGGTAAATATGCAAAGATACGGAAAAAGAGAAAAAAAAAAAAAGGCGGCTTACATTCTTCCTCGCTTAGTATCCCCTGCAGCCTCTCAAACACAGACTTGGTCGAGACATTAGCGCTTTGTAGCGCCTCGACGGCAGCCGTCCAGCGCAGTAAATCCTTCGCTTCTCCATTCGCATCCAGCGCCAACAGAGCGCAGAGAAGCATCTTTCGCGTAGTATGAAACCGCGCAGCAAGAATCTTCAGTGTCCTCAGCGACTCCGAATCTTCAAATTCAGATTCGTTGAATCCCAGGCGCGAATCCGAGATGTCGAAATCGCTAACGTCATACATGTCATAGTACTTTTCCAGCTCCATTTGCTCGGCAAAGCCCCTGACAACATCAGACACCTGATTGTAGTTCTGCAAAACGCCGGCAAACGAGTTTTTGAGCGCCTTTCGTAGCCGAACGCATTTTCTGCTTTGGGTGCGGTCTTCGATTCGGCTAACTGGCGCAAGGGGTAGGCTGCTGTAGAAATTGTTAGTATGTCTCATCTATGCCGGCTTCAATCGCAGCCAGAAGCCACTACAGGTAGAGAGGGCAGGGAGCAAAACTGACATTCGGTATCCTCGAGAAACAAGCTCAACTTCCTGTACGAGAGAGAGCGCGGCCTCAGTTGCACTATCAAAGTTCTGCGAATTCGAGATAAATGTGTTGATTTCAGCCAGGGATTGCTCTCTACGGTAGCGAAGCCACTGTCGTCGCACAAAGACTTGTCCTACCAGCGCGGCCGCTGCAGCAATAATAAGCACCAGAATTAGGCGTCGTTTCGTCACATGCGATGGCGCACTACTCAGTGCCCAGCTTAGGAAGACTGCGAGAGCTAGCGCTCCGACGACGGATACTATAATACCTTCGGTCGAGAGGAGAGATTGGTCATTGGTGTTTGTGGTCGAACCCGGCGTTTTCAGAGCCGGGGGTCGGTTCCCAAGTAATAAATGGCCATTCAGGAGCTGAGAAGCAATGATTGTATATCTAAATTGTTCGAGGAACCGGGCGTTGTCTGCGCTATCGAGGCTAGCGGCGAGGAGGGCCTATTATCGATTGATTCAACTCCAGATTAGATTCATGCGGTGTATAGGCGCAACAGCGTCAAGCTCCGGGGGTTCAACACGGCGGGTTTTGAACATACAGAGCAGCTTTTCTTAAGCGACTGCAGCGTCAGAGGCTGCGCCTGTGGCTCCTCAGCAAGCTCTGGCTTGTTGGTATTGCGGAATCGTGCCTTCACCAAGGGGCGACCGGTCGGCGCGAAAGGAGTCGGGCTCGCAGGAGGCGAGGATGCTATCGACGACGGAAATTCGGGAGTGCCGTCCATGGGAGCCCATTCTGCCTCCGACATATTACCTCCATCTTTGAGTGACGACGAGATCAGTCAGCATGCGCGCGCGGTTCAGGGGAAAGAAGCGACAATCTGGAGAACCTCAACATACCTCTGAGGTAGTCGGCTAGAGGCGTTTCTTCGTACACCACGGGCTCCATCAGCAATTTTCATAAGCGACTTTCGAGGTTGAACAGCAACAACGAAGGGACACTCAGAGCCATGGAGCCCGGAGCAAGCTGGGCAGGACAGGAATGCGTTGGGGGGGTAATGAACAAATGCCACAGTATGCGCCGCCGCCCTGCTCGTAGTATACTGTAGCAACTGAGTGTTGTTTTGTTTTGTTTGGTCTGATTCCTTGCGTTCGTTTCGAGGGCAGTTTTGTCTCTTGTTTCCCCGTGCTGCTATGTCTTGCTTCTGCGCGCTCGCCTCCAGTATGGTTTCAGGGAGGACGTCAGTGAAACAGCAGACAGAGTTCGAGAGCCCTTCTTTGCATGTGCTCAGGGGAGAGCCAAGCGAAAGCGGGCTGGGTGTTCGCGTGCCTTTGGGACTAGCGACTGCAGATGCAGATGCTGCCAGAGCTCTAACAAGCAGCTCCTCGGCGTCACAATCGCCTGCGGTGGCCCGGGACCAGGATGGATCGGTCGTGCATGGATCTGCCCCGTCAGCTCATTTGGGACCCCGAGATTGGACGACGGGGGTTTGCGCGGTGCAGCGTTTCCGAGTGAGGCGGAGTCCAGAATTACGGTGCAATGTCACTTTCGGATGGATATGCCTCGAATGAGGGCGCAAGTGCATATTAGGGAGCGCAGACGGAGCCACGGGGTCTGGAGTACATTCACCGCCCCATACAAATTACAGCTTCGGTGTACTTCCTGCTACGGGGTTCTTTGTATCTTTGTACCGACTACTTTGAGCTCTGACCCCTCGTGCTGTGTACCTCGTGCTTGTACCCCGTGCCATAGCGGATCATCGTGCTACGTACCTAACCTTTGAACCTTTGATGCGCCGGAATTATAGTTTTTCCCGACATACCGTGTTAGCTCCAACCATCTCCAGAATCTGGAAAGAGCTTCGAATTTTGTGGAGAGAGGGACAAATCTGAGCAACGAAGCGGGCACAATCCTCGACGCGACCCGATACGATTCGCTTCCGTCTTCCGAGTACCAGTGCGATGGCTGGATAATCTTGACGAACCCATCCTCGAAATCTTCGTCGGCGGCGCACCAATGCCCGTGCGGACATCGGCGCAATGCCGGCCTGCAATCCCGCAGAGGGCTTCTGCTGTTTGGATTACAGATTCGATGCTTCGCCAGGCCATTGAACACTATCACCGCCAATTCGCCGTTCCCGCATCATGTCGACTACTCAGCTCGCACTCTGGGCCTCTCGAGAGCCGTCGTCGCCAGCTAAACAGGCGCAATATGACGGGAATCATTCCCTCGTCTTCCACCTACACCCCGCTATGGCACTTTGACGTTGCCTGGATCCCCAGCGAGTGGAAGTGGGAGCCTCCAACGACGGTGGAGGAGCGAAAGAGAAAGAAGCAAGCCATTAATCCCTCGGCCCTCTTCGACGGACTCATTTCATGGCTAGAGAAATCTGATGGCGACAAGCCATTCATTCAGCCGCCGGCAGATGTAGCTGTCTCCAACATGTCGAACATGTCCGTGGGAGAAGCAACAGCAGTCGAGCCTCCATATCACGACAATCCCATACCAACGGAGTTACCGCAAGAATTGGTGGTTTTACGAGCCCGTATTGCCACTCTAGAGACGATAAACAGCGAGGAGTTGGATCGTTTACGGAAAGCGTTTCGGCGTGATTATTTACGCAGGATGGAGGAAGCACTTATTTCTGTCGAGGGACTGCGTCTGGCGATGGAGCCCCTTGACCAAGCCACAAGAGAAAAAATATCTGACCCGAGGATGGCAGATTGGCTCATTGCTAGAGTTCGACGCAGCCTTTTGACTGGTCTTGATGTTGCCCAGAAGAAAAATTCTGACGATGCGACAGTGAAGGAGCTTTGGATGACGTTTTCCGCCATTATTTGTTCTTCAGAGGGCAGCTACCAGGATATCAGACTTTTCAACCGAATGCTGAGCTTGATGCCGGACTCGATCAGGATCCAGATCCCTACAGATCAAATATTCAATTTGACACGGTCCTTTGTGTTAGCTCAGGCTAGCAGCAGCAACCTTTCTACCCGCTGGATAGCCACTGCGGCCCTGTTTGGAGAAGCAATTTCAAGGCTACATCCTGTACAGTTGCAAGGTCTGGATAGCGATATTCCTACTCTCTCTTCGCAGCGGGAGATAGACGAAGAGAGAGACCGAAGACTGCTATTTTCGTGGTTAATAGCCAAAGCTTACAATCCAACCACAACAAACCAAGAATTTATTCAATCGTATCAGGATCTCGCTGCATCCCGCGAGATTGATCTCCGCCACCTCCAGCTTTGGCAGCTTATTGTTGGCCGGTTAAAATCAACAGGAGCCATTGAACCCAATGTTCACTCTGAGCTTATACGAACCAAATACAGCTCCCTCTCACGGCGATGGATAGATTTGTTTTCCGCAATCCACAGCCTTCCTCATTCCACCAGCATCTTGACAGAGCTTCTCAACTTCTTCAAGGGCATCGACCAAACCGACGCCCTCATCAGCGCACTATCATCGCTTCACATATCTCGCGTATCTATCGACACCGTTCGAACAATAGCCACAGTATGCGACGATCATAAACTCGCCTTACAACTTTACGAAGCCCTCCGATCACAGCTAGGCCAGGGCGAACACATCACAACGTGGGGGTGGGAAGCATGGGTTCCATATCTAGAACGAATCATCAAAGATCCCGAAATCACACAGCCGGTACATTGGGATGTCCTAAACCTGCCCCGACTGGCGGCAACCTCGCAAAAGGCGGCTGCCGATCCGGAAGAAATCGCCCGCGAGATCCAGGCTAAGATGGCCCTCCTCGACAAGATGGGCCAGTGGTATATGGAGGCCTCGCACCTCAACGACCGCCAAGTGCTCCGGCGCCTGCAGCGGTGCGCAAGCGTCCAGCGAGCGCTAACAAGAAACGTCTCGTCGCAGGTGCTCGCGCAGGTGACGGAAGTAGTCACACGAGACCTGCAAAGGGGCCAATGGGGCAGGACGACGTGGCTGCAGTGGCTGTTGGGCATGGTCGCGCAGAAACATGGCGACGAGCACGCCAGTGACGTCTTGAAGACGATCAAGGGATGGAGGTGGATGATTAACCATCACCAGGGTCCTGCTGCTGCTACTGCTGCTGCTACTCCCAAGCACGAGCCCTTGGACGCGTGACGATATACTTAGTAGCTACTAGTCTCTTGCACATGGAGACGTATGTGAAGATAGATGATATACCAATAGATTAATTAAAGTAAACGAGCCTCTGAAAATGACAGGTGACTAGACAGTAGGATAGGGCACAGAGATCACGGACGCCACAGATTCGATGAAACAAATGCCCAATAGTGGATGAGGGCAAAGGCGTCGATGCCTAAATGCAGCGCAGTCTTTCACAACCTTTGACTCCGCGCATTACTAGTGGTTGGTACTACCGCATTCTAGGCCAATTCTTTCAGACCTGCAGGATGCTAGCAGCAGCAGTAATTTTAAACGCTCAAATGGCATTGGCCTCTTCGTACTACGCCATCTTCACGATTGGACAAGACGAGTCAAGATGCATCTCAGTGGAGATTTCTAGTTCATTCAGTCATAAAATCTAGGGGCCTAGTAATATTTAAAGCAAACAGAAAAAAACACGAATGAAATGAAAGGAAAACGTAAAAAGAGTATTTAAGAGACGCATGAAAATTCATGTAAAACATTGCATAAAAACAAGAACGCACACTTGCGTTCTCGCACAAATAAAGACAATAATTAAGTACAAGCTCTGCGTTGTAACAGAAGTTTCATAATCTGTCAACCCAAGAGATAAAAAAGAGTAAAAATAAAGAGGTTCGCCGTAGCAAGAACGAAAATTTCCAAATGGATATCGTATCATCAAACCATGTATGAACAGGTTGCTTTGCTTTCCCGATTTTGCCCGGTATAGAAAATTAGAACAAACAACAAAGAAATTCATCACTGTACTAAACAGAAAAACCAAAAAGACTTATCCAAAAAGCCGTCATAACAGAGATATATATACGCAATGCAAAAAAAGAAAAAGAAAAAAACAAAAACACCATCGCTCAACTTTTTTCTCAAATCTTTATGAGTTAAATGTAAGAAAAAAAGAGTAAAAGAAAAAGGTCATCATAAATAGTGTAGTCATAAATCCCTCCTTAGATTGCATTCGCCTGTCTGGTATCGGGCGAGTTGGTGCCATCGCTCAGACGGGCTGTGCCCGTAGAAGCTCTCCCCCCGTCAGATGGCGTGGGTTGGCGCGTGAGCTTGCTGCGAGCAATTAAGACCTGAGCAGGGCAGATCACAATCTCCTCATCGTTGGAGCCATCATCATCTCCCTTCTTGACAACGAGAGGGAAGAGGACAACGCGCACAATAGCGCCGCGGGCCTCGAGCTCTTCGTTGGTGAGCTTCAATGTTCCACTCCGCTCACTCATCATGGACGCATTAAATTGGACAGTTTGTACAAGCTCGCCGTCTGCATCATATTCAGGCTGGAGGGGCGGCAGCATCATGTACTCGGCCTTTTGTGTCCGCATCTCAATTGAGAGGTGGACGGCCTCGTGCATGACCCTGCGCAGCTGGGCTTGGATCTGGCCCTCCAGGTTAGACGGCGGCGGGAGGACCTTGCATAGGGTCTGATAGATAGCCTGGACGACAGCCTCCGTGTCCAGGTCTCGTTGCCTCTTGAATGAGTCACGCTTGGAGAGCAACGTAAGGGTAACAGCACGCCATTGGCGTACGGCTTGTGGTGGGCCAACCTCGGTCAGCAGCTTTTCCAGTGATTTGAGTTTCTGTCGCTGCTCTCGGTCCATTCCGAACAGGTACCGAGTAAAGACAAACTCCCAGATCATGTTCATGGTCATGGACATGAAGATGTCACGCCGCCTGACTCTGTCATTGAGATATCTGTCGACGTCAGAGCCATCCAGGACAGCATTGTCAAGTCGGTCGATGATCTTCTCATCATTGATCTCATTAGTCAGGCGACAGGCTCGCATGTCTGAGAATTTGGAAAAGCGAAGAACCCATTGCTGAACGTGGGAACATAGTTGTTGGCAGCGATGATCAAAGTAATCTTCGTCTTTGATGTTGAGAAACTGCACGTCGGCAGCCTTGGATTCGAGAATCTGGCGCTGCAGCTCACGGATCCTCTCTTTGGCGGCATCCAGCTTGGTCGTCAGGTCGGCAATCTGGGCATCTTTCTCGTGCAGAGCCTGCATGAGGGCAGCTTCGTTGCCATCCCGGTCGGCGTAGACCTGTAGATCTGCATAGCGGCTGTTATCCTTGTTGGCCAACTCGGTGTTGGCGCTGGTGAGGCCTTCATTGACCTCGGTCAGGCGAGATACCTCGCCCTTGAGGAACTTGAGTCTCTGATTGAGAGCCTCAATCTGTGTGTCCCGGTCGGAAAGAGCGGTGACAACACGGTGGCTTAGGTGCTGTTCGGAGCTGTGACGGGCATCGGAGAGCAGACGGTTCTCCGCTATGAGCTGCTCGACTCTTGCCTCGAGCTCGAGGACTTGCATACTCTGGCGTCGACGCATGCTGTGTGGCCTTGTTGGAGATCGTGGCGAGCCAAATTGGCCCTCGCCCAACCCATCCTAGAAAAGCCCAATGTGTTAGAAACAGGAAAGCGACGCAGACGAGAATGCGACGCGGACAAGGGACAATGACAATGACAAAACAAAGAAACAAGGGCTATGAAAAATAAGCCGTATAGAGGACAAGTCAAGCCCGCAAATGACCACGACTCGACATGCAAGCACTTCGGCAAACGCAGACAGGCAGGCAGGCAATCAGAAAAAAGCCCAGATGCTGAGGAATGCAGAGCTTCGCAGCGGTCGGGCGGAGCTTGGCTGGGGGGGTGGAAAAATCACGAGGTTGGGCGGTCTAGCTGAGTGGCTGGGAGCTGAGAAAAAAACAGCAGAACCGCAACCCAGACGGGCCCATGCAGGCGGCGGTGGGTCGGGTCATCTGCGGGCACTAATCATGTGACGAGACACGCAGCGTGTCAAAGAAAATCTCATGCACTCACAAATACATCCGTCTTGTCCTTGGCTCGCACGCGGCCCTCGTTGGCAACCGGCGCCTCGAACGGCGGAGCTATGGTCGGGGTGCTGTTGTTTTTCTGGCGCAGCGATCGCAGGTCGCCGGCGCGCTTGTCTGCCCGCCTCAGTAGCGGCGGCGTCGGGATGGACGACGATCGCACTGTGCTGCCGCTGACGGCGTCGGCCTGGTGCGAGATTTTCAGCCGCTCAGGGGTCCGCAGGCGCACCGCGCCGCTATTGGGCGGGGACTGTGGCGCTGGGCCATTGCTGGGGTCGGCCCGCGCTGGGTCTGGCTGGTGTCGTGTGGCGGACGGGATCTGGCTGTCAGAGACGCTTCGTGGCTGTTGCTGGTCAATCGATATCGCCTTCAGCGCCGGGGATTCTGGGCGCTGCAGGCCTGGTGCAATCTGAGCGCTGACTGCTCGTCGTAGGCTTCGTAACGGACCTGCCACCGGTGGTGACGGGCCTGTCATTGGTGACATGCTGAAAGAGGTCGCTGCTCGTCTCAGCATCGGAGGAGTGTCGGATCGATCCGACAATGAGGGTATTGGCGATATTGTCGAAAGTCGTCGTGGTGCCATGCCCATCCCGGCGATGGCTCCGTAGCCTTTCCTAGTAGGACTGGATCTCCCCGTCGGAGTTTCCGGTCGTGTTCCTGTTCCCGTCAACACCCTTTCCCTTGTTCCCGGTATTGTCTTCCTTTCCGAGTCTTGAGCCGCATCCCGTAGCGAGGTATCTCCTAGTCTCTGGCCTCCCAACGTAGACCTTCGTAGGCGCCTCTTTAGTGGTCGATTCGGTGCCTTGTTTACCGGCTCGGGAGTCTTGAGCTTTGCTATGGCGGCTTCTATCCAGTCTGCGTCAACTCCACTATCGCGCATCTTCTCTTCATCCTCTCCGATGGGTAACGTGCTTGTGCTGTGTCTCCTTGATCGGCTCAGGACGCTTTCTGAAAAGCCACTGTCTCTGTAGAAGCCAACTTCCGACGCTGTCGCTTCCGCTTCCGCCTCTCCCTCTCCCTCTCCCTCTGGCAGCTCTTCAACTGAAGGCAAAGTTCGCGGGGGCGACAACCTATAATCAGATGTTTCGTAGTCAGAAAATTCACCCAATTCCATTGGGGGAAGCACTGATATTTCTGATGCATTTGCCTCTCGTAGAAGCCCACCGATAGGATCCCCCACTTGAGAACTCCGTCGAAGCATCTCAAAAGGTCCAAGAGACTCCAGGAGCTCCGTTGCTTCCTCTATATCTGCACTCCCGACACGCTCTCCTCTAAATGCATCTCTTCTGCGCAACTTCTTTCCAACCACAAACTCAGGACTTCCAACTTCCATTATACTTTCACTTCTCTTTGGTGTAGTAGGCCTAATAGGTTGAGATTGACGCTTCTTACGCTTATTGGGAGTCGTGGGGCCATTGCCACTTTCCAAGAAATCGTCAATTGTTTGTACTTGATTTATTTGCCAGCTCCTCTCGTCACCGCTTTTCCGAGGAGCTGGATTCCCTAAAAAAGACTGATCTTTAGGGTCTTCTTTGCCTGAGGCTATAGGGTCTTTGTCTGGAGGTATAGGCTCTTTATCTATGTCCCTTGTTGGCTTCTTCTTGGCACCACCAAATCGTTCAGCCATGAGAGAGACGCTTCCGCTAATCCCTGTAAACCAAGGCCGGTTGGACCTCTCACTGCTTTGGCTAGATGCTGAACCTGGTCGAATACCCCTCTCCATTGATGATCTGGGGCTAGGAACGGAGGGATCCTCCTTTTCACCAGGTTCTTCTGAAGAATGCTCAGCACCATTGTCAATATTCGCAGCATTATCTGGAACGTTGTCTGGGTTTATCTGCTGCTCTGTTTGGCTGTTCCTTCGCTGTGGCGTAGAAATATTTGAAGGTTCGTCAACGAGGGGTGCGTCTTCGACCATCTGGCCTTCTGGAAGCTCCTCTTGCGACTGCGAAGCAGATCCGTGCTTCTTGTTAGAAGATTTGCCCCATTTATTTGTAAACAGATCCCATGGATTTTCCGAGTCATCCTCTAAAGGGGCAGGAGCAGCTGTTAAGGGTACATCTCGATTTTCTGACTCGGGCTCGTTCACTGGCTTGGAATCGGCATTCGCAGGTTCTTCCGCCACAGCCTCAAGAATGGGGGTTAGATTTGGCAGAGATGCATCGCTATTCGTAGTATCTTTATCTTGTTGAGAAGTTGATGGCTTGGCTGATTCAGGGGTCTTACTCTCAGCTAAATCAGATCCCACAAGCTCGCGAGACTCGGGCTCTACCTTTCCTAAAGCTTCAGGTAGAGCATTGGCCGGTTCTGAGACACTGATCTCGACGGGAGGTAGAGGCGCTTCTCTCTGAGGAGGGGGTGGAGGTGCTTCTCTCTCGGGGTGTGGTGGGGGAGGATTGTTGGCACCATCACCCGGTCCCTTTGGCTCACCCAGGCTGTTCAGCGAGGATGATGGCTCACTCCCTGCTGTCGACTTCTTACGCTTATGCTTGTGTTTCCCCTTCTTCCCCTTCTTCTTCTTCTTTGATCGAGTAGCCCGGTGGGCATGCTGCTCTGCTCTCGGAACGGCTGTTACCTCGAAGCCAGTAAGGCTTGATGTAGACTCATTGTGCCTCGAATATCTGGATCGTCTTACCCCGCTTCGTAGTGATGCAGTATCAGAAATTATAGTTGAAGTATCGTTGTCGTCGTCGGAGTCGTCATCGTCATCACTATCTCCGTACTCACTTGCTGATGTCTCTCCATAATCAGGTTCAGGTGGGGCCAAGAGGAATGTGCTTTTACGAGGCGGCACTTCATGTCTATATGAGGAAGAAGGCCGCTGGGGTATAGGGTCGAGAGGGTCAACGGACTCTTCTCTAAATTCCTTGGAAACCTTTTCTGCATGCTTGGTTGGTGAAGTAACTTCAAATCCAGGATTGAACAGCTCTGTAGACGGCTGTTTTTCCTGCGCAGCCTCCTCAGCCATTAATTCTCGCCGGGCTTGTTCCAACGACGGAAGCTCAGCAGATATTGACCCTGATCGAAGGTTTTCAGACTTAGGTTCATCCTCAGTAACAGCTTGTTCCTCCGAGGATTTTTCTTCAGTCAAGCCATTGTCAGTCGCTTCCGCATCTTCCACGGCTAGGTTGATCGGATTAGGAGCGCTGGGAATGTCAGACTCGAAAATGTCCAGAGGGTGGGAGAGGATTTGCTCCTTCGAGGGCTTTGCTTCAGTCTTGTCGGCCGCTTCCGCATCCTCCTCAGCCAGGCTGATCGGATTGGGGACGTCGGGAATGTCAGATTCAAAAATATCCAGAGGGTGAGACAGTATTTTGCCAGGAGCCTCATCCTCATTATTCAAGAGCGGAATATAATTGGTATCCGCAGCAAGACCTGAATCTGTCAATGTGGTGTCAACCGTGTCATCCCTGACAGCCTCTGCCGGGGTCTCGATTTGGCTTAGGTCTTCAGCCACACTCCTTTCCTGACCGTCTCTTGTAGGCTCAGTCAACTCTTCTTCCACCTGTGGCTTGTCCTCCTGCGGCTCCAGAGAGTCTCCAGCATGAGGCTCGCTCGCCTCCGTAGAAGCATCCTTGGCTTCGGGAGCATGCTCAACCTGCTCGCCAGGGTTTTCTGGCACTGTGCTTACAGGAGCAATAGTACCATCCTGGGCGAGATCTATTTGCTCAGATTCTTCAGCTTGAGTGAGGTGCTCCGGTTCCATCTTCTCGTCCACGCTTGGTAACGTGACTGGTGATGCCTCTATTTCAGCTTCCAGTGTAGGTTGTTCCAGTTCAGATGTCATATTAGATTCTTGTGGAAAGCTGGTTTCCTCTGAGGCGTCTAAAGTATTAGTCGAATCAACAGCTTCTACAGATTGCTCGGAATTTTCCGCTTTCTCTTCTTCCTTCTGTCCATCGAGATTTTCATGGTCGTTGTCCTCCACCACTGGCTTAGGCTCCTCTTCGTGCATTGA
The DNA here is from genome assembly GCF_050947405.1 of Trichoderma evansii. Lineage (NCBI taxonomy): Eukaryota > Fungi > Ascomycota > Sordariomycetes > Hypocreales > Hypocreaceae > Trichoderma > Trichoderma evansii. The sequence goes on from NW_028145176.1 coordinate 298,463, forward strand.
TCGAGAGTCCTCAGCAGGCCCAGTCTCCGTCTCTAAGGGAATATCAGATTTAGCAGCATCAACATCAACCTCCCTTGGTTGATCTCCAGTATCCTCAGTCTCCAAGTCAGTCTTGTCCACCGATAATGTCAACCCATCGTCATTGGCCACTTGGTCTAGCTTTGGTTCTAGATTCTGCTCCTCATCGAGGTCTTGTGGTGACATGGTCTCAGATTCTTTCAAGTGTATAGAATCTTCATTTTTGGCTTCATGTTCCTCAGCGGGCGTTGAACCTAGCTCGTTCTTGTCTTCCTGAGACACTACGTCCAGTTCCAAGCTAGGACCAGAGGGCTGTTCAACTGCCACATTATCTTGTGAGCTCTCCTCAGGCGCCACCTCAGCTAAGTCTGCGTCAGGAGCTAAGTCGTTAAGCACAAGTTTTTCTGAATCAGGCTGCTGTTCTTCCACTTCCCGACTCTCGTCTGCTGAAGCGAATTCTCTCGTCTCCGGTGCGATATCAGCCGGAGTTTGATGATCAGTTTCGAGAGATGGTATTTCCACAGATTCATCTGGCGTAACTTCGGTATCAAGTGCTTGCTCTGTCGGCTCAAGGTTGGAGATAGAACTTTCTTGCTTTTCGTCGTTTTTCTCTTCCTCTGCTAGTGGCTCAGCTTCCTCAACATTGGGCTCTGGAAGACCAAGATCCGGGGTCTCCGTAGATTCTTGCTCGTTAATCTCCTTAACCTCTTCAACAGAAGGAATAATATCAGTGGCATCAGTAGAGTGCTCCTTGTTTTCCTCAGCCTCGGTCTGGACTTCGTGGACTGTATCGAGTACAGCAGGTGCCGTTACAGCCTCAGTTGATTCAGTTTGCTCATCAATTGGTAGTCGAGCAGACTCCTCAGGAATTACAAAACTCTCGTCCATCTGCGTTGGCTCATAGCTAACAGGAGACTGCTGTGTGGGGTACTCAGTAGGAGCATCGCCTTGTGTGAACAATGGCTCCGAAATGTCAGAGGCAAATGAAGGGAGCTGGGGAGCTCGATCAGTATCTTTGCCGTCCGCTATCTCTGCTACCTCCTCGATAGATCGTGACAGACTCTCCTCCATCTTTGGCTCTGCTGAGATGTCTTCTACTGCTGTTGTAGCTTCAGGTTGTTCAGAAGTCGAGTTCTCACCAGCGGGCTCCAGGTCCTTGGTCTCTCCAGCATCCTGGGTGTCTGGTTTATCCTCAGTTTGATCGATCTCAAAGGTCGCTTTGTCTGCTGCAGGTTCTGGCATTGACTCGACATCTTCTCCCAGGCTCACTGGTTCAAATGTCTCTGCAGGGGCTGACTCTTCTAATTCTTCCATCGTCTCCTCCAGTATAGGGGACAATTGGTCACTGTAGATCGGAGTTTCTTCTGTTTGCTCAAAGTCATCGCCTTCAGTAGTATTTGCCTCCTCGAGACCAGGCTCTTCTTCCATGATTGTAGGTAGCTCCTGGAACGGCGTTGGCAATGTGTGTTCAAACTCTGGAGCAGCCACCATCTCTTCAGAATCCTGCTCTTTGTTGTCATCTTCGACCCATTCGCGGTCGACTGCAGGAGATTCGTCTAGTGGAGCAGATGCTAGCTCATCAGCATGGGGAGCATGTGAGTCTTCAACCTCTGAGGCAACGGGCTCTTCAGCTACAGCAGGAGATTCAACTAGCGCCTTCTCTTCGGTTGGAAGCACCACATCAGCTACAAGAGCATCTCGATCTTCGACTGGAGCATCGTAATGCTCTTGCTCGGCAGACTCACCGGCAAGCTCTTCAGAAGTCAGCTGAGACTCTACATCAGCCAGGGCTGATGCTTCTTCTTGCGAGGGAAGAAGATTTTCAACTAGTTCTTCAATAACGGTGGGCTTGTCGTTGACTGGAGAGCTCTCCCTTTCGCCTCTATGGTCAGAATGCGGAATTGGCTCGCTATCAGTAGCGGCCCACTTGACAAGATCATCTGCTTCCTCATTGGCATTCTCGATGGCATCAGATGGGATCTCTCGCTCCTCGGTCTCCGCCAAAGTGACAGTTTCAGGCTCGGTGGAAACAGCAGCTTCTTGCGCCTCCTCAACCGTAGATTCTTCCGCAATCTCCCGTGAGATCTGTTCCGGTGCTTCGGATGCAGGCTCAGGAGCAACAACGTCCTTAGCAACGTCAAGAGGTGTCTCTTCGGTCAATTCCACCGTATCAACATGCGTAGGCTGGATTGAACGCTCAATGGCAGGTTCAGTCTCACTCCTTTCAAGTTCGGTGGAGAGGTTGCGAGTATCACTGGGAGCGGTCTCGGCGATAGAATCCACAGCTGGTGCGAGAGTAGGCTCAATAGATTCAGTAGCAGGTTGAGCGGGGGCCTCGGTGGAAGTTTCTGCTGCTGCCAGGGCTGCTGCGGCGGCAGCGGCAGCGGCTGCCGTCTTGCTCTTCTTCTTCCTCTTTCTCTTCTTCTTCTTCTTTTTCTTGTTTTTCTTCTTCTTGCTTTTCTTAGAGCTCGATGACACCACAGATACAGCCCCGAGAGAAGCGATAGACGCCGTCATATCATGAATCGCATTACCGTCTTCATCAAAGCGTTTTGCGACTTCCACACGTTCGTGTTCTTGTTCATCCTCCTCCTCGTCAGAGTCTTCAGAGTCTTCGGAATCTTCAGAATCATCTTCTTCTTCTGATTCCTCCTCTTCCTCCGATTCATCTGAATCTTCAATAACCGTAGATACATCAGGTTTCTTGGGATATTCTTGCACAGGAGCCTCTGGAACCGAATGAGGCGCCGCCTTGGGGATAGTACCGACAATGATTTCCTCAACTTCCTCCGGCTGTGATCGTTGAGTTGCTTCGGCAATCGTATCAGACAAGAGCTCATCAGACACGGGTATGATATCAATAGGCTCGGTGTATGGTGCTTCAACGTCCTCGTCGAGCGGCTCAAAAACAGGAATCTCCTCAGCATTTGATCCGAGTTCCGGCTCAGGAGCATAATTTTCGGGTTCCGATTCATCTTCAACTGTCACAGACCTGGGGACAAACTCTGGTGCCAGTGCCTTCTCTTCGGTGAAATCTTTAGAAAGAGACTCGGTTGATGGGATATACTCGACATCTGGAGCAAAGCTCTTATTGAAAGCCAGGTCTGGAACTTCGACGAATGCAGCCGCCGTCTCCTCAGCTGTGGGCTGCATAGAATAGCTGCGCTCTTCCGATGAAATAGACTTCTTACCCTTGTCTGATGACTCCTCGGCCGTTTCTGATAGCGAGTCTGGATAATTGCGGCTCCCCTGGCGGGCCTGGTCCTCTGGGACACTCTCAATGCTAGGCAAAGTCTCAATCACCCTATCCATAGTTGCCAGTGCTGAATGGTCCGGTACCTTGTCCTCAAAATATTTTGCGGGTCTTGAAAATTCAGGGATAGCGCCGAGCATCGATGGCTCAATGGGCGGCAGCTCCGGTTCATATAGATCCTCGTCGTGCATATCAGCAGGAGAGGTGCGTGCGGTTTCGAAGTCATCGGAAGCGTCTGCTGATGTCAATTCATCGGGGCGTAGGTGGACATCCTTTCGGGGTGAGAGTCGCCGTGTAGGAGTTGTAGGGCTCGGTATGGCTTGGGCGTCCACTGTCCTGGCCGATTGGCTTGACGAAGGCGTCGACCTGACGGGAGCAGTTTCATAGTCGTCGGTGAATCGCCTATCGTTGTCAGTAGGTCGAGGGGGCAGCTCATATTTCAGGTCGGCTTTGGGCGTGGAGCCTTCGGATTCTCCAGATGCTACAGCTTTCTCGACTGGCAGACCTTCAGTCTGGAGCCGGAGTCGGAAGTCGTCATCCGGGTATGGCATTGGGCTTCGGAAGTCTTCCATATCTCCGCCCTCGGCTTCACTTGTCACCTCGCTAGGGGGTAGTGGCGGCAGCTCCTCACTCTTCACGCTTCTATCAAGGGATCCTCGTCGAGAATGCTCGAGAAGCATCAGAGGCATAAACTCCTTGGTACTATCCCAGGAAGTTGGACGGGGAGGGGTACGGGGAGGCTTGTTGGCAACAGGGCTGGGAGGGCCTGATCCGATACCCCTGAGGAGTGCTGCGAGAGGCACAGCGGTGTTGCTGTATGATCGGTTGCGGGCACTTGCCGCTAGATCTTGGTTGCTTCGTTGCCGGCGATGAATCTTGTCGAATCTCCGGTCTCGATCTTCTATCGGCGATGCAGGGCGACTGTCAGGCAGACTGGGTAGCTCACCAAAGTCACTCTCCACGGGACTTCCCGGTTCGCTTGGGGGCAGAGGAAGCAAATCTCTGTATTGAGGGTCAATTGCGATTGCCCGGGGAGCAATCACGGGGTAATAATCGTTAAACTCTCGGTTCGAGCCATAGAGTTCTCGCGAGATGTTCTCCGGTTCCGAGGAGACATCGGCGGCATTTGAGCGAGTCAAGGCCGTTGCTGCAGCTGCAGCAAAGCTCGCTGGGCCGACACCCGCGCCTAGAGTGCCGGCTTGCTCAAAAAAAGAATCTCGCTTCTCATCAATGACCTCGGTTCGGTCGTTTTTGCCGCCAGATTTGTTAAAGATGCCTGAGAGGAAACCAGATTTCTTGCCGCCAGAGACTTTGCGGGGTTTGTTACGCGATGAAACATGTTTCTCGCTATTATCATTATGTCGTAGAGATTTGCTCTCCCGGCTTCTCGGCTTCCTTTCTTCATCTTGAGGCTCTGAAATTACAGAGCTCACGCCACGGTCATCTACACGTTCATCCCTTGGATGCTCGCTGCCGTCGGTTTTGGGGAGGTCAAAAGTAGAACTGCGTGGGCGCCTTAACCTTCTGCTAGAAGTCGACATCTCTGATCCAGCCAGCATCGACCTTCGTGTGGATGCCCCAGGAGAACTATCCCAGTCTTCCCAGTCTTCGACACTAAAGACGGTAGCTTCGTCACCGGGCACCGAAATTCTTGAGAGCTCTGTAGCCTCGTCTCCAGGCATAGACAGCCTAGAGCTTTCATCATCAAGGCCATCTCGTCTCTTCTTCTTCTTTTTCTTCTTTGACTTAACGGGGGGTTCATAGTCAGAGGCGTTCTCCTCCAGTTCGCGTAAAGCCTCCGGTTCGAGTTTCCTGATCAGTGGCTTCTCGGGCTCGGATTCATGTACTGGTCCAGTCTTTGTCTCTGGGGCCGGCTCCAAATCGCGCGACTCTCTAGCTTCTAGGACTTCCCGCGGCGGCTGAATCTCGCCTGAATGTCTCTTTTGGAGAAATGCCTCAAGCATCTTTCGCTGTTCAAAGTTGTTCTTTTGAGGAGGAGTGGCTGGTCGCTCTTCCACAGCCGGTGGCTGGGCCAATTCCTCCAGCTGAGAAGGGGGTTTGATTTCGCCAGACTGCCTCTTTTGAAGATGTTTTTCCAGCGCATTCAGCTTCTTTTGCTTTTGAGACGTCTCATCATGCTCGTCTTCCGTATCAGTCAACGAGAGATCCCCCTCGACCTCTATCTCCTCTCTTGGGCTCTGCTCATCTCTTTGGGTATCACTCAGAGGTATGGGGGTCTCGTTTGTTTCAGGACGAGAATTTCGGCGGCGAAAAGCCGGGTCATCAATTACGATATTAGGATTAAACCCAGTCTTCTCTAGGCCAGCCGCTACAGTAGCAGCAAACTCTTCGTCATCGAAACTTCCAGGCATCTGCTCCAGCTCAGGACCAGCTGGCTTGGGGCCCGGGGCAGATGGTGTATCGTCATCAGCAGGAAGATCGCGACTGCCTGACTCAGTGCTTCGATCAAGCTCGGAGATCGGTTCGGCGGTGCCAGCCGCTATAACCGCGGCGATCTTGCCCCATCTACTGGTCTTGCTGAGACGGGGCCTGGGTTTCTCCTCCGCCTCAGCCAGCTCGTTTGGGGATTCGGCACGGCTGCGAGCCTCGGGAGATTCGACCACGAAGCGATTTATTTCGTTTTGGCCCCAAGAGACGGACTTGCCGCTCGGTGACGTTTGAGTCGCCTCACCCTTTGATTCGGCCTCATCCTCTGACGAGTCGGCCAGTGATTCGTCTTCGTGTATTTCTCGAGGTGCAGGAACCTCTGTCGGCTGTTCTGGTTCTCGACGAGCCGCTGCCGTAGAATCGGGGCTAGGAACCGGAGTTGGACGAACAATGTTCAGCAGGGGGCGTTCACGCTCGCAAGAGGGATCCTTGGACCTGAATCTCGGGGCATTGACACCCCTGGTAGCTCTGAATTTATCGGTTTCATGAGGGAAGATCTCGTTGTCGATTTTGACATCGGCATTGGGGGCGCCGTAAGGGTCCTCGTCATCCCTATGTTCCTTGCCTTCCATATTGGGTGGTGTGACGATGGTGATCTGCTCTTCAACAGGCGGTGTATCCCATTTGTCTACCACGGATCCATCCGGAGACTTGCTTTGAGACCGGATCTCATCAGAAGCAATCTTTCGAGCAATTACAGATTCGCGGTAGTATTTGTCGGCTTCCTCCTGTACGGAGTCCTTATAGGGTCGGCTTCGGTCACGAGAGCCATCGTCAGAGAAATCGCGGCGTCTACGCTCTCGCGACCGCTCTTCTTCAACAGCAATAGCGGATGCGACTGCGACAGCAGCGACTGGAATCGTCGAACGCTTAGCTTCGTCCAGGATGGATCGAGCTTCTCTTTCCTCTTCTTCGTATTCGTAGCTATCCCGAGGGTCTCTACGCCGAGATCCTGAATCATTTCCTCGCCTTCTCTCCTCTTCTGCCATTTGGATATCATATGTATCCTTTCGGCTAAGTCTGACATCCGAATGGGTTTGCTGTCGCCCTGAAGACGGAGGCTGAGTAGATCCGGCGAAGTTAGGTACACGCTCAACGGTCACAACCTCAGGTGTCAGAGGCCGGCGGGGGGTGTTGAACTGCGGGGTGTTAAAAGCATCATTGGCAACCTGGTATTTGAAAGGGTCAACATTGGCGTTCGAAGTGGGCTGGGTTGGCCTCTCAATATTTTCATCACCTGCCTTTGTCGTACGAGTGGTCTGCTGCGGCTCTCGCTCCTGTTGTCTCTGTCTATCTCGTAATTCGGCTTCACGCCTCTCCATGTGAACGTCTTGTGTCGTTTGATACTTGAGAGTCTCCTTGCGCTCCTGTGGATGGAGCTCCATCCAGGATCTGCTTTCCTTGGACACGCCAGACGAATCTTTATTAAAGTAGTCAGGCATTTGACGAGTAGCCTCTGGTCGGGGAGAGTCTACATCGTCGTTTCGACGGTTGTAATAAACATCTGGATTGGCCCTCCGCCGCTCCAGCTCTTCAAAGGGAGCCTGGTCTCGCTGGAAATATTCTTCGTCAGAATCTGGGCGAGTAAGCTTCACGTCATCGCGATAAATGCGGTCTTCTGTCCAGGGACCCCTTCGATCTGCCATGCGAGCTGCTGCAGCGGCTGCAGCGGCTGCAACGCCGCCGCTGAGTGTAGGGTCAAGGCTCTCCTCATTGGATCGCTGGCGGCGGTAGCTGTTTCGAGAATCTCGTGTGCCGGCTTCATATACCTTGTTTGAGACGGGCACCATGGGAATCGGTTGCTGGAGAGGGACAGATCCAGGGCGATGGGCAGAATCGGCCTGCGATTCACCGGTAGGTGGTCTGTCATTATCATAGCGATTGAGACCCTGTCGCCCTGAGCCTGCAGAAGATGGTCCTGCCTGCTGTTCATCTCCAAACCCACACGGGGTGTGCACTAATCCACGCAATGAGTTGACCGGTCCAAATAGCCTAGGATCCACAACGGAGCTCTTCCTGCGGTGAGTTGCCGGGTATGACTCGGCGGCCTGAGCAGCAACCGCCCCAGCAACCGCTGCGGCGGCTCCAGTTATGGCAACATTGGAGCGCGAAGACTCGTTGCCGCCGTAGGCTAGATGTAAAGCGCTCTCATCACTAGACGAGCTCTCGGAGGAATCGCCGTCGTCGTCGGATGCCGACTCCCAGTCTGATTCATCAGAAGACGAGTCACGATGCTTCTTGGAGTTGGAAAGCCCTCGCTTTTTACCCTCCCTTCTGCTCTTTCGTAGTGCGGTGATGGCAGCGGCAGCAGATGCTAGTCCGGAAGGTCGAAACTTGCCAGCAGCGCGCAAGTCCTCCTCATTGGACTGTCGTGCCAGGTCTGACAGCTGACGGCCAATGGCGAGAATCTCCTCATCCGTCTTATCACGCTTCTTCTCACTGAGATGCTTAGAGGAACGCCTGCTGGGGATTGCGCCTAGATACTGCTGCTGCGCGCCGGATACAGCAGATCCTGCAACAGAGCTGCCGGCGCGCGTAGACTTATCCTTGTCTTTCTTCACAAAGCCCGTTCCATAGGCCAAATCTGAGTTAATGGATGAGTGAGACGAGTTGTTTCCGCCACCGAAGAAAACGCCACGGCGCTTTTTAGTGCCACTTCCTCTGCGCCGCCGACGCCGACGCTCTGACGGCGCCTTCATAAAAGCGCTGAAGAAGCCTCCATACCGACCGGACGGATAGTGTCGCGAGACATCCAGGTATGAAGATGAGGAAGAGTTTGACGAGGATAAAGAGCCGGATGAGGCTCTGGATCGGGGTTGAAGATCATCGCGCGGTGTTGCCTGCAGCGGCATTGGCAACGACGTCGGTTGCGGAAACGACTCCTTGTATTTCTGCTGATATTGCTGGTGCTGCTCGTATTGCTGCGGGTATGGCTGCGATGGGAACTGCTGCGGCGGATATTGCTGCGGCGAATATGGTTGTTGCTGCGACGTTGGTGATGGCTGATATGGCTGTTGCTGCTGTTGCGGTGGTGGTGGTTGATATGGCTGCTGCTGTTGCTGTGGGCTGTCGGCGCTGTAGCTGCCCGGCATCTGCTGAGCCGTGATGTTCGTAGGGGAGTACATGCTGGCGGGATCCTCGCGCGATTGTCGCTTCTCGCGCCTCCGCCTCCTGGAGCTTTCCAGGCTCCGGCGGCGGGGATGAGGCATCGTGAGACCAGCTGATCGGGCGTCTGGTCGCTCTGCCAGTAGCGGGGATGATTTTTCCTTCTGTTCCCTAGCTGTGAAGGAAAGCAAAAGTCAATCAAACCACCGCCCGGGTTTGTTTTTTTGTTTTGGTTCCAAAGGGAAAACGAGCTGATGAAACTAGGCTGGACGCCAAACCTGCTCCCCCCAGTCGACCCGACCCGCTCCGTGGACAACCGGTGGCTGGGGCGACAGCTTCAAGACGAGGTACTCCGTAGAACAACGACAAGATGCAACAAAGGCGCTAAACAGGGCCTGGAGGAGTGGCCGGCCGGGTTGCTGTGGCTGGCGGGCGGGCCAATCAAGCGTCGCGGCGTCGGGCCTTAGCGGCGTGGTTCAGCTGGCAAAATCGGACCAGGGGGAGCGATCACAAGAGCTCAACAGCTCAGCCTGGACATAATAAAGGGGGCATCGAGATCTGAAGAAGCTGCTCGGGAGGACGCGAGCGAGCGAGCTGGGGTAGCAAGCTTGGAGCCATGGGAAGTGGAAGTGTGTTTCAAGCGATCTAAGCCTAGCCAGAGTCGTCGTTACTGTCTTGCTCTTCTCACATCTCCCTTCTCTGCCTCCCAATCCCTAATGCCAGACAAGAAGCAAATAGTAATCGACAGGTACTACCTTGTACAAGCTTGTTCTCTTCTGCTGCAGAAACTGGGACAAGCTTGCACATGCTTGTGCTTGCTGTGGTACGTGCATTGCGCTCTAGTGGAGTCGTTCATATTAAGTGTGTTAATGCTGCTGAGGCTCTGTATCAATTCGGCAAAGTCCCTTGATTTGCTGGTGGAGCGCTACTCGTATCAGGTAAGCTGTGTGCTGGCTGCCCCAGTAGCCTCAGGCGTTACAGGTGCAAATGTCTCACCCACCCTGTCTGACCAAAGAAGAGCAGCGCTACCAATAATGCTTCGCAAATCTGATACCTGACCGCCACTACGAGTGCTTTTGGGTTGATTTTGCAACCCCGCTTTTCTGCCAGTTGGCACTGCGGTGCTGTGTTGGGTCCTCCTTAGATGTGGACAAAAAAACTAGAGCATTATTCAGATGGAGAAACATGACAACCTCGGAACCTACCCTGCATCGTGGCCCAAATTCAACGTGGTCTGCCGGCCAGAGGATGCAGGGAAATGAATCATGGTTTATAACAAAGTATATGGCTGGTACACGTGTATCATATTTGACGATTTGGTACAGCTGCTTCTACTCTGTGGAGCGGATTGCATGGAGATATTTCGGTCATATGTTTGAACTTAACCAGCTCGCTCATTCACTCTCTTCCCTTTTCTCCCCCTCACATCCATCACACCCACAGTGAGACAATGCCTCCAATAGACGAGCCATAAAAAGCCCCTCACTTACACGCAAAAGCAAGGAAAGCCAGAGACAGAAAAAGAAGGCCACCCTGCAGTGCTTCCAGACCGATGACGCCTCTCTTTGGCCAATCCTCCGGCGTGCATACCTGACGATCAAGGCCAGCTCAACGATCATCCCCCAAGCACTGCATGCTGCACGCCATTAAGATCTTACCTAGGCAGGAAATGCCGATCGCCATTTGGCCGTAGTACTGAATCCTTCTGGCGTGACCGCATTTCATCTCATCTATAAGTACTCTGTACATGTTTAGTGAGGTACTGCACTACTAGTAAGATAGCTCTAAAAGCTGCCCCTCGACGCCACAAGCCATTGATACATTTAAGCCTTGTGCTTGTGTGGAAGTGGCTTAAAAGCTACGATATATTTAAAACCAGGGCAATAAAATAAACAACTCAATTGAACTCAGGAACCAAAAGTAAAATCGTGAGATGGATTTATTTATAGGTACCCGTTATTTTGGATTCTAGGCGATGATCTAGCGAGGAGCTTAACAAAGATCTTATTACCACCACCAGCCATTCATGCAACCTTGGACGATGCACCATCATATTAAGATGCATGGCGTCCAAACTCTTCAATGCTATACACTGCACTACTATTACAAAAAGTTTCTAAATAAGAAAAATGACCCGCCTATTAAGTAAGTCTAGCTCTCGACCAAAAAGCCTTTCGTAAATATTCGTTAAAGGCCCACTTGCTCCAGCTTCGTCCTCATCTCCTCACTCTCCCTGACTCACTCACTCACTCGCATTCTTATTCTCTCACTTAGTATCCCGGCACCGCCCTCGCCTTCACATGCAGACCCTTTGCCGGTCTCGCCGTCACATTACCCTTAATGTCCATCTTATCCATATCCAGCTCCTCCTTATTCACCAGCTCAAACTCAAACCGCCCGATCCACGCCGCCAACACGCACGCAAACTCTCCCGTCGCAAAAGTCATACCGATGCAGCTTCGCGGCCCGTGGAGGAACGTCATAAAGGAGTAGTTGCTATCTGCGCCACCGCTTGCCGCCCGCTTGTTGCTCTCCTCGGAGTCCTTGTTCTTAGAGATCCATCGCTCCGGGTTGAACGCGCCGGCATCTGGTCCCCAGAGCTTCGGATCCACGTTGACAGCGGTAGGGGCCAGGACGATGCGGGTACCCTCTGGGACGGGCACGTTTTGAATCGTGGTGTTGTGCGTAGTCTCGCGGATGGTAACTGGGACGGGGCTGAAGAATCGCAGCACCTCGTTGCAGACTGCGTGGAGGTACGGCATGCGATCAATGTCCTGGCTCGTGAGTTTGGCGCCGGCGTCGTCCGTGGAGGGTAGCCTCTCGCGAATTTCGTCGCGCAGCTGGGTCTGAATTTCGGGGTAGCAGCAAAGAAAGTAGATGGCCCAGGTCAATGCCGTGGATGTTGTCTCGTGGCCGGCAGCCAAAAACGTCATGAGCTGATCGACAAGGTTTTCGTCCGAGAACTGGCCGCTCTCTATCGCGACAGAGAGAATGTCCACATCGGTACGCTCCTTGTTCGCAATCATCTTCTCCTTCTTCTCTCGGATAACATCCCGACACATGCCTCTGATTTTCTTGGCAGCTTCGTTGACAAGTCGGTTGCGCTTCAACGGAAGGCGGTAGATCAGCCAGGATGGTACCAGGGTCGCCATAATTATCAATAATTTCGCCGGCGGTCTCGGCTTGAACAGGTATCCGTATGTCTGAACAAGGTCGCTGTTCTCGTCCTGGATTGAGTTAAAGTCCTTGCCTAGGCCAGCAACACCGATGATGTCGAGGGTCACCCTGGACGCCCATTCGCTGACCTCCATCTCCGTCTGTCCCTCCTGGCCACAGTCTTTCATCATGGCTTGAACGGACTCACGCGCCTTGTCCCAAAAGAGAGGATAGAGCTCCTTGATATGTCGGAATGCAAAGGCGGGCATCAGATTGCGCCGCTGATGCCTGTGCTCATCTCCTTCAGCGAGAAGGACTCCATAGCCCAGGAGGCGGCCTAGCAGTGATCTCACATTCTCAGGTTTTCTGAAAGCGTAGTTGTTTGTGACGAGCACCTCACCCAAGGCTTTAGGCGAAGTGACGATCAGACGCTCTCGATTGAAGAGCCAGAAGTACCGTATAAGACCCTCATTGGGAACATTCGTCACCCTTTACCCAAAGCTTGTCAGCCACCAGTGCCAAGCATATAGCAACAGGGGTACAGTGTATACAAGATCAACCTACCATTCTCTCATCGGCGCACCAGGCTTGGAAGCCATGACTTGCTTCCCATGTCCCAGCAACCAATGCCCTCCTGGGACCGTAGGCACATGTCTCAGTGGCGAAAAGAATTTTGGAAACAGAAACAGCTCGTAGATGGCGTATAGGAACAGCTCCACGAACCATATCCCCGCAGCAGCTTGGATGAACAGCCCTCGAGACCACGCTTCTTGCGTTGTGTAAGTCCATCCGGCGCCACCAACAAGGGCCACGGTCGTCAATAGCTTGAGCGCCATGGCCTTAACTTGCCGTATGCTCTGACGAACTTTCAGTCAGTGTGCGAGGCGTTGTCTGTTCCACGTATATATATACGTCCCTGTTCGCCTGCTAAGAACCCTATTAAAGCCCTATTATAATAGGACAAGCCAAAAAAGAGGACCAGCTGTTGTAGTTGTAAATTGCGAAAAAGAAAGGGAAAAAAAAAAAAAAGCCCTCTCTTTCCGTTCCAGAAAGTCCAGGGGATGGAAATACGACAGAGTTAACCAGCAAGGTTCGGGAATTATTGGCTCAACCCGCTTTCAACTGTTTTGCGGGGAGTCACTCGATGTAAACAAATCAAGTGCAAGTTTGAGTTCTTTGTGGCCTGTTCGATCAAAAATCTCAAAATTCTTTACCAAAAAGTAAACATAAAGGGCGCTGAGACGCGCCGCGAACCTTGTCGGGGGTTTACGTGCAGGGTTATTTATAATAAAAAAATAATGGGGGTTTCTTTTCTTTTTGTCTCCCTCGCAAACCCAATTTTGGTATACGATTATTATCAAGAGTCAGAAAATAATAAGAAATTAGAAGAAGGGAAAAAAGTTTAATGATGAAACAGCAGCGCTGGACTAGATAAAAGAACATCTCCACCTTGGCTATCTGTTTGCCCTTCTCGTCTCTCTCGCTTCCAGAGTCCTTGAATCCCCCCTTTGTTTCTTTATAGATCCACGAATGCCGTGTCCGTAATGCACCCACCGGGGCATCGGCATCCGCAAACTCCAGCTTAGCTTCTACTAAACAACCACCCAAAAAAAAACTTGCCATCGATTTAGTGGGACTCACTGGCCTGTTCAACTCTCAGCGACCGGGATTCCGGCACCGCTTTGGTTGGTTCCTTGTTCCTAGGTAGGTAGTTAACTTACGTGCTCAGCTACAATGTCTGTATGCACCAGCCAGTCGTATATACATAGTCTGTAATCAAAAGCGAGCCAAACGGAGAGGTCCGGCGTGTAAGACGGGGCTTTGAAGCTTAGCTTGCGCACTACTTGGCCCGTATTTCGCATCGTATTCTGAATGTAGCAGATTAGTTGCGAGGTAAACTGACGTATGAAACTCGTCGACGCCATGCCGCAACGACGTAATCGACGGACACGGAATTTTTGCTTCATAACGCGTAACTCTATAGTCTTGCTCAAGTACGCGCTACAAATGCTAAATGCTAGCCAAAGAGGGTGGCGCCCCCAAATCCGAAACTGCGTCGGTCGGTCTTAATTGTGATACCGACCGGAATTCAGCCAGAACTGGAAGCCCTCCGGCTCCGTCCCGCTCTCTGGCGAAAGCAGCATCAATGCGCTCACCAAGAGGCAATTGCCTTGATGCGCAAACCGACATCAGCTCCAGCTCAGCTCGAATCGAAATGCCCGAGTTGTCCGCGGGTGCTACTGCGTAGTTGTACTAGTATATTAACGAGGTGCTGCTATAGCGCCCCGCTAAGCCATTTAGGCTATGCACTGCCCGAATAGGCAACAAGAGATACACTGCAGTTTAGCGCATATTGCTCTGTGAGCGAAGCACAGTTCAATGATATTAGTATTGCCTTAACCTATATATGTAACAACTAATACTGCTATTTCATTTTTTTTTTTTCTTTTTGTCATAATCTATAGGAATTGTTTCATTAATTGATTAAATCACACCGGGCCTCAAGAGACGTAAAGCGGCCTTTATGTATATCAAGCTTGACGAACAAATAAACAGAATTTGATTCGCTATACTCTAACACGCCCGCTCAATACGCCCTCGCTATGTAATAGTAGCCCAGAATGAAAGGAAAGGAAAGTCATGTCCTCGTCTATGCGAAATCGCAGTCTTGAAAACCCAGAAATACGCCAAATGTGCACAAACAGCCACTTATCGCAGCCCATTCTCATGGAAATTAGCCAAATCCTCCGAATTTGTACCAAAAAGACAAATATCCCAAAACTCCAAAAGCAAAGGGAAGCAAGAAGAACAAGATAATTCGGTAGGCGACAACGCGATATTAATCCCCATAGCCCGAGTATATATCAGCGTTAGACCACAGATGAAAGGATGAATACAGCTCGTGTCCTTTCTAAGTCGCATCTTCTTCACCAAGGTCGATTTCTATTCTGCGCTGTTGTTGCTGGCACCTGACGTTCGGCATCTGTCGGGCTCTGGCTGCTTTCGTTCTCTCGAGAATTTGCGCCCAGGACAGTTGCGCCCGATTGAATCAGGCCGTCAGACTGCAGAGGCTGGAGAGGCGACAGATTACTTCGAGAAACTCTCTGTCTTCGATATCCTCTTTCTTGAGTTCCTCGCTGTTGAGCCGCACGAGATGACCACTGGGTGAATCTCGACACATCTCGCGGAGGGACTCGAGCTGGTGAAGCCGATGCGCTAGAAGAGCCCGACGAGGTTAGTACTATATTCTCATTGTCGAGAGCGGACGACGAATCCGAGTCTCCGCCGCTGCGGGATGCCGGCGATTCGAGCATAATAACATCTTGAGTTTCACCAACTTCTTCTTCGTCCTGCATAGCAGAACTCATGAACCTCATGTACATCTCTTCCGACGATCTGGGACAAGGAATTAGTCCCCCCATTCGGCTTAAGGTATTTGGGTGCGGGGATAATCTTAACCCTGGAGGAAGCTGAGCTCGGGCTCTCATCATGGTCAAAAAGGCATTGGTTCTATTGGCATCGAATCCGGAGTAAAGATGTGTTGCTAGTTTGTCGCGACAATAAGGACAGCTGTCAGACTCCTCAAACCATCTTTTAATGCACTTGTCCCCAAAGACATGTTTGCATTTTGGCAATCGTAGAGGTGACTCCTTGATACCCTCGGGAGTTTCCACACCGAAGTCGTTGTAGCATATGACGCAAGCTATATATATCCATGTCAGTCATTGGCCTCATTTAAATTTCGTGACGCGAATAACCCGTGAGAGGGTCTGGGATTAGGGGGAGAGGGGTGTGATGATCGTGTGGACGGCAAATTTACTTCTATCTTTCTCGGGCAGGTCTTCGATTTTGACGCTTTGCAGGAGCCGCAGAGCAATTTTCGTAGGCACATTCTTCTCTGCTCCGCGAGATGTCTGTATCGGACGAGCAGGAGTGTTTTCAACAGCGGCCGCAGGTTCCTGACCCGTTCGATAATTCATCGGATCTGGCCGATGATCATTGCTGTTATGAACGCCCTCTTCCTCGGTATCCCTACTCAAGTCTGATGCCGTTAGACGTGTATTCAACGACGACCGCCGTGCTCTGGAATGAGCCGATCTTCGATGCGGCGACAGCCCCGACAGTCCCGACAGCTCGTGGTAGAGAGGCGGCGCTGTATCTAGTAGAATGTTAGCTTTAGAGGGGGCGAACGCTACGGTTACGACTTTGGCTGTGATGGCTACGGAAAAGGAGAAAGCATATCACAAATCACTTACACGAAGGCAAGGAGGAAATCGGCGCTCGTGATACGCGAGAAGATGCAGGCGAACTAGGATAACCATACCGGCGAGATTGTGGAGCAGGAGCCACCGGCTGAGGATTTGGCATTGCTTGGAGCGGTGGTGGCGGAGCGACGACATAGGGCATTGGCATCATTGCGGGCTGTTGTGCATACCTACCCTGAGGCTGTGTATCTGCTTCCAGCCCCATGGTATCATGTAATCCTATCCCTGGCTCACTTTCGGGAGGTTGCGGCAGATAACCCGACCCTACGGCCGGTAGTATTGGCGGTGGCTCATATCTGAGCCCGCCTGACATGTTCATCATGCCAGCATGGTTTGGTGGGATGGGAGCTTGCATTGAGAGAGAAGCCCAATGGCCTTGACGAGGCAAATACCCGCCGTGAGGGTGTGGCAGAGTGTAGGCCTGAGGGGTGGGATTTGGCAACAAAAGCCCACCACCGAAGCTCATTTGATAAGAGTCGAGGTTCGTACCAGCTCGACCTGGTGAATGGTAAGCCAGAGGTCGGGGAGCATGATTTTGCAACGAATATGCTTGCGGCCCCTGTGGATGATCGTGTTCGCGGGGCATCCAACTGGGAGCTGGCGGTCCTTGAAGGGGCTCTGGGTGGTACGGCCTCCCTGGGTGAAGCTGCCTGTAGTTGGTAGATTCCATCAATAAAAGTAATAAAATGATAACGCTGTCCTAAAAAGATTTCCAAGACGTGGTCAAGTTTAAAAGCCGGATGTAGGCAAAAAAGACCAGGATCCTCGTTGCGGTTATCAATCAACCGGGGGACGGATCCAAGGTCGATTCTAGCCACAGCCCCGGGCCAGGAGTCTGAGGCTCATGAATATGTCTTCAGAATGGCGGTAGAGACTCATTCACGCTTGAGCGTGGGATTTCTCCAGCAGAGCCTTGGGAAAGCCCTAGGGCAGGTGGATGTTGGAGTAGAAGCCAGGCTGGGCAAGATATGATCAGCTGCCTAGTCAGAGGTAGGCAGTGAGCAGAGGCGTAAAGAGGAAGGATCCCGAGGCCAATTGGGCGCGCAGAAGCGATGTAAGCCGAGGTTTCTTTCCAAGATAATAATATTGCAGGTCGAAGACCGTAGACGGCTTTTACTTTCCAAGTCCGTCTTCGCGAGAGGGGGAGAGGGATCTATATGTAGCGGAAATAGCCTCAATTAGGCTCCAGTGTTCAACGCTGAAAACTTCTGGTCCTCTCAGTTGGGAGCTTCCTCTACCTCCGGCGTTCTCGGAACCTTTTTTGGGTTTTGCGTTGGGGCCGAGTCTGGCCTATTAGTTGTTTAGATGCGCTATTGCTTGGGGGGTAGGTAGCCACAGTAGCTCTGCTTCCCGCTTCGTTTTAACCGGCGTCAAAGCCCGGGCGTTTCGGGCTTTCTAGGGACGAGTCTTCGCCCTTCAATCTTTTTTTTTATCAATTAGTATATGAGATTTCACCGTAGACTTTGCATGCAGAAAGCCAATATTACAGAGTTTCAGCGGTACGTATTGTATAAAGCTGGTTTGACGCTGTTTTGCTGCTAGAGAGACGCCGTTGCGTGGGGATTTAGCTTATTTCAGAGGCGCACACTAGGGAGCTTCTGGCTGCCCACGTATCGGGTACTTGGCAAGCAACGCCAAGAGATTCCTTAAGGCAGGCAGTCTATCCGGGCCTTGCCCAAGAACCAAGACAGCGGGCGGCTGACTCGGTGGCAAGAAGCGTTGGCCGACACCGTCGATGATGATGATGGCTTTAGAGAGAGGAGAAGAGGTGCAAGGGAGCTGGCCGACGTGGACCTGCGGAGGGAGGGCGAGAGGTGGGAGGGCTGGATAAGAAGGAGTCGTAGCGGAAGGAGCAGAGGTAGAAAAGCAAGGGCAAGAGACAAGGGCAATGCAGAGAAAAGGCAGGAGCAAGAGCAGAAGGCAGGAGAGGCCAGGCAAGAGCCAGATGAAATGCACAGGGGCAGGCAAGAGCAACAGGCCTGGGCGGGAGCTACGACAAATGGCAAGAACAGAAGAGCAAGAGAGGGATGGAAGAAGGAAGAGAACTCGGCAAGCACGTGTGATGAGAAGAAAAAGAATATTAAGAGGGCACCCACCTCAGGTCATCCATCAATCAATCAGCCATAGAGCCGAGCCAAGGCATGCTACGGTGCGGATGGGTTAGACTGATCATCAAATCAAATCAAGTTGTCACCAGCTCTGGAGCTCCCCAGCCAAAGGGGCCCGTCTGCGTCGTCCTCAGGGCGCTCCAAGTCCCAAGTCTCCATCGGCCATCGTGTGTCGAACATGGCCAAATCATCGGCACAGGCGTCGGATGAGCCGCCCTCTGCTGGGGGCACGCAAAGCTCCTCGAGGCACGCACCCGCATACACGCTACGAGTCGGCTGCCGGCAGGAATTTTCGTCCTTGGACGCCAACAATCTCCACGGCGGACATTGCTGTTATTGGCAGACCTGCCTTGCTTAGCCTCCATGTACTGTGTCGTTGCACGTACTCCGTGCTAGCAGCCATAAGACACCTCATTCATCTCGCGAGCGACTAGTTAGGTTGCAAGTGGGCAATACATGCCGAGCCTGTGCGTGCAAAAACACCTAGGCGACAAAACCGGCCATTTGCATGGTCTACGTACATGGCGGCGCGGGGCACAGAAACGCATTGGCTGTGGATCAATAAAGTCATGCCAGCCATGGGAGGGAAACCAAAAGCGAAGGTCTGAGGGAGGCTTTTGAAACCAACGCCTAGCCCGATGAAAGAACGAAGGGCAGATTGGGCTTCTCACCTGATAAGCTGCATCTTATTGCCTGACGCGCAAATCGTGGGCCCAGCCTTCAGGCCATCCAAAGCAATAGCGGCACAAATCGGCCAGTCGACTTCTCTGCAGTTAATGTGTGCTAACGAAGCAAGCTCAAGGGGAGCCAGGAAATGCATCGGGGCCGTCAGCCCAAGCCATAACCATCACATGAGTAGCATCTTTGCCCGAAGGGACTGCGGGAAGTGGTGGCAGCCAGACAGGGACGGTCGATCAATCAGCTCGAAAAGATTAAAATGGCCCTTGGCTTTGACCTGGTCAGCTTTTGGCCTCGTGATTGGAGGACCCAATATTGCGTGTGTCGCACTGCTCTCGCCTCTTGCTTTTATGCGGCAGCGGGCCTGTGTTTGGACTCAGCAGACGTCTTCGTCGCCATGACGAAGCTATTATTCAAGCCGTTATTAAGTTCTTTAGAGAGTAATATGCTCTAGCCTCGAGAGTCTATTCTTGGGACTGCTAATATACCATATACCAACGCGGATATACAAAGCACGCACCCCACCGGAGTCAATTATCGGGCCAGCGCCGGTGGTCCAGTCCGAATCTCCGGAGACCTTCCTGATTCGGCCGTGTCGCAGCATCTATATATATCTTGTTCTTTTTATTGGGCTTCTATACTACTAATACCGCCGTAGCTACCGCCTACTTGATACCCTTTTCTTTCTCTCTTTCCTTTCTCTTTGCATAGGGTTTTCGGAGACCTTTTGTTTGCCTCCCTCGCCCAAGCATACGCGCTATTATCTATGCAGCCGCTGGGGAGGGGTCTCCGTCATGGCCGTGAGGGGTATTATGTTGTAGGGATGATGCTTTGTGGTGAATAAGGAGGGGCAAGCCATGTTTTGCGGAGGCGCATCAGCTCTTCAAAAACCGAGCCCCTCGCTGGCTAGCAATGGCCAAGGAGTGAGTAGCTTTTTCGCCTAATGCATTGGAATCTACCATCTAGTCATTACGCGACCATGTGAAGGGCCTGGCTCACGCAACACCGAAAACGGCCCCTCTCCTGCTTGATCCATGGTACATAAAGCCGAGCAGCATTCCTCGTGGCCTTTTTGCATCGGCAAACCGAATATTCGTCACATCGAACGTGGGAACGAATTATGGCGACCAACCCAAGGCGACCAACCCAACATGCTGGACCTAAGCAAAGCAAAGCAGTGACGCTCCATCACGGCATCCCTCCACCGTGCTATCTTTATGTATGGCTGGCTCGTCGACTCTGACCATTCTCTTTGTATGCGGCCGGCCGTCTGACCTGTCACCCACCTTGTCCGGCGCCCCTACCTCACTAGGCTCTGCTTCCTTGATGCCGTACCATCGTGTCTCAGCTGTTGAAGTTACGGAGCAGATACTACTTTCACTACTACGGCTAATTTTTGCAAGGGCGTGATAGGAAGAATAAGGGGAGGAGGGGATGAGCGAAAAAAAAAAAAAAGAAAAAAAAAAAAGACTCGAGTCTTCTGTTGATCGACTTCCTTTTTCTCTCTCGGCTGCGTTTGTATCCGAGCCCTGTCTTTGTCCAACCCCGAAACTGGAACCTTGAATCACAAGATCCCCGCCGTTGCTGCGCTGGTTATCGACCAGGCGGCTTCTGCGCTAATATTTGATTTTCTTGTTCTTCCCACCCTTGCACCAATATTTGCCCAAATCACAGTCGCTGGACATTCTTTCCCAAGTGGCTCGTGACTTTTTTTTTTTTTTTTTTTTTTTTTTTTAATTAACTTGGCAATATCCCTCTTACTGAACATATTTTAACTTAGACCTATTCTAACGACTGTACTCTAGTATTATCCATTGCTTACTACTAACAAGCGTGCCAAAGAGAGTTATGAGCTGTAGAAGTACCTAATTGAGCCAACCTCGTATCTGAAGGAATCTCGGGCCAGAGCTAGATACGGACATATACCCCTCTCACTCGTTTCGCTCTCTGCTAGGACCAGGCATGATACAGAGTAGATTTAACTGCAGGCTGCTCTAAAGCGTCTTCTTTGCTTGATTTTCGCTAGTGAAAAGGCTCGCGCCGTATGCTATTCTTGAGGCCGCTCCAACCCAAGTCGTACCCCGTATTCATTTATTGTCGCCACGACACTAGCGATTGGCTAATACACCAAATATTGACTGAAAACGCCCCTAGCATAGGTAGGTAAATGCACATGCACGGTTGGCCGTTGAATTAGTGATTTGGCAGCGGTGTCATGCTTGACGTGAGTCATTCTTTATTATCTATGTATGGTATCTGGCGAGTCCTCTCGCTGGTATGTTGTATGCTGAGCCGAGACCGTGTTCCCTCTCCATGATAAATTGTTGCATCACCTAAGCCAATGAATCAATCAAGGCTGCAATCGCACATTTTGTCAGGAATGGTTTTTGCACTGGGCAAATTGTTGCTGTGGAGAAAAGGCCGTCGTCCCCCTTGATGCACATGGCCTTGTTGCATCGCTTGGCTGTTTTGCTTCCGGTACCAAAACCCGTACCGAAACCCAACCGCATTTCGCCACCTCTCTCACACAGCAAACGTTGCAGCATGACTGCAGCAGCTAGCCTCAGTTCCTCTTTCTCTCTCTCTTCATACCTAGTGGCCAAGACTATTTATTGGTTCGGCTTGTTTCGTTAAATTGCCCCTCCGGAAAAATAGAAGAGCAAGGAGTAAATGTGTATTTTGTAAATCGGCTTGTGTTTGTCGCTTTCATTTTCGAGTGAATGTGAATCCGGCTGTTCTAGTGATTCGATTGTCCGAAGTGACTGCAGGTGACAACTCAGCCAGCTGTATCATATAATTGCAAAAGTTTCCAATGCTGAGATATACATAATGTCGCATGTGGCCCGTCGCCCTCTCTCAAAGGCTGCGTAAAAAAAGAAGGAAAAAAAAAAAGATTGCTCAAATTTTCTTTGGCAGTCGATATTTTCCTCCCACAAGCTCCAGCTCCCCCCCTATAATCTTTTCGGCCAGAAATTCTTGTAGTTCTTCGTTACTCCAAGGACATCCGTCGGCAATGAGCATTTTCATCATCATTGCAATCTGTCCAAGGGGCATTGCCGGGCTCGAATTGGTCAACATGCCGACGATGAATTGCCAGTAGACGATCCTCTGCTCTCTCTCCTTTGTATCCATGCCCCTCGTTTTCTTCGGCGATGGTTGATCGTTGTTGTGCATCTCGAGGTCCGGAGCGTCTTCATCCTCCATCAAGTCGTCATCTTTCTGCTCGCTCTCAACAAGCGTCTCCAGTACGGCGTACGTCTTGCTTCCGATATCGCGCAGAACTCGCTGCGCCATCCAGAATTTGAGAGCGCTCTCTAAAAGATCTTCATCAATCATGAGCTTCTCCCACAGTTCATTAAAGGTCCGCTGGGCCGGGCCAGCAGCTCCTGAACCATCGTCGTCATTCTGAAACTCGTAAATTACAGCCGCCTCGTACGTCTTGCAGTCCAACTCGACGAATCTATCATCAAAGTCTAGCCTGACCGTTGCAGACCCCAGGTGGTCAAGCCAGTTGAGCTTCCGCGAAGACTTGAGTTGCTCAAAGCCCTTTTCGTACTTCTTCTGGACTTCCACAACCGGCGCGGGAATGGTAAACGGATCCTTTGGTAAACTGGGCCAAAAGAGACGAGACAGAATCTTTGAATGGTATGAGAGCGGGTTTGCTTCCAGTTCACCATCGTTCTTCAAGTTCCGCCGAAGGACTGTATCGACGCGCTTGGAGTCCACAATGTCACGTATCATCACATCGCAGTTCTGCAGAGCTGCCTCTCCAAACCGTTTCTTTAGCAGGCCGAGGACTTTGATCTCTTGTTGAAAGCCGGCCTGCTTGGAGAGCAGCCGCTCCGCAACGATGGCCTGGAACTCTTTGATGAAGACATCCTGTAAGCCGAGAGCGCTTATCAACGTGCCTATTATGTCCTCGTTCTTGGGCCGCTTGTAGTTGACGCCGGCATCCACGGGGTCAGGGACCCAGGTCATGTCATTCCAGTCAAGATCTTCATCGTCAGCGCGGCCTTGGTGCTGTTGTGAAGTTTCATTGAGAATGATAGCAAGCTCCACCAACTTTCCCTTATTCTCATCAGGATTTGCGGTATTTGGATTAGCCAGCAATCCAGTAACAACAATGCGAATGGCGTCGTCTCTATTCCACAAGCATAGTTTCAGCGCAGGCACAACTCTATCAAGTAGGACTTTGGAGTGATCTAGGGCATGGAATGTCCGGATCATGGAAATGTAGGTTTGCAAAATATCGAGTGTGGAGCGGCCGGGGTGCAACAGTCTTGCCTGGAGAGAGGCCGAAAAGGCATCCGTGAGATGAAGGCGCCGCTGGGGTGTAGTCACGGAGGCTGCCAAGTCATCGAGGCCACCTTTACTATCCGGCCAGTGGAGGACAATGTCAAAGAGCTCATGCATCCGCAACGTGGCAAGCCGTCCGATAGCTACGTCTCTCCACCGCTCTACATCATTCCAGGCCACTTGGCCGCCAAGACGGGCGAGGACTTCCACCGCCAATCGACTGTAGTGATTCTCAACCCATTCTCGCAGATGATTTAGGCAAAGAGGGCCGGATATGGCCCGGGCATTACGTCGGCCATCCGACACCTTCCAAACCTTGCTATAGGAATCCCTGATGAAGTCTTGCATGCAGGCATCCATTATTTCAGCAAAGAGAACTTGAAACTTGTCGCCGCCCAATCCGACGTTTTGCAAGGATTCAAGGAGCGCGAAAAGGTCACTACGTGCCTTTTGAACATTGGCTCCACGGCTCCATCCCGGCCCAAGGCCACTGCCGCGACTTCCAGAGCCAAGAATTATGCGCAAATTGTGATGCAGAACACTGCGGAGGACAGTTATTAGCTCAGAAGTCCATGAGTTGCCAACAATCGCGTGCATGTCTCGTTTGAATTTGGCCACGGCTGCCTCCGAAGCAGCCGTGTCATCGCGGAAACCCCTAATGATGAGCGTCAGGCCATATCGATACTGCCTGTGTGCGGCCTCCAGGGTGCTTATGATGCTGCGGAGAACTTCAGAGTGGCCCCCCTGATGGCTGGAGGTACATGCAGCAAGCAAAGGGAGCACATGATGGAGGAAGTGCTGACGGGCTTGTCGAGAATGCCATAACAAGATATCCTCAACGTGAGTAGCTTGTGGCACAGTAGCAGTAGGATCCAAGACGAGGGATAGGGAATCGTAGAAAGTGACATCGAGATCCTGCGATTCAGGGGCAGGGGCCGCGCCGAAGGAATCCTCGACGGTCACAGAGGTAGGTAGTTGAATACGTGAGGTAACTACATGCCAGGCATGGTCCCACCGTAATTGGTCGCTCACGCCAGGAACATCAGTAGCAGCAGAAGTAGCGGAAGACTGCTGCGTAGAATGGTTGCCACGCGTCCGTCGACCAGCGGCAGCTGCAGAACCATGAGCACCGCCAGAACTGTGGCCGGCGGCGTGCCTTTTTGGACGCGATGATGAAGAAGATGACGAGGCCGATGCTGGCGCCGGACCGTACGAGCTCGGGATTGGCTCACCGGCTACACCGACGGCTGAAGCTAGAGAAGCTGGCTGCGAGGAATCGGGTGGGAAGACGGAGCGAAAGATGTTGTGTTTCCGAGCGCGGACTCTAGCGGCAGTGGTAGTGGCCATGATTGATCGACACCATGAAACCCCAGGCTCGAGAACAGGCACAGGCACAGGCACAGGCACAGGCACAGACAGGCACACAGTTGCTGGCTCTGTTCAACCAATGCGGTGCTTTGCTTCGCGGCCTGGAACTTGCGGGCGGAGTCAGCAGACAAGGCTCAGATTTGCCGCCAAACCCGTGCCAGCCATCACTCGGAAGACTTCCTGGGTAGCAAACAAATAGAGCCAGCAGGCTGTGAAATGGACCGTCTTTGCCCGAGGGAGAAGCTGCTTCTCGGGGTTGTCTTGGCCGTCGTAAATAGGCGAGTGGGGTGGAAGAGGTAGGAAAATATCACAATAAACAAAGCTATATGTGGTGATGCTGCGGGGGGTGGATGCGTGGCCTGTGGTTGGCTGATCGGCGCATGGCCCCATCCCTGTGTACCTTTGTCCATCTAAGGTACGGGACGACGGAGTCCGGGTGACGGAGGTACTACTTACGGAGCAAAGGCCCCAGATACGAGCACCAGGAGCTTGTGCTGTAGCTTGCCCGAAAGGTGGTGACAAGAGGCAGCGAGGCCTCGGCTAAAATCAGGCCATATTTCTTTGAGCTAAGGGGCTCTCCAGGCCCCGGACAGCGGCTCAGTCCCGCTGCAGTAAGCGACATGCAGCGCTTAAGTGCGCTAAGCGACACATCCCTACAGATTGGCGGTGCGTTTTGCATGCCACCCCCCAACAGACAGTCGGGAACTTAGGTCAGCCACCACGATTTAAGTAAGCCGTGGGTGCAGCATTTATTACCCAAGTAGGCAGACGCACTTTGTCGTTGTCTGCCTACTTTGTCCTTGTACGAGTTTTAACTTTTTTCTATTTATCACGTGCCAATGGCATACGGAATACAATGCTGAGGCATGGAGAAGAAGGAACAGGTATCTACGCAACACAGCAGGAAAGGGGGCTGACAATTAGATGGAGATGTGCAAAGGGGAGTGTACAGGTTAAGGTAAAGACATCCCCGCGCTGGGAGTATAGCTCAACAGTTGGGCGAATCGATGAAGAACCCGCCATCTTCATATGGTACGTTAACTTGGGGTTTGTCAAGGATCCTTGTTCCCTCATCAATTTACCAGTTTAACCATCTACTCAGCCTCTGGCCATGAATGATGCTTGTCTGCACCCATGGAAGCGTACGCTTGTAGCCCACGTACTAGTGCGTAGTATCCATTTAAAGAGATCAGATGAGATGGGCCATGGCATAGGCAAACACGGCATTCGCAACAACGATGCTTGTAAGCTGATTAATAGGATGTTGAGATGGCAAGAGAAAGTATAGGGAAAGCGAAGCCCGGCATCCAGGAGCCGACGGACAGATGTTTGACCATAGCCGACTAAATGCCAAGACTTAGCTATCCCCTATTAGTGAGTCATTATTCAGAAAGGGTATAAAATAATAGAGAAAGTAAGAAAAGATAAATGAAGGTAAGAAGCGTATGGCTCACCCCGGCACTGCGGGACAAAAAAAAACAAAGGAGAGGCGCTGACGAGCTTCCTTGCTGCGATCGCTGCTATACTTACAGCGCCTCCAAGTTGCGACAGGCCGTATTATGCATCAACGCGAGATATGCGAGGTAAGCCTGCTGCTTCTCCTCACGCTAGTAGTGTAAGAAACACGGGTTATTCGTAATACAGGCTCGCTCTCGTTCGGAGTGCCGGACCTACCTGTACCTACTCCATCCGCTTTTCGGGACAGTCTCGGGGCACCTTCGGCCGGAGATGTCAGCATTCTCGGGCCCGGGAGTGGCCCATCGTAAGCTTTTTGGTTGTTGGGTGGGTACCGCCGTCCCAAGCCTCGGTGGCTACCTGTTTGTACTTGTACGAGTATAGGTTAGTAATAGTAGTAGGCAGCTATCGCGTGCAGGCAGAAAGGAGGTACGTACCGGATTTCACCCAAAAGTGCCCTCCGAAACCCTTGATGGCTGTTGTGTAGCAGTGGATGCAGGGATAAGACGGGGTGTGTGCTGCCCCGTGCAAGAGCACGCGCGAGTGCGTATTGGTAGTAGGATACGCCTGATGGTGCTACTAGCCGTATTGCTAATGCTAGGTAGTCGTAGCACACTCACGGTTCGCGGCTCGTGGCTCGTGGTTCGCGCTCCAATTTGAAGCCACCGACAAGTGAGTGCCCCAGTCGCGCGACAGGCCAGCGACAGCCGTAGTGCCTGATTGTGCATCCCTGACCTGGTTGTGATGTCGGGGGTCTGGCCCCCATCAAACAGAGTGACCCAAAGGTCCAGTATCCTAGGACAGAGCTTGAGCTCCGGGATGCCAAATAAAATTTAATGTTTCGTTCAGATGCCTGCTATCGGCCTTGAAAGCGGGACCACAAGTGGCGCTTCCATAAGCACTCTCATCTGGCGTTCGCTGCTCGCGTCTTTTTGTCTCCGAGTAGCATAGTGTGCTATGCTTCGAAATTGTACTATTCTTGTATAGTTGCAGTACGTTGGTGTTGTGGCGATCCATAATATGATGCTCTCATGTTTTCAAACTATGTGCGTGCCGCTTGCTTCCTTTGCCCCTTGTCGAGCGCACCCTTGTCAAGGTTAATCAAATGCTTTCTCGGAAAGGACACTTCGGTTGCCTCCCAAGCTTGCTTCTGACCTGTTGCTTAGCGTGAAGCCACACGTTCTGCTCACGACGTCTCACCCCACTCAGAACGTTATGCTCCACTCGTGAGTAGAGTACACGGCCCCCAATATGCTTGGAAAAGACTCATCTAGCCCTACCTGCAAGAGCAATGAGAGGGGCGAGTAATTGCTCTGTCTAATGGCTATTGCTGAGCGGTTAGAGCGCAATCCGTAAACTAAGCCCAGGTAATATGCGGTTAGCTTGGCAAGATGCCTGTTGGTTTTTTTCTGGTTGAAAAGGAAAAGGAGGGGAGGGGGTTTCAGGAGTGCTGAAAGAACAAGAGTGACAGAAAGAGGGTTTGAAAGCAAAAAGAAAAAAAACAAGCTGGCTGAAACTATTCAACTAGCCATGGGTGTGGCAAAGACTGATGGGCAGGATACTACCTAGGCCGCGATCTTTCGTCCCATCATTCGGCACCATTTCTCGCGACGTCTCGCTCTTTTCGTTCTATTGTCTCGGCACATCTGGCGCAGGGTTAGTTAAGGTAAGTAACCAAGCTGCGCAACTTGACTTGAACTGGGCTGCTCCGTACGGAGCAGAAACCAGCGATTTGGAATGCTGGGCATAACTCCGTCAATTGGCCCACTTTCAGGACCGCTTGCTGGGTCCAGTGCAAGCTATCTTGAAAAAACACCATGGTCCCCCAGCACCAGTATACTTAGTGCGGCTCGTAATGTTCGTAGCATCATCTCCAATGCCGTATGTATATACGTGGTCATCCAAGTACGGTATACCGACGGAGTTGGCACTCGTAGGCGATCTACCCTGGCCATTGCTGCTCTCGTGGCGATTCTCCCTTGTCGCAGTGCCATGAAGGAGAAAAATGTCAAGAAGGGGTGTCGAATGGAGCCCTACAGGGCTGGCGGGTGCGGAGTAGCCACGTTCACCCACTTATGCAACCTTCCAGGGGATACAGCGATATCGAGACGTGCCTCTATCCAAGGAGGAGGTATGCAGCTGCAGGGGCGTGGCTCTTCATTAAGAGCACATGCTCTGTGCCCCACCCTAGCAATGTTCGCTAGTCGTTCTTCCGGCCTTCTCGGGCACCTGCCGTTGACACGCCCTCCTTCCTGTCTCTCGTTTTTCCCTTGTGCTTTTCTTAATCTTCAAGGGCCTTTTTTACGTCCTTACAGATTTCCACTGCCACCCCTACCAGCCTTCATCGCTCTGGGTACTGTAGGCGAATTTGCAGTACCATCTATACGTCTCAATCCATGGCCTGGTCCCTATGCTTTTTTTTTTTTCTTCTCTTCTGAGGAAATCATCGGCTTGGACATGGTCATGGGCCCCTGTTCAAAAGCAAATCATGGAACGCACAGACGTTCTCCGTACTAGATAGTATAGGTAGCAATACCCAGAAGAGCATTACAAATGTCCTCAGCAAGCTTTGATGCCTGTATCAACTGCATGGCACGCACCGAAACTACCTTGAATTCCCTTGTTCAACTACTAGGACGTTTCATGTCCCGCCATCGCAGGCAATGTTGACCGTCTCGTGATGTGGGTTGAACAATTCTTCCCCTTTGCCGGGTTGTTTATCTTACCAAGTTAGGGAAACATACTATTAGACTATTAGACAACGGCAACAACGACTGATCCATACTGACTTATCATCTCAAGATAGCGTTCAAGTGCCTGAGCACTCAAGCAACTGCCGGGCGCCACCACTGTGCCTTAGGCTAAGTTGGCAACCTTGGAAGCATATCCGCTAAACTCAAGCACTTGGTAAATCATCTACTACGTAGTATTGGTCTCTCTGTCATCTCCTGACTATGCATATTCACGATGGATGAGCTTTATTTTCTTTATTTAGCAGCGAGGGCCAGGCCAGGGACGCAATTTCACTTACATGACCCAAGACCGCCTATTCACAACGAGGCTATGTCGCGTCTCCAGAGCTAAACCCGAGAGTCTGCCCTGTGGACGCCCTAGCCTGTGGATGGCTGAAGATCATGACTGGCCCTTGACTGGCCCTTGACTGGCCCTTGACTGGCCCTTGACTGGCCCTTGACTGGCCCTATGAATGGACAAATCGTATACCTGTGCCAATCACACAACAGGGCCAGAAGATACCCACACCACCCAAGGCTCGCTCCCGTCCCTCCCCATCTCCATGCCCGTGCTAGGCGGGTACGTGCTTTTAAGCTGCGTGCCGGCGCCAGCCACAAGTATAATGGCATCATCGGGTACCACTGAGGCGCTTTTAGCCTGGGCCAAGGTCTTTTAAGGTACTTGAGCATGGGTCCCGTACCGCCCTTTTGCTATAAGCAGCCTAACCAAACGACGCATCCATGCCACCCAGCATAAAATTCACGGTAGCAAATAATAAAAACATCAAATTACACCACGTGGCTATCTCTTGTTCTGTCAACTGCATCCTTCTCCTTTTTTTCTTCGGAGTCTTTTCTATGTTTCGGAGCGTAGTATTCCTTTTATCCCATACCCGCCCTCCCATCCCCATCCCCCATCCCTGGTAATTCACTAGCAGAGCACATTTTCGCCTCTGAATGGATTCCCAATTTTAGCCAAGACATTCTCGAACCTGTTTCACGCGTAGTTGATGCAAGAGCGGCATGCGCTTACCGTACCCGAGAAAGCCCTACGAATAATGGTACTAGAGTTTTACTAGGCAGGTACAAGGTACAAGAGACTTCTATCCTTAGTCTTAGCGCAGTGTAGCGAGAGCGAGGCTCGGACTTAATAATAGCCAGAAAATAGCGAGTGCAGGGCATATCCAGATTGCATTGGAGATAAGGGATAATGTCCGGATTTTTCTTCTATCTTTTTTTCTTTTCGCTTTCTTATATATGAGCAGGGGCTAGGGTCCATTAGGTGGGCACTTTGGTTATTATAGGCTGTATACTTCGCGCAAACACTTGCTTCCAAACCAAGTTGCAACGTTGTTCTTAGAGTCTAGTTTCATTATACTGGCATCTGGACACTAGTGCATAGATCAGAGAACAGCCGAAATCATACATTACACACAGGTACAAGAAGTGCTCTTAGCTCAGCAATGCCATCGTATCATCGTATTCGCCACCCTATAGGAGGCATAAATCGGCGGAGCGATTGGGTAAAAATAGTTATCAAGATACAAAAGAAATAAACAAACGAAAATAGCATCCGCATAAAAAGCCAAGTTCCTTCGCAACGGTGCGGACAGATCCATCCCGTCTATATCCCTCTAGTTTGCGTGCTCTAAAAATGATCCCGTTTCTCAGACACCCTGGGTATCATTGTCCCAAGGTCTCGCTGTTTGCCCGACACTTTGACCCGTAATTCATAATCCATCCATGTTAACACCTTACGATATACCCGACAGTTGGTAGGGGGAATAAACAATATTATACAAAGCCGCAATCCGAAAGTTAAAAGAATTAGAAAAATAAAAAGCATAAATGGGCAGTCGCAGTCTCGAGGCCCCATCACCAACGATATGTCCGCGAATCATCGCCGTGACACCAGAAACCCCCACTCATCTAGGATGAGATGGCAGCTTCTCAATACGGGAAGCGACACCAAGTCGCTTCCCTCCTCGTAGGTTATAGCGAATGAAATCCCGGATTCGATGCGAAGCTTTATTGAAATAAAAGTTCTCTAAGTGTTCCGTCGCTGCTTGCACTTGTCGTGCAGAAGATGGCCGTTTCGCGCCGTAGTTCTTGTGAATTCAGCGCCGCAGTTGGGGCAAGTGGCCTTGGCTGCCTGGCCAGACTTTTCTCGCTGGTGTCGGAGAAGGTTGCTAAAGGTCGAAAACTGCCTGCCGTTGCAGCCATGCTCCCAGCAGCGGGGCTTTGGGCGGTTCTGCACCACGCGGACGTGGCCGGAGCTGTCTTGGCTGGTAGAACTGCCGTTGCTGCCAGCGCTGCTTCCTCCCTGTATGGCGGGCATACGGTATATCATGCCGCTGTCGTGACCCGCAGGCTGAATGGATGAGTGGGAGAGGCTGTCATGCATATGTTAGAAAACTAACTTACATAAGGTTAACTGGTATCAATGATGGGGCATACCTGTATGGGCTTGATGAAGGGTAGTTGGCTGGGTATTCCATGGACATGGGGTAGTTTGATTGCCTGTTTAGCGTCAAACGTCAGCAACCATGATAAAGAGAACTAGTGCATGTTTTTTTGTCAGACTGCTACTTACAGTGGCTGTTGGTATGAAGGAGCATATGCCGGCTCTTGCAAGTGCGGGCTGAAAGGAGGGAGATACGATGGCTCGTGAATTGAGGGAGCTGTCTCGCTCAGCAGGGAGATGGGCTGAGGAGCCGTTGTATAAACAGGAAGAGGCATGGGACTGGTGACATCCGACATTGTCATTGGTGGCGAGCCCATGTATGAGCTGCTGCTGCTGCTGCCGGCCCTGATTCGAGTCGTAATCCTCTCTCCCCTACGAGCTCTGTCTCGCTGCTTTTTCAGTTCTCGTTGCTCAGGGGTGAGGATGCTCCTGGATGGGCTAGGAGGAAGCATCTTTGGTAGACTCTGAGGAGAGACGCTGGATTCAGATACAGGCGGGAGAATCGGCGAGAATTCTTGTGTCATCATAGCGGGTACAGAGTTGCTAGATTCGAACATTCCTACAAGAGGGAGACGGGGTTAGTGAGTGCGTCCCCGACTGTCTTAGTCCAACACTTATAGCTATCTTACCTTGCCAAGAAAATGGGGTCCTAGATCCCATACTGAAGCTCGGATCAAACTGAATGGCAACGGCACTGAGAAACTTGATCAGTTTCAGTCCCAATAAATAAGAGATATAATGAATATTCTACCTCATGCTTGCAGATAAGATAATAGTCCAAGTCTGAGGCTAAGAGAGCTATGGAGGAATCTTCTTGCCCAAGTAAACAAGAAGAAGGTTGGAAGGTGGGTAGGAGAGAAAAAAGAGGACGAGCTGAGAATTGGCCCAGTTTTATAAAGCCAGGACTCAAGTGAGACAGAGTAAGGCTGAAGACGCTTTGGGTGTGTTCACATAAGCAGCAGGCTGCGGTGGCGTAGGCTGGACACGCAGAATGAGGGTGGGAAGCACGAGAGAATATGATGACTCCCACTTAGAATTGGAGAAGGCTCCGAAGGCAGGCGTTTTACTCAGTTGCTGACCTTGCCGATTGTGAGTACGTCGGTCAAGTGGGAGAAGAGGAGAGGGGGAGGCGCCTTATAAGCGATGGAGAATTGTTTTGGAGGGGGGTTTTCATACAGTAGAAGAGGTGGTATCGACAGGCAAGTGATAAGACGCGAATAGCCGAAGCAGAGACGGTCTTGGAAGCTGAGATGCTCGAGAAAAGGACGAAGAATAGGGAGAAGGGCCTTCCTTATAGCTCTGCGTCTCTCGTCGTGCTGGTACGAGAGAGTTTAAGGATGGCTCGAATAAGAAGTCTATCTTTGGAAGAAACGATCTGAGGCTCGGGCGATGGTTATTCTAGCAAGGTCCAGACGACGGCTTATATGAACGAAGCGCCATAGTGGCAGCACGAAAGGGTGGAGATGATGGTCGGTCCTCAGTTGGCCCTTGTGCATGACGAAGGGGCCCTGGCACCCATCCAGACGGACAAGATTCAAGGTACGTCTTCATGGCTGAGCGAACTAGTTCCAAGGCGTGCTGCTGCCGGGATGTCAACAGAACGCAAGGTACGACTTTGCGTGTAGGGACGGTGATGGGGAGGGAGTGCAGAGGGAGGAGTGAGGCCAGAAAGAGTGGCATGGGACATGGGATGGGCGTGGGCGCAGGCCATGGGCGTCCCGGTCTGCAGTTCCTCGCCTGAGGCCGTATGCAAAGTAGCGAGGCGGTACTTGGTCGTACATGCTAGTATGCACCAAGCGCGGCGGGCCAGGGAGCTACCGGGCCAGGCCAAGGCGCGATATGCGGCTATGCAGACATCTGGGCTGGCATATCGCATACCATTGCCTGGTTTGGAGGGACACTCGCTAGGTAGATTGCAGATGAGCTCTGGGGGCGTCTGCGTGGGCGGGGAGTGGGGATATAGGCGCCGAGCCTTGGGGCCCCTCTGTAGACGGCTAGACGGCGTGGGGTCCAGCTCATCTGCATTGTGGATGTTGGTTTGGTGATGAAGAAAATTGGGTGGTGGGCGCGCTGACGGCTTGGCGGCGCCGTTGTGGCATCTTTAGTGCTAGGCTTTCAAGGCCTGCCCTACAAGATGCCTGCGCGGTGCCTGATTGGAACGGCTTCTTGGTGCCTGTGCGAGGCCTGGGATAGGCGCGTCGCACAGCGCTACATAGACTTTGCTTTCGGACTTGGGCGTCGTGGGTTAGGACCGGATCGAGTTTGGCGACAGGGCCAGTTACCTTCGGGAGCCTCTAGCTTGGGGCGTCGGTATCTGGGCTGTCCGCTGTTCCGCGATCCCAGCAGCGTGCTGCTCGCATCGACAGGGGTCCAAAGTCAAGTCGACGGGCTGTGACTCAAAGGCGCGGAGTTTGAGCTGGAGTCGCAGTTGGAGCTGCAGTTGGAGGCTGGAGTTGGGGGAGGACATGGGCAGGCAAGCCCTACCAGTGCTTGTTCGGAGGGCCTGCAGCCTGTCTGTCACTCACCCAAAGGCACGGGGTTGAAGTCCGCTCAGCGCAATCCAAAAGCACATCCTGGTCGCCGTCTGTTTGTTGCATGAGCGATAGGCCAGCCCAAGTTGGGCGGGCCCGAATGCACGTATGGAGCCCGAGCGAGCAGCAGCGCATCGACACTGGCACAAGTACGATGCCATCCCATCCAGACGGTGGTGCTCGCCGACGGGGCCATGGCCATGGCAATAGCCGCTGCACTACTTCGTACACTAGTTGGCATGTGCGCTCTATGTCAATGCAGATACTATTCTACTGCTTCTACATGTACATGCAGCGCTTCGTACATGCAAGCAGTTCGCGCAAGGCTCGATGGAGGCACAGCATACGAGGGGAATGCGTTGCAGAGGCGATTCAGCTGCAACTTGGTCCTACTTGGCACACGTATCCACGCGGGTATTTCCGCCATAAGAAAACAAGATGTCGGAGATATTATCCAGCGGGGGGCAGAATGCAGGTTCTGATAGCACACACGCCTTTGGTCGACTTGCGGATCTATCCTATCCATCGCGACCATCTATGATGCGCCACTTCTAATAACAACATGACTGTGCAAAGTCACTGGCGAACCCATGGATACCAAGGCTCAGGGATGGAGCATTTACGGAGTATATCTCACCCCGAGTCAGGATCGGCAGATCACTTGGATCAATTGGGGGGCACTCCAACTGGCATTAGACCATATCTATGCTCCGTATAGGCCTACTTCGTATGTAAGCCGGACGAAAATTGCATACCTACCTGGCACGACTACCTCGTACGGTCCCACCTTTTGACACTGCATTGGCAACTCTTGAGCTGTTGGTCTGTCTCTCTTCACGTAAATGGTGCTGTGCGTCGGGTCGGCGATGGGAATTAAGAAGAGCGAACTGAGTTGTTGACACATTGCGAACTCTACCGTCTTCACTGGGAAATTGGGGAGATTTGGGGATAGTATTTCAAAGCCTGGAATCTGGTGATGCGACTCTATGTTGGCTCATCTATGCTTCACGATAGGTGGGACTGGGCTTCCAGCGCCACTCGCCGCGGGAGGGGCCCGGTAGGCCTATACAGATTGGAAGGGTCAGACGGGCAGACGAGACGCAGGGGCAGGGATTCAAGTTCCATATAGTACAGCACCACTCATAGAGCAGCGTTGGCTGAGTACAGTACCGTACGGTATGGAGAGCCCATGTGCTCATGAGTGGTTGCTCGTACTTCGTATATCCATCCAACTGCGAGGCTAAGGGGGTGGGGGAAAGAGAGCTAGGGCGCTAGCCGAGCTCGCGATAGTACCAGAGCATGCGCAGTATAACTAACTCCGTGCAGGCATAGCAGGTACCTGAGGTAGCTCGACTACTGACGCGGTGTAGTTGGTGTGGGTACCTGTACCATCCGCGTGAGGATCGCAAGGCATGTCTCACTTGACGCTGCGCCCACTTCCAAGCTCTTGGTGTTACGGAAGCGATGGGCTTCGGGACGCACCGCTTCTAGAAACAGCCACTATCCATAGGCCGAATCCTGCCAAAATAGAAGAGACAAAAAATAGGCAAGACACCTGGGCACTTTTGACGGTCCAAGCGTCAACAAAGAGACAAGACGCAGAGAAGAGGAGAGACAAGCTGCAGTAGAGGCGCTGCATTAGGTACTGCTCCATGGAGCCCTTGACTGCGCTACAAAGTAATACAATTGTGGCGTCGTTTGATGGCTGGGCATGTCGGCTTTGCGCCGAGGGAATACAACCCTGCTTTGGCTCAATGAACTGCCCTCTCGCTCTCGGTCAGTATACTTTGAGGTAAGCAAGTGCAAACTCCCCTATGGCGGCAGCATCTACTCCGTATTACCTACAGTATAGGCCTACCTACTACCTGGGTATGCTTGATAGCAAAGGTAATTCGCACCTCGTAAACCAGCCAATAAAAAGGGTTGGTCAACAGGCGCTTCAGCTCGCCAGCAGACGACACCTGGTAATTCGCCTTTCATAACATCGTCGTATCCAAGCCAATAGCGAGTCCCGGCTCGCAAGCGCACAACACGCCAACAGACGCGATGCAGCCGGGTCAACCACCCCTTGGTATCGGACACTTATCTTGATGAGCCCAAGAAACGGGACGACTACCGGAACATGTGGGCTCGGACACTGCCCAAAGGGGGCGGCAGCTCTAAGGGCCCGAGATACGTATTCCTTCCGCTTTGGGCAGTATCAAGCGCGAGGCCAGAGTTACAGAGTTACATCAGTACTTGCCCCAATGGTCGATCCGTCCTTGCCTGCATCTTGGCTAGGCGAGACGCACTGTCACTGTCGCTGTCACCCAGAACACCACAGGCCAATCTCCCGCTGTTTATTTTTACTTTGGCTTTCTTCTCTGCCTTTTTGATCTGATTGCCCCCATGGCGGTTCTCGCTCCTCGCCTTTCGCTCGCCGCGGCACCTGTCATTGGTCGAGGTTACGATCCATCTGCTCGAAACAGACCAGCGCCACCTTGTCGGGACCCCCTCTGCGAACTCTGCCCTTCTAAAAATTCCCCAACTTGTACTATTCTAACCCCATCTGCAGACCCATCGGCGAACGCAGCCGCCGATTCGAGGCACAAGGCCACTTCAAGTGAATTCAGCTCTGCCTGTGGGTGCAGGTCCAGTGCCAATCACACGCCGCGATCGAGAAGGATTCTGGCAGTCGCACCACACTGCACGGCCACCGTCAGCCCTGCGTCGGGGCAAGCCTAGAGTCGGCGTCTATTCAACCCAATCGAGGCGATACACAGCTCGCCAGCGTGCTCCCCGCCTTAGATTGGGCCCGAGCAGACGACAAAAGATCGTTGGTACTGTAGGCGGCGCCAGCCATAGCCCTCTGATCAACGGCTCCAAGCGGATGACTGGCTTTTGCGCGTGGCCCCCAATCGGAAGATGACATCGTCACATCGGATGGCCCCCTTTTTTCACAATCCACAGACAAGTTTCCCCCTTCTGACCTCTTAGAAGCCCGAGCTGGGGACTTCAGCGCCAGTCCCGTTTCTTCTCGCCGCCCCTCCTAATGATTGATGCTTGTCGCATGCTAGCATCTACTTACTATACTGCTAGTGGTGCTGGTGCTGGTACTACAACTACTATTACTAGTGATGTTATCAACCCATCCTGGTTATCCTTGGGCTTTCATTCGCCTGCTCGTACGGGCGGCTTCGAGCAGTTCGAGCTCCAGAGGGCAGACTAGGTGCCGACGCTAGATGACGACAAGAGTAAGCAAGATCGAGATGGATTCGTCAATTCTCAAAGTCCATTGCTTGGTGGCTAAAGAGCTTGGCCCATTAACAGGGCTTAGTCTAAGGTATGCATTAGAGCCAAATGTGATGTCCATCGGCACAAAAAAAACGCCTTGTAAAGAACAGCTTGGCCAGTGCGGAAGACAGCACGTCGTCATGCCAATACGCATGCTTGATGCTATGTACCCAAGGCGTTATGCAGATAGTCTTTTGGTTTAGCCAACACGCTCCGACGAAACTCAATGTGGCAAATAAACCACTGTAGTCTATTCTTTTACATGATGCAGCGTCATATCCAGGCTTGGCCGAGCCAGTCCCCCATCACCGTTGAAATTCCCAGGCCAACATCAAATACTACTACGGCCCACTTAACACCGAGAGGCCAGCCTACTCCTCTTGTCGACATTGAACCATCAATCGAGTTGCATGTGCTGCTGGGTGATTATTTCGTCCATCCTGGCTCATGACAGAGTCAATGTTGACTTCGATTATCACCGTGCAAGGCGACACAAACATTGTCGGCCCGTGGTTACGCTCATCCTGACTCATGACAGAGTCAATTCTGACTTCGAATATTACCTTACAGGGTGTAGGATTCATGCATCTTACGAGCACTCTTGTCAAAACCACATAAACAGTAGACTTTCAAAGCCAACAACTAAGTGGCCA
Organism: Trichoderma evansii; assembly: GCF_050947405.1. Classification (NCBI taxonomy): domain Eukaryota; kingdom Fungi; phylum Ascomycota; class Sordariomycetes; order Hypocreales; family Hypocreaceae; genus Trichoderma; species Trichoderma evansii. The sequence goes on from NW_028145176.1 coordinate 336,266, forward strand.
ATCAACAGGCTCCAATGCCCACTCTTTACCAGCACAGCCAAGCCCATTATAGTTGACTGGGGCTTTTGTCCTTGCTTTCCACGCTTGAGACAATTTAACAAGCACAACAACATTCTTTTTGACTGCGCTTGGGGGGCTAGCAACTCAGATCCACAAGCATAAACAACAGCCCATTATACCAGGCTCAGCCTCCATCACTCATCGCGGAGAGGTCCGGCTGGCGTCACTTGGCTTCTTTCTAGTACAATTCCGGACTCGTTTGCGCGACTGCTAGCAGGCCCGCTTTGCTATGGGGTATGCTGTTGGTGGTAGTACTCAGCAGTTACGGTGTCCATGGCTCTGTCGCCTCAAGACGCTGATCAAGCGTCGAGCCATACGAATATTTTGGGGTTACATTCGTCTCGAACATCTTTTATTTTTTACTCCTTCCCCTCCTTCCCTGTCATCTTGGCTTCCGCTTGGCCTCTGCGCAACGGCTTATTCCATGCACGCTCGAATAGGAATCGCTGGCACTGTGTTTCATTCTGACAAGTATGGTGTGGGGTTCATCGAAAACCACGTTTTTCGGTCCCGAGGATTAGGTTATGCGCGCCCGCTGCTCTCCGATACGAGCACGGTTATGAAGTCTCAAAGCCGGGCCTTGTTTTTTATCATCATTGCTTATCTTGAGCCAGGTCTACCAGTGAGCATGAACTTTTCATCTATCCACGGCAACGACTGCTACATGATGATACTCATTCAAGTACATTGATAAGGGACACAGTTTACATGCTGGCTCCAGTTTTAATGTCCCCGGGCAGCAGGCTAGACGCTCTTGCGACATTTTCTCGGCCAATGACCGCAGCATCAGGACTAGAGCCAAAGCAAAAAAAACCCTTTTTGACAGGTTACCATATATACTGAGACGACCAACAGCCCGTTACAGCAGAAATGGTTTTGACAACAGATCCACAGCTAATTTGACCCGCAGAGAAACGTACATATCTATTCGGTCAGGCGGTACTTCTCCAACCTTTACCTATATTGGCTACTCGTGTATGAGGAGTTAGGTCAAGGACATGTGAAATCCACCTTGAGATGGGGCAGGTTATCAACTCTGATCGACGACTAGGGGGACCCTGGTTCGGGCAAATGTCTCAGCACACGCCCTGCCTCCCCTGCTACTCTATGTGCAAGTACGTAGTATACGCATATTGCTTGTAGCACTACCGCTCGCTCACCCTCATGTACTTTTTTTTTTTTTTTTTTTTGAGAACGTGCCACATGCAACATCATCTCGTGGACTCGCCATACCCTGGCCCGGCTTCCATCCTTGTCATGGAGGGGAGGAAAGACAAGTCGGCTGTCGCTTGCGACAGCATGACTGCTTTCTGCAGGTCGACCAAAATGTTACCCTTGATACAGAATAAGTTAGCACTTGAAAGAAGACAGGACTGTGGCAAGGCAAAGCAAGGTAAGGGTTGATGGGAAAGCTCCTGGGGTGTTGGCGGGTTTACGGAATTCGTCGTAACTCTGACCATACAGGCGTCATCATTATTTCTCGCTTCATTTTATTTGGGTCATGGGCTAGCGAGTGACGAGACACCGCATGAAGAATAGAGAAGAGACACGATTGGTAATACTAGCAGGGTAATGCACAATTGCAAGGAATAAGCCAGACAGAGCATCTCGACGGCCGAATACCAGCATATGCAATTCTCCGCTCAAAGTGGCGGCAGGCTACTTTTGCTGGCGGAGATTTTGGATTCTAGCCTAGTTCCCGAAGTCTGTGCCTCCGGCTGACATACATGCGCAACCCTTTACAGAGGATTGAGACACGCCCAGCCAAGGAACTCATCCATCGGGGCCGTTATATCTCCAATTTTGAACGCTGAATAAGTTGTAGAAAGAGTTATTTTAGAGGTTCTATGATGCTGTCTTCCTAGTGAGTGGCCATCAAGGTAAAAGTTGGCATGGACTAACGGAATTAGCGAACCCAGTGTTTCGGTGGGACGATGAGCCACCCTTTACTATACCGCAAACGTACGAAGTTTCTCTCAGCCTTGTCGTTGTCTGGCCTTTGGAGTTGTCTACCCGTTTTTCCTTTCTAGCATTTCTCCGAGAGAGGGCGTTAATCGCAATGCTAACATTCACACTAAGAAAGCAGCTGGTCTACTCATACAGCGTTCAGAACTACCGCTACTAGTCAACTGCTAGCAAGTAGTAGCAGTGCTACACATTGGGTCAGAGCAACTCAAGCTTCAGCTCGTACCACTTCCTAGAGTTCGAAACACAGATCTTATTGCCGCTAGATTGGGCATCTGTCTCCGCGCACTTGCCCACTCCTTCGAAATGGAAATCATGGAGGAAGAAGGGATACGGAAGGAAGAAGTAGCATCTGTGGGCCAAAACATAAGAATGTGCCACCCCTTCTAAAGTGAGTGCAAGATACTGTAACATGAGATGCTTAGGCCCGAAGCAGGCTGGGGGGACGACAACCGGGTCTCTGGAGATCGGGCGTGGCTGTCACACTTGGACCCTATACTACACATGGGCAAAGCATCGACCATAGACAGATGTAGGAGTTTTGATGCAACTCGACATTGGTAAAACGACGGCCAACAAGAGTTTGATGTTGGATAAATGACCAGTCAGGAGCTCTCCTTTGAGCTAGAGACTGGATTGTCCGGGGTGCTACTGCTAGTATGCCTCGATTTTTTTTTAGCTGGCTCGCGTGCCAGCGCATAACAAAGCAACTGCCTCTATCGCCAACTTGAAGCCAGGTGAGTGGATGGGTAAACGCCAACAGCCCCCCCTCCCACTTTCTGATCCTTGGGGCGGGTATCAATCCCGGCGTCTGCCTGGGACCGATGCACTGGATAAGGGAAAAAGCTAACCCGGAGCTGGCAAGCAATCCTACTATACTACTAATAGATTATGGTACAGTATGCCTCGATGTTATGAATTCGACGGCGCCAAACTGCTACGAAAGAAACCCCACTATATCTTAGTTCCATTCTGAAGATGCCAGACACCAGAGTCTCCATGAGTTCACTGCCTCCCCAATCTTGCTTATGCATTTACGGAGTACGGAGCATACATCAACGCACCGCCGTATGGAGCACCACTTCGCCTTCCATGCTAATACTCTAACCAGAACGGCGTCTCCAGTGCTTGTACCCTCGCCTCAATGACTATAGGCTGATAACAGCAAAGGATTTTGTCAAATCTAAAACCGCATATCACTTTTAAATAGTATACCAATAGCATTTACAGGATAGCTAACAACGGCTCAAACTTTTGGAGCACTCGCGTCATACCTTGGCTGACTAGTTACGAACTCAAGCTTACAACGTCCTAGGATTCTATCATCCAGGTACGAAGCACCAAAAGAGGAAAAAAAGAAGAAGAGTACTTAGGATTTAGCATAGTGCCAAGAAAGAAAACCTAAGATTTTGGTGTTGGAGCGTGCCGTTATGATGCCATGGGAAAGAAAGTTTTTTTAATCAATGCCGAAGAGTTTCGGGTTCTTCTTTTCCCACGGCTGGTGTTAACTAAAGCCCTCTTTTATCCTTTCTTGCCTTTTATTTCTTATTTTTTTTTTTTTTTTTTTTTTTTCATTTTCCTTCTTCTCTTCGGCATATAGGAGCGCGGACGAAAGGACAAAGTACAAATTACTACTACTAACGGCAATAGTACGTATCTATACGGACTACTATACTCGTACCCGCTATAGCTTTGTTGTTGACTGTGAAGTACGAGCAGCCGCCTCTCGAAGATGGAGACTCAAAGATGGAGTCGATGTCCCCTGCAGCACACAATAGGAGTGAATCGGGCTGAAGTGGGAGACAGAGTGTGACGGTGAAGTTACATTTTACGCAAGCGGCGGCGGGCATTGCTATCTGTTTGTACGCACAGAAGCACAATGGCCAGCTGCGAGCATTCAGAAGTGCTTACCGATGCAGAATGAGTACGAATTTGTGGAAGAAAGACGGCTGCAGCTTACTGGTACCGTCCTCTGTACTACAAGTGGTAGGTACAAGTATACGAGCAGAGGAAAGGTCTGAGACAGGGGAGACAGGGCCTTCGGGGATTCATGAAGCAGGGGGCGTGCAAATATCGCCGCAACCCTTGGCGCGAGGCGTGAGGTGTGAGGTGTGAGATGTGAGGTGTGAGGTGAGCGACTAAGCGGCTATGATGGCTATATGAATACCATCTAGATTGATGCATGGGCCAAGGCCCCAGACGAGCCGCCCCAAAATGTTAAGCTTATATGCAGCTACGCGGTATGAATCTCGGGTGGCACAAAGCTTCTTGCTTCGTTTTCGTGTGCGTCCCAAAAAGGAAATGGCCGAGTTGAAAGACTCACACTCTGTCTTGGGAGCCTGGGAAATGAGGGTAGCGATTACGAAACGACGACGTACTTGCGCAGGTGTACGAGGCTGCGTCGCGTCCGAGCTTTTGGAGACTGATGGAAAAGATAGGGCGAGGAGGACAAGAAGAAGCCGAAGTGCAGCTGGAACAGCATAACAGCCTAACAGCCTGTGACTCGGACGGCCAATCTGCTGAGAAAGGGCCGAATGCACAAGCAAGCAATAAGATTTCTTGGTTTGTTTGCTTTTTGCGCCATAATAGCAGCCAGTTACTACAGATACGGTACGTCCAGCAGCTCATGCAGGCCCCAGGCCAAGCCAAGGGGGGCGGCTCTTGGGAAAGGTGAGGCGCCTTGATTCGACCCGTCGGACTGTCTCATTTGTCATAGCCTTGAGAAGGAAAACCCGACATTTTTGTATGGAGGAGACCGTCAGGACGAGGCACAAGAGCGGTCGATAGATAAGACTGGGACCCCTCCATTTACTAAGAGCGGAAACAGCGGGGAAGCTTTCTCACAGGGTCTAGCGAAGGTAGCAGTGGTAATACCACTATTACACGTTGAGAACTTGGTTTGATTTTCGTTATTGGTCAGACTGTAACACTCTTGTCTCTCTCTTGCTCTCTCTGTCTCTTGTCTTTTCGAACAGTCTTTCTTCCATGTTGCCGAAGCTCGGCTATTGCTTTTGGTGGCACAATCGCTGACAACGGGAGCTGAGAATACGTTACGTCGCAGTTTCAACTGCGTCTTGTCGGTGAGTCAAAGAACCAAAAGGAGACTGAGTGAGTGAGTTCAAAGTTTAAAGGGGCAAGGCTACTATGACATTATTCTCTCATTCATTGCCACCCGGCTTCTTAAGTTCTTTCTTGTTTCCTTTTTCTCTCTCGGGTTTCGAAAAGCGGAGAGCGAATGCGACATAGTAAGCAGACAGGTATTTACATGATGCTACCAAGTACATACTAGCTGCGTCTGTACGCACACACTGCGAAAAGCAGTAAGGTCGCAATAGCCGGCAGCACTAGTGGTTGATTTATGACGAGAGAAAGAGGCTTTTTTTATTTGCTTTTCTTGCCTTAGGCCATATTCAGCTCGTGGCTGCAAAAAGCGAGGCGAAGTGAGGCCGGGGGCTTTAGTTTAGGCATCCAAATAAAAAAAGGACTCGTTTGGCTGTCTGCCTTGAAGTAGCTGCCTTAAAGAGCGCTGGTGCTGCATACCGAGATGCATGGGTTCGGAGAGATATTCTCTGGATGCGACTGAGGTATGTAGACGTAGTCATGGTGATGATGACAGCATGATACAATGACAGCATGGCGTAGTGTTCAACTACTGTTTTTGCGAGCAGACCAGACATGAAACAAGTCCGAAGCCCGCTTGGCTAAGCGGTATAGCGTGTCACTAGTACTAACTTGACATGACAAGGTGATCAGTTCGACTCTGATAGTGGGCATCTCTTTTTGCGGATTCTGTCCGTGAGAAGGCTCTATTTTTCTTTTTTCTTTTTTTTTTTTGCTTGTTTTGTTCTTGCTATAGGGTAATTCCTATTCTTGCCGGGCTATATTGCATCCTATTTTCTGCCTATGCACAACCAGCCAGCCTAGGAGTCTATATCGAGAAAGGACGACGGCACTAAAGTAGAAGTTTGACTGGAGATGGGCTGCATGCATGATGCTAGCAGTAGCTCTGGCACAAAGCTGCCTAGCCCATTCATCTATTTCTACTTATGCAGCCGAATGCCTATATGAAGATCATCTAAGTGCACGGCTGTGTGAATTGAAAATTGCGGACTGCGGTATACACGTACGCGCCCTTCCATGTCATGCCATCTGTCCTTATGACTCAGTATTTTCCGCTTCAGCCTCATCTCCACGCTGCTCTGCCTACGTCATCTGGCCCATAACAATTGATTAATCTCTCTCTCTCTTTTTTTCTTTCTATTAATATGTGCTTGTTACTATTTAGCCAGTGCGAGAGCCGGTTATGTAAGCACACGAGCAAGTCACACTGCCACCAAGAAGCGGGGGATTATTAACAAACAAAAGGCAAGCAAAAAAAGAACACACATACGTATTTCTGTCGCAGGCTAAACACGGGGTCCCGCAAAAAAGTTGCCCCTCATGTTTGGCTCCAGCTGCTTTGCTGACATATTGGAGCTGAAGCTGAAGCTGGAGATAGGCGCCAACGAGAGGCTCTTTTTTTGCTTGCCTGATTAGCCAAGAGGAAAATGAAGGACACGTAAAGCAAATATACGTGGCCTGATGATAGTTGGCATATTCTCGAAGCTATAGCTGGCATCTTCTTTTTATTCTCTGCTATATTTATGCGAACGTGAGACAGAAAAGCTGACCCCTCTTCCGCATTACAACTCTCCTTTTTTTTTCCGGCTGCATTCGTCGTTCGAGGGGTTAATAAGCTACGGAAAGAGAGCAAGCCGAAACCGAAGATCCGAAACTTTACGGGCGACACAGAGACGTGACGTGACGTGAAGCTTCTTCTGCGCGCGCGCCTTTTTTTCTTTTTCGCTGTTGAACAATCAAGCTTCCCTACTTGCTATTTTGAACGAATAAGCCGACGAAGCTTTCCCCGCATCGCGTGTTTGACTCGGACGGCAAATCGGACGGCAAACAAGAGAATTAAGCTAGAGGGACGAAGTAAATCGTGCGCGACGCAATATCGACGCAGTATACTGTACAGCGAGGGAAAAGAGACCTCTCTTATCTGTACGCGAAATAAGAAGACTTTTGGGAGTAGCTTCTACCAAAACCTTTCTCCACGCCGCGCGACAAACTATACCTTTACTCTCCTCGATCATCAAACCAAATCACCGCGACAATGTCATCCTTCCTCGTCGACCTCTGGGAGGGCATCTTCACGCCCGGCCCGACGCCCACCCTCCTCAAGGCCACAAACGTCTCCTTTGCCGCCTTGCAGGTCGTCCTGCTGTCGCTCCTGTATGCGACGTACAGCGTGCACTTTGTCGTGCTGTCGGTGCTGTGCGGGGGCTTGTGGTGGTCGATTAACTGGTTCGCGCGCGAGCTAAAGATTGCGCAGGCCGCCGAGGCGGAGAAGAAGAAGAAGGAAGAGGAGAAGCAGAAATTACAAGGTGGAGACGGGTCTGGGTCGAGCGATACAGAGGTTGAGGGCAAGGTCCCGAGACGGACGACGAGGAGTAGCAAGAAGAGTGCTGCTGCGGCAGCTGTTGTTCAGGCGGACGCTGAGCCTTTGGAGAAGAAGGGCGAGGTGAAGCAGCGGGCGGTGCTGGAGCCGCAGTCGAGTGCGAGCACGGAGGATGAGTGGGAGAGGGTTTCGGAGAGTGAGAGGTAGAAGAGAGAAGAGATGATGTGAATATATATATGAACTGGACTGTGAAAACACTGTGAAATACGAGGTCTATTCATGTATCAAAGAGTGTATATATACTTGATATGTGGCGTGAGATAGTGGATACAAGGTAAATATCGTGATATAGTTTACCTTTGGTGTCTTGTTCTCTTCAATAGGTGTATGAGTAGAGGTAATTGTATGGCATCAATGCTCTCTGAATCTCTATCATGTTGGTAATTTTTTTTTAATGAATTTGCATCCAATCCACGAGATGAGCTTCCTTCTCGTCTTTCTAGAAATTCTATATCCTGTACTCTCTATACATAATATCCAGCTGAAACAAAAAGAACAAAAAAAAAAAAAAAGCCATCAAAATGAACAGCAGCAAATAACATAGAATTCGTATCATCCCCTTCCCCACGCCGTCACACTCCAACGCTGCCACGCTTTAAAATAAAACTTAAACCAAGATATATATCAAAACCTTTCATCAGAGAAGAAAGAAGAAAAGACGCATGACACCGTCAAGAAGAAAGCGTTTTATCGCATCTTCTCTACAGCCTTCGCAGCTTATGCGTCATTCGCGCCGCAATCAACATGCTCATCGCCCCTATAAACAGACAAACCGCAATGGCATTCGTTCCGCCACCAACCTCCTTTCCTTCAGCTTCGGCCGCCTCCTTGGTCTCGTCGTGCAGCTCGGGGCTCTTGCCGGGCTCCATGATGGCGAAGACAATGGTGGAGATGAAGGTGCCGATGAACTGCGGGAGGGTGGTGTAGATGTTGAGGATGCCAAAGTAGATGCCCGACAGCTCGCCTGAGGATGAGGACGAAGAAGAGGCTGGTAAGCCGCTGTTGCTGTTGCGGCGGGTGGAGGTAAGGGGGAGGGCGGCTGAAGGGTCTTGGGCGCCGCTGAGTTTGTTGACTTCGATGCCGAGGAAGGCTGTGGGAGCCCACATGGCGATGGCCCATGGACTAAAGGTTTTTGGTAATTAGCAAATGTCCTTTAAAGGGAGAAGCAAGAAAGAATTGGGCAGGGGGGTATATATGTGTATATATACACATCTCATGAGAGGAGATGGAACTTACATGCCGCAGACACACATGAGAATCGTGGCAGACATAAAACTCTTCGCCATGGGTGCCATAAACATGGCCGCTGCGAACATCAAGTGTCCGCCAATCCACGCCGTCAGCAGATCCGGCTTCATCCTGTCCAGTCTCTCAAGCAAGCCCGCCATGGCTCGCGGAGGGCGATGCGTGTAAGTCTCATCCGCGGGGGACCGCACAATCATGGGCAAGAAAAAGGCACCAATGAAGCTGACAGTCGAGTAAATCATCAAGGCGGCGCTGCCAATGCGGCCAATTTCGCCCAGCACGTCGGTTCCAGTCTTTCTCGAGCCGGGGGGCATGTCGTAGCGGAAGTAGGTCTCGCCCACCCAGGTGGTGCTGTAGAAGAGGAAGGGGAACCAGCCGATCCAGGACCAGAATTGAGCCCAGCAGATGGCCTGGACGCGAGGCGGGAGAGTCAGCAGCGTGGAGCGGATCTGATGGAAGACTTTGAGGGGACCTTCGTCGGGGAGCTTCTTGGTGGTGAGGGCGCTGGGGGATGTGAGCTGGAGGACTCGCTCGGTGACGGCCCAGCATGTTACGGATGTGGTGCCCAGGATGGCCATGGCGGCGATGACGGTCAGTTGCTTGAACTGGGAGTCTCCCAGGCCTGGGCCAAAGAGGCGAACGAGGTCGATGGAGCCTGCGCCGTAGCCGATCATATGGCCGATGGCGTTCATGCGACTTCCTGGAGAAGATGGTGTCAGCAGCTGGACATTGAAATGAGTGAGACACTCTATAGCAAGCTTCACTTACCCCAGGCTGCACCAGCCTGCTGCTTCTCAATGGGAAGCGTGTCGACAATGAGACTCCTGGCACACGACATGACTGCACATCCAACCGTTAGCAAAAAGAAGCCTCTATAAATAAGGCAAAAAGACATCATCCTCCAAACTCACTCATATTAATCGCAAAATCCACCGCATAAATCGACACCACCGCCAACACCACCGTAAACCGCCTCGTCGCATCGCTCCCGTCATCGCCCACGACCGCAGCCACAATCTCCCTCGTGAAGCCCAGCACCAGCAGACACGCCGACACAATCACCGCGCCCACCATCATCAGCGGCCGGCGCCGGCCCCAGCTCGACGTGCTCTCATCGGCCACGACGCCCACGATGGGCTGGACGATGAGGCCCGACAGCGGGCCGGCGACCCAGACGAGGGAGGTGTTGCTTTTGGTGAGGCCGAGGTTGAGGAGGTATGGCGTGCAGTCTTTTTACATGGCATTGTGTTAGTTGTGTGTATCATATTAAAGAATGAGATTTAAAAGGGTTGAGGTATCCCTCAGTTGTGTAAAACTCATGTTCATCTCAACATGAGCATCTCAGATTCATCCAAAACTTACACGTCATCTCAATCCCCCAAGTAAATCTAAAAATAAACGCAACGAAAATCAGTCAAATAATCCCAACCACCAAACCAAATAATTTTCATAAAAAAAATCATAAAAAATAACTCACGTAATTCCAATCGTGCAAAACGTCAACAACACCATCCTCACCATCTCTGAATTCCCCTTAATCGACGCCTGGCCCGTCAAGGCATATGCTGCCGCCATCGTGGGCTTGGGCTTTTTGGGCGCACGCGCACCCGCCGCTCGGCCTAGGAAAAGATGAAGGAAAAAAAAGGACTCGCCGTAACGCCGCAAGGAAAATGGGATTAATTCTCTAAAAGAAATAAACTGCACGCTATTAATTCTTATCGCCCACTACCATCCATCGTCATCCTATTTTTTGTTGTTGTTTTGTTGTTCTCATTTCCCAAAGCTCCCCATGTTTTAGATATGCTGCTAGAAGAAAGGGGCAACGCTCAATCTCTGCTTACACGTATCGCGTTCCCACCGCTATTATTAGCCCCCTGTGAGACCCTCAGTCTCGAAGCACTCTCAAATCTCCGTTCTAGACTCGAAACAGTCATGGGTCACGCAAAGCCTCGTATCGCCAGCGGTTACTCCGTAATACCTCGTAAAATGAGCCCTTTCTCAGGCGGGGGAAAAAATATTATTGCTCTTTTTAAATCTCATTTTGGCAGCGAATAAATACAAAGAATAAATAAAATACATGTTATACAGTCAACTGCTATCAAGCGCGCTCCGCAATGCTCGAGCCATCATCGTACAAAAATAAGAAAAATCACATAATGGTATCTTTCGGCTCAGATCTATCTACTTTGTGTGTTTTGATATGGTAGGACATGCAGCACCCTACATCTATCATCCTCTTACCCATCAAGCCACTGGCTTCCTCACCCCTTGCACCGGGCATCGTTGCCCCAACGCCTTTAGTTTGGAAAAGGCATATCAAATGCCAAAGAGATGAAGAAAAGTAACACAAAAGTTCCATCTTTATCAGAGAGCCACGATCCGAAACGTCTCCTCTCAGCCTCTGCACCTCTTGGCTGCAGCTCCATCATGAGGAATCAGATCAGGAGCCTGAAACAAGCGGGGAAAATGAAGCCAAGCAGTAGTAGGCTGAAAATCAGTCATGCAGCTGCCGTGCTTCTTCAAATGCTAAGCGATGAGATGTGATGAGAAGAGGCGAAAAGCCCCCCCTCAAAACCTAACAAAAAAAAAAAAAAAAAACATGAAACAATAATTTTTTAAGAAAAAAAAGAAGAAAACGCCTGGTTGCTTGCCTATCCCTCCTCAAATGCCATTGGTTGTTGTATACACGTTGCATCTTCTTGATGCTGGTCCTGAAATTTCCATGATAAGAAATAAAAGTAAATCCGTCGCTTCGTTTTTTTTTTTCATTCGCCTTGTCCACCTCGCGCCAACGCCATGGTCAAAGTTCATATACGCGCTGTCTATGAATCGGCTAGTTTCGCAAAATGCTTGGACCAAATCCAGCCCACCTGGTCCGACGGGTCATCTTGGTTCTTTGCGAGCCAGAGCTCGCCCTTCTCGGCAATGACGTCAAAAATCTATGAGCAGAATCAGTATAAACCGTCCTTTTACCACATGTGAGTATATGTGCATGTATATCGTACCTCGCCGGCTTGGTATGTCAGATAAGGATATCCAGCCTCGTGCTTTGTTGTAGAAATATTAAACTCGAATAGCGATGCAGCAAGCCAGAGAATATTGTATCCGTCTGAAGCATGTGCACGCTCCCGCGATGACGCTCTAGAAGACCGCTGGCTTTCTTCGGGGCCGTCTGGGAGAGGTAGGGCGGAGTGAAACAGGTTCGAGAATCTGCGGCTATCATTCTGGTGATAGCTGGAGTAGAACGTGTTGCCAGAGTCTCGCCGAATGTGAGGTGCTGACTCTGAACTCTGCCTTGACGTCGCCATTGCCATTGCCATTGCCGAGGAATCGAAGCTCTTACCCGTGCTCGGCCGAGTGTTGCCAAGCGATCGGGAGCCTGTTGGCGCCTCGGCTGATCGCGGAGATCCCATCCCTGTTTGATTGTTGGAGAGGCCTGCATAGAAATCTCTATAGTTGTACTGGTGAGGACTGGGAGCCGTTGCACCAAGGCCAGTGGCACTCGAACTAATAGGAGAAAGAGTAAACGAGCCACTATGCCGTTTACCAAAGTCGGGCGCCGGCAGGACGGGTGCTGCCTCGCCATTCACCGGCTGGCTCAATGATCTGTTCTCTGCCTCCGATGTCCGTCCCCTAGTTCTGGGAAGGGCGTCTTCTCCACTCGTCGTCGACATTGAAACTCTTCCATGGTAGGCTGGGTTGATGATGCCAATGTTGGACATCATCTCGTTTGCATAGGGGAAATCTCGCTGGAAGGCTTCCATAATGTCTTCGAGTGTTGGCGCCTCGGGTGAATCCGCTAACACAGCTCTCATCTTTTCCCTCCATATAAAATACCAATCGGCCTGAATATTTATGAGGTTGCTCAAACAAATATTCCCCATCTTTTCGGTTAACGCTGATAGCTTTGGAAGCTCCTTGATTAGCGTATCGTTGAGAGCCTCATACTGCTCCACGAGCTCCTTAAGCTTAGGATCGATGCTTTTGCCTGCTTTCTTCAGCTGTTCCGCACGCTCCCAAACAATTCTTCGCTTTTGCCTCTTCTTCATGGCCAACGAGGGGTTCCCGTAAGATTTGATGACATGTTCAAATGGTTCAATGACATGCTTTCGTATTTGAGTCAACTAAATTTAAAAAAAAAAAAAAAAAATAGATCAGTAACTGGTCCTGTTAAGCACATTGACCGGGGATAAAGGAGCAGCCCTTACATGCAGCTCGAGAGTTATCTTCTCAATATCACGAATTGATATGTTAAACTGAACCCATTTACTCTCCAGCTCTGGGAAACTGCCTGGTTGAAGCCGCATTACTAGCTCAATCGCCGACAAAAATTGTAAAAACTCGTGCACATATGACGAAACTTGTCGGGTGTAGAATTCGACATCGCGCAAGACAACTTGTAGCCGCAGGTAGTCATCGCTGAATCTTTCCTCTAGCTTAAGGTATTCAGGGTCTTCCGGTTCGCGGGCACCAGCCTGTAGTTTGTCCACCTTTTTACCAAAGGCTCGAGCGAGGCCAGCTTTGACGTCGGACTCCTTACGTTTTCTACCGACGATTTGTCCAACCAGCTCAAAGTTCTTCTTCGTCTTGTTAATCTCGATAATGGCATCTTCAAGAGCCTCCTTGGCTACTATAAGCGGCTCTCGGTCAGGGTGATCCTTGGGCGTGTGCTGGAGGAGAGTCATGATCAGATTGGGATACTTGGTGATTCGTTGCATCGGTTTGATGAGGAGAGAATCCAAGTCCCAAGCGGTTGTAAGATCTTTGGCAACTTCATTACACTCGTTCAACCATATCTGCACCGTTGGATCTTGTTGAATCTGGATGAGCTTCTTTGCTGCCTGGTCACTGTTTCTCAAGAAGCCTTCGTGGGCAAGCTTCATCCTCTCCATATTGCTTTGGAAAGCTGGACCAAGTGAAGTGTCACGGTCTTTGGCGTCGCTGAGGTCGACAATAGATGACTGGCTTTGCTCCGAGTAGAAGGAATCATCCTTAACGGCGAGGGACCGGCCGCTCTTCGGCACATATATGCTGGCAACCGCTTCCTTGAGAATGGCGAGGAATGAAGTGTGAAATTCAATAATCTCATCGCTATTTCGAAAGATGAGCTTGCTTATCTTCGCATCTAGCTTGGGGCAAGCTTCTGCGGTGCCTTTGTAAATCTCCTCAATAATATTCATATCTCTTACAAAGACAGCCTCAGTATCGACAAGCTCTTTGATTACGTTTCGCCTCTGGATCAAACGATGTCGCTCTTCGCTGCTCAAGTCCTCGGATTCCTGGATGAAAGATCTGGCGTCGCTATCCACGACGACCCTGCCATCAAAATACTGATCTGTGGTCTCCATGGTCTCCATGGAAGTCATGTCCATCATCGACAGGGGAGTTTCCGAGTGATGGGAAATGTACTCTCCGCTTCCGCGGTCGGAGTTAACCAGAGTGCTTCCATATTGAGACTGCTCATAAAATACGCTCGATGTTTGCGATTCGAGGCCCGAATTTCGTCCAGAGTGTGGAAGAGGTGGTGGCTCGTGTTTTGGAGACGACAGGTATGAAAAGTCGGAGGTCGCCTCCGTTGATAGATAAGGAATGGAGAAGCCTCCGCCGGTGTCTAATTCTGGGAGTTGCTGGCCGAGCTGAATCGATGACCGTGTTGAATCGACCGAAGGGCGGACACCACCTGCTCCACTATAGGAGAAGCTTCTTAGGGAAGAGTCATCTCGCCCAGAGGATTCAGACAGCTTCCACGAGGCCGCCCGCATATCCGGCGACTCTGAAGCCTCTGAATGTGTGCCGTCAACAGAGACGTTTGTCCATGCTGTTTGGTGACTTGACCTATCGGCTCGAGATATCGAAGGAGGGGCTAACAACTTGTTTGGTGGGCCTGCGTCGATATGGTCGTCGTGGGAAGGATAGAGAAGATCATCAAAGGTTTCTACATCAGATGATGCGCATGTTGAGGCCCTATTCGATGAGAGATGCCCGCCATAGCGGTATGTAGATCGCTCGTCCTCCAACCCATCTCGATCATCTGTCTCTTCAGTACAAGCATCGGTGGCGGCATCATCGACATCGGGGCGCATGCGACGAGCCATTGCCGGAACGCTTTCTAGATCGGAGTGGCAGTCCGATTCATCTTGAATGTCCAGCCTGGGATAAGATGCTGGCTGCACAGCCTCTTCGGGAGCTGGAAGTTCGTCGACTGAAGGCTGTGGTAGTATCTTCACAATGGGTTGGCAACTTTGATGCACAGGGGACTCGAATGAGGCCTCTTGATGCTCATTGTTGTAATAAGCCTCAGGACTGAACTGCTCTTGGCCGTCGATCTGGCTATATGACACTGGAGTATTTTCTTGATTGGTGTAATTTTGGTGGTCGAGGTTGTGGTCTTGGTCGCTGTCGTGGACGAGATGGTGAGGATGAGCCGCAGGAGATGGCCGCGGCGGCGATGCTGGAAAGTCGTCATCATCATCAAAGGGGCTTCGGTAGTGAGAGCGTTGTCGCGTCGGCACTATTATTTGTGGGCTGAGCGGCTGATCGGACATAGCCAGGTCAGAAAGCTCTGCCTGTGGCTCTATATCAAACTCTGTAACAGCAGAAGTAAATGAGATGGTTGACAGCGGCCGCTGAGCTTTGGTTACGTTAGCGGACGGTGAAGCTCCAGGGAAGGTTCCAGGGATGCCAAGTGTCGGCGAATCATCATCCTTGCCAAGTGCTGTGCGCGAGGCTGCAGCTGTCGGGGTTTCTGGAAGGGACTCTCCCTTCTCCACAACATGAGTGCTGTGATCAGCTGGGAGCTCCCTAGGCAGCTCATTTGCCAGCCCTGACTGGGGGGAAGGGCTATCAGTCTGCACCGTTGGTTGTGTCCCTGTCTCTGCTTCTGGAGTAGCATCCCCTTCTGTGGTATCTTTGTTTGCATCTTCTGCTTTCTCTCCAGCAGTCACAGTGGTGGGTGAATCCGTAGCTATAACTGTAGACGTGGCTGCAGCTTTGGCCTTGGCTTCCTCCATCTGCTTCCGCCTCCTCTCCACCGCTCTTTGACGCGCCGCCTCAACAGCCTGACTTTCGCGGATGGTCTTTGTGTATGCTAATCGAATATGTTCTCGGCGCTGTGCAAAGTCTATAGGTCCCACAGCTATTATCTTACGCTTCGCCGGGTCATATGTCTTTGAGGAAGAGGGGTCTTTGACGTTGTCCCTGGCAGTTGACCGTGCGGGGGGGTTCGTCTTGGCCGTTTCCTTCATTCGGGAGCTTGCTGTTGTCGCTACGGAGACTGGCTGTCGTGGCCGAGAGCTCCTCAGAGGCGGTGAAAGCTTGGGCGGTGCAGCGGACACGTACGCTTGGAGCCGGTTATTGCTGCTACTGGGCGTAACTAAGCCTGAAGGGGGTTGCTTTCGAGGTGTTTGGGTAGGTGTTTTCGTTCGAGTCGTAGTGGGATTCGCCTTGGCTTGCCTGCTGCTGCTACGAACATTGGTTGGCGGTCTCCTAAGTGTAGAGGGCGAATTCGATCGTGAGGAAGCGGGACTGGAGTCGTTTGGGGTGGCCAATCTCTTGCTGATAGACGCGGGCAATTTGGAGCTGGCACCTGTTGGCGTGTGCGAGGCTTGTGGAGCAGCAGCTTCTGCTGCTGCAACTGCTGTCGCCGTTGCCGTGGCTGCAGCGAGTGCTGCTATCGTCGTTGTGGGAGATGCGGGTGATTTGTGAATAAATGGTAGTATGGATATATCGCTGCGAGATCGCGTGTGATGAGCTTTGGGTGCACTCCCTCGGGGTATGTGGACGTCCCTGTACCAGCTGGATGGAGATGCAGGCTCGGCTTCAAAGTCGGAGTGGCTGCGATGATGCCCCCCGAGGCCATGCACGTTGGACTCGGACGTTCTTCGAGGGCGAAGGTTGTCGATGCCAAAGCCGACCGCGGCAGCTTCGTGCTGACCGGGGGCAACTTCACCGAACAACAAGCCTGGAAACTCAGAATTAGACTTTGGCAATGGCGCCGGTTGTTGGGAGGATGGTGGGGAATTGTGCGGGCGATGTGTTAGAGAGCTGGAGGCAATTGAGTTCCCGTTAGCGGATGTTTCTGGTGGTGGATGGCTTCCTATGCGGTTGGCAAACGACCGCGAACTACCCGGCATTTGGTCGCGTTCAACGTTTCTCGACTTTTGCAGAAGGCGGTTTGACGACGCGGTCGAGGCCGCTGACGAGGGTTGCTTGGACGAGCCTGGGGCGGGGATACCAGGACGAGGGCCTGCTGACGAGTATGCAGACGAAGAAAGGACTGGTGGCTTGGGCTTTGGTTCGGGCTTGATGGAGTCCTGCCTGATCCGAGCTACCGGAGCCTCCTGACGTGGAGGAGCTCTTGGAATGGAGTTGGCTCCGCCGGTTTGGTCGAAGCGTTTCTTCAGATCTTTAACGCTGGGGGCTCTGACAGCTGAGGAAGATCTCGTCGTCGCGGCTGCCCTGCGGTCGAGGGGGCTCGAGGCGGAGCGCAGACCCTGACGGCCAGCGCTGCGATTTGCAGGCGGCTGCAGGTGTCTTGCAGCAGCCCCATCAGCGTTGGAGGGCGGCGGATGCGGGACTGACGAGGCCATTGGGAAAGACTGCGGTTCGCCGTCAGGGCCGGGCGCTGGCTGGAAGCTCTTGTAAAAGTCGTCAGGATCTAAAGTGGCAGCTGCATGGTCGGCGAGGATTTGAGCATTGGCGTCGTGGACAGAGCCGGGGACGAATCCAGGAGGGTTAGGGATTGACGTCTGGTTGTCGTAATGGGGATAAGCATTGGATTCAACACCATCCAGGCCCTCGCGCAGGCCGCTGTCTAGGTCCCGGTCCATGTTGGCAATGGCCTGGGCCCGAGCCAGAGCATCACCCGCGCGGTCGACGCTGCGATAGACGATCGATGGACTGAGGGATGGGAAACGACTGGTCAGGGCACGTCGAGGAGAGAGGCCCGCGCAGCACCTGCAGGCATCGATATACGTTTCTGCTGGAGCTTGAGCTGCGTCGTGTTTCTCTCCTGCGAGCTTAGCGGCACCTTCGTTTGTTTTTCTTGCTGGCGGAGGCGAGCGAATGGCCGGTGGCCTCGAGGCAGCTTGTCCCTGTGAGACGTGGGCGAGAGGGGATGGCGAGAGGTGATTGGAAGGCGACGGGGAGATGGGAATCGAGGTGCTGCAGCCTGCAGGCCGGATACGACGCCCTGGCCCAACCAGGTCAGCGCATTTAGTGCTGCTAGCACCCTAAGGGCCTGCTCGCAGCCCTGCTCTAAGACCCCAGCAAGGCCCGAAAAACTTCCCCCCAGCACCTATACTTGGTCCCCCCTCAGCCCGCCGGGGCATGTCACCGCTCTGCTCCCCGAGTCGCTAGGTCTATTAGTAGCTGTATCTGGCGACTAGTGCTCTGCAGAGCCTAGGACCAACGCACTAACGTTTAACGTACGGGGGCTTTGGAGCTGTTAGAGGTGGACGGGGCGGCTTAGTCCCCGCTGTTAGAGCCCGGAAGTTTTTTTCTTTTTCTTCCTCCAGCTTCCTCGACGGCCTCTAGTGGTTCAGGTCTAGCAGCTAGTCCACGCAACGCCAGACTGTTTCACCTTGTATGGTAGATCGTTTCCTTATCCCCTCCCTGGTTCCGCTTTCGCGATTCCATCTGCTGAATAGTCTGGAAAAGGAAAGAAAAGGGAGACGATGGAAGAGAGAAGGAAAAATGTGTCACCTGCTGCGCGGCAAAGGCTCCCGCGTCCCGGCGGTAATTAATTAAAATTGAAGTGATCCTGCTGCACATATGCATGGCTTGGCTGCGTGTCTCCCTGCAGCTGCTGGCCTCCATCCCTTATCTATGTGAGAATCAGGGGCTTCGGCTTGGCTGGATGACGGAGGTCTGGCAGCAGTCGATGGTACATATTTGCAACAGCAGTACGGAGTAGTGTCGGCTTCTTCTGAGAAAAGAAGAGCACATCAGTGACGATCCCGCTCATTGCGCCCCGTGCGAGGGCAGCATTGCGCAGGTGCTGCCATCTCGGCGAGGAGATCAAACCACTGCTGATGTGAATTGCGACTCGAATGATGCCAGCAGCCATCAGCTCCATATCCCGAGACCCCTTCATTTCCAGCGAAATTTCACATGCAACCCTATACGAGCAGCTGCGGCTCTGGAAGTCTTATCGAGAGCCTAGCCCTGCCAACCTTGAATCCAGGCACCATCACAATGCCTTAGTCTATGTAACCAGCCTTATTAATCATGCTGCGGCAGTCGATGTGCCACCACCACCATCATATCATGATGAGTAGCTGAACTGGATGGATACTCCTGCGGAGCTGATTGTGCCACGGCAAGCCATGGGTTGCAGCGCAGTCTGCTTTGCCATCTGACAGAGCCAAACGCCGTCGACAACGGACGTCGAAAGAGGCTCCAGATGCCCCCGCCAAGTAGCGCATCGCACCCGATATTTTGCATTGATCTCAATATCGGTAACCAAAGGCGACCAGGTTTCCACGTTTTGCTCTCTCCGATCGCGATCGCGATCCTCGGACGCGGACACGGCGGAGCCTTGTTGACCCTTGCCGGCGCAAATCCTTATGACAGCAGCTTCTTAGCACGGAATGGCATCAACTGGCTCGCACGGTATACGGGTACCTCGATCGTGCGTGGTTTGCTGTAAGTGCCCCAGTGCCTGTAGCTGCTAAAGCTGCGCACTAATGTAGGGGTTAGTGGCGCTGTGCCGTGCTGAAATATTTCTCAGCTCTGACTAAGGGCAGCGAGATTTAGAGCTCAAGCTCAGGCAGTTTGATCTACAGGTAGCCAAAGCCACAGCGCCGCCCGTCTCAGCCACAGCGGCTCATTGATCAGTGGCGCTTGACACTTGAAGCGGCTCGCATTTAGTGCTACGTTAACTTGACGCGAATAATAAACGAGACGACGCGATTTCACAGTTGCCATCATTCATCTAGAAGGATGTCTCGCGGCAAAAAAAGGAAGCATGGCACAGACAGCGCGTCGGACAATCAAGCTTCTGCTTCATCTAAACATTATACGCCTGTAAGAAAGGATTTGCTGCTGCTGCACTATCCTCATGTGCGCACACTAAGGCAGCATATGCTCGCAAGCCTCCCAGATACCTCAAAGGTCAGACGAAAAAAGATTGCGGCTTTGGGATCAAGCATAGGGGCCAATGAAATAGAAGTGCAACTTGCCCGTGTGCTCGACACTGCTTTAGTCGGTAGCAGCCAGCCAATCCCAAGATCTGAATCAGAGGAAAATACATGGCAGCAATGGCTATCCTTTTCTCAGAAGGGAGATGAATCTTATGTGACTATATCTAATGGAATAGCTTCATCGATTGCTAATCAATCTGAGGTCTGTTTCTGCCCCCCCCAATTGTAACTGGTGGACCAGGCGAGGCTAAATAGCCCAATTGTAGATTCTGGACTTTGTCATCTGGCTGCTATTTTCAAGAGAGAGACCTGGATCATGGCCCAAACACCTGCTTTGTGATGGCTTCCGTAGAAGTGTTAGAGATGATCAATCTGCTCGGTCAACCATCCCCGGAGTATACAGCCTATATCCCAATTTCCATGTCAAGGCGTTGAGAGAGACCCCGTGGCCACACCTCCTGGCTCTGCTTGGTCAAGCCGGTGAAAGAGTAATGATCAACCTGTTGTCTGAATGCTCTGTGTTCCTCAAGGTTGATTCAGGTTTAGACAATTACTTGCAACTAACTGGTTGTTATCAATGCCCGTGATCTTGGTTGTGCTCTTATTCTAATCATTGCCCGCCAGGTATTCCCTTGTCTGAGCTGGATTCCGGGACGTCAAATCTCAATTCGAAACCTCTGCTACGCAAGCCAGCGGAGATTACTCTTGTTCGCAGCAGGATATTCTACGCAAAGCCGGCAACCACCGCGAAAGGCCTAGTCCATGCAGGTTTCAAGCATATCCGTACGTCGATTCACTTTATACACGCCTAATATCTGTTTGGATACAGCTACTAAGTAATAAATAGATGCCCTTAATCGTTACCCCTATATTAGGGAGAGTGCAGATACCAAAGAGAATTGCCAAGATTCTGTAAAGACTCAGCAACAAAACGAGGCACACACAACTAAACTTATGATGCATATTTTTCCGCGTCAATTTAATCTTCATAATGTTTTTACTTCTGCAACTGATATGAACCAAACAGCTCAAAAATTTCACGATTATACCTTTCGTGAAGATGAAATTAGTAAAAGTATGAGAGCCGATAAACGGTCCAAAGAGAAGGCGTTGCCTAAGCTGCCAAAGCGGCTGAGAGGCACAACAAGAGACCTCGTACGACGATTGCAGATTCTTCATACACGATGTTCTTATTTTGAATTGCTTCGATATTATTGCCCGACGTTTCTTGATGAACCCCGTGGAAATAAGAACAGGGTTGGAGATGGGGAATTGCCGACAGCTTCTATCTCAACCCAGGGTCAGGCAACCCGAACAGATTCTTTCACCAAGCGACAAGCTCGAAAGCATCACGCAAATACGTCGCCGCTTCCTGAATACAAATCTATTGTAGAATTAGCATGCCCAACGGCATGTGTTTCTGCATTTTGTCAGGCTATCCTTTCAAAAATAATCCCAGACAATTTCTGGGGCTGTGAGAAGGACTGCCATAATAAAGTCGTGTTTCTTCGTAAAGTAGACCATTTCATCAAGCTACGACGCTTTGAGATGATATCACTGCATGAAATTACACAAGAGTTCAAGGTATTTATAAATTACATAAAACAAGGCGGCTGTACACTCACCACGAGACTTAGGTCACAGAGGTTGCTTGGTTAGAGCCCCCCAGCTGTCAAGGCCAAAAAACTAGCCAGACGGACATGAACAAACGTTATGAAATATTTCACGAATTTCTTTATTATGTTTTTGATTCCCTTTTGATACCCCTGATTCGCAGCAATTTTTATGTCACGGAGTCCAATACCCATCGGTTTCAAGTTTTTTATTTCCGCCACGAAGTCTGGAGGCTGGTCGCGGAACCGTCAATGTCGAGCCTCAAAGAAGGAATGTTTGAGGAGATCAAGTTGAAGGAGGCGACAAGAATCCTCGATTCAAGGCGTCTTGGGTTCAGTCAATTGAGACTATTGCCCAAAGGTACTAAGCTACGTCCCATCATGAATCTCAGACGCAGGCAAATGATGGACAGCAAACGCGCCAGGTTGCTTGGACCCAGCATCAATTCCCTCCTCAAACCCATTCACGCGGCGCTCAAATTTGAAACTGTATGTATCACTAACTTGGCCATTTAATCTCTATTCTTTCTGAAAGAGAGGGTATAAGAATTTCAAGCTAATGAAGCGCAGCTCATGAACCCATCCAAGCTGGGATCAGCTCTTTTCGCGGTTGGTGATATTTACGAGCGTTTGAAGGCGTTCAAAGACTCCTTGGCGCCAAATAAGCATCATATATTTTACTTTGCAAAATTGGACGTTAAGGCTGCCTTTGATACAATACCTCAGTCATCGGTTCTAAACTTGATGAGGTCGGTTCCCAGTCAGAGTCGTTACGTTATAACGAAGCATGCAGAGGTGGAACCAGGAGAGCGATTAGGCCTCACGGATGGAAAGAGCGCATCCAAGCCTGTACGCCGGTGGCATTCTACAGCCATAGCTGAGGGAGAACCAACTTCATTTCTCGATCGGTTGGAGAGTGGTATGGGAAACAAGAAGAAAAACACAGTGTTTGTCGATAGCGCTGCCTTTCAAACTCACGACACTCGTGGCCTTCTAGCTCTTTTATCCGAACATGTTGGACGAAATATCGTTAAAATTGGAAAGAAGTATTACCGACAGAAGAAGGGCATCCCACAGGGCTCCGTTTTGTCGACATTTCTGTGCAATTATTTTTATGCCGACTTGGAAGCTCAGCATCTGGATTTCCTAGATGAACCAGACAGTCTTTTGCTGAGGCTTGTTGACGACTTTTTGCTCATCACGCTAGACAAGGACAAGGCCATTCGGTTTGTCGAGACGATGCACCAGGGGGTTCCTGAATATGGTGTTGAAGTAGGCCACGACAAGACACTGGTGAATTTTGACATGGACGTTGACGGCGAGATTGTGAAAAAACTCGCCAAGGGAGCCAAATTTCCATATTGTGGCACATTTATCGATTGCAAAACGTTGGAAATTACAAAAGATCGTGGCTCAGGCAAAGATATTGGTACAGTTCTCAAAAAAATATTCCTTTATAATGAAACGTTTGGAGTATTTGCTGACCATACGCCTTCTCTACAGATATATCGGCTTCCATCACTGTTGACTTTGGCCGATGCCCTGGTCAGAACTTTCAACGCAAAGTCCTCAGTCAGTGACCAGGATATTTATCATACTATTTCCCTATAGGTTGACTAACGCGATATTGCAATATAGACTCGTTTAAATACCAATCCCACCTCATGTTTTTCGATACGGAACACAATTCGGTCGAGACTGTCATTAGCTCCTTACACGGCGCATTATCTGAGACTGCGCTGAAGATGTGGACTTACATACGGTGCTTGTCTACGTCTACTCAGCTTACGGCAAGTCTAATAATCAGTGAGTTCAAAAAAAGCAATGAAATGAGTAACGAGGCTGTTTCGAGTGCTAAACACTACTGCTATAGATACGATTAAGAAAGTCGTGGATATTGCTTTTCTGATCCTTACGAGTAAATGGAGGAAGAAGCGATTCGATAAATACGCCTGCGAGATTCGCAAGGCGCAAGTTATAGCGTGAGTTTGAAAAGAGAAGAACACATGGAACATTGCTAAAAGCACTTCTAGCACTGGATATTCAGCCTTTTTGGACATATTACGTCAAAGACAAACGAGATATGGCGAGGTAATTGCCTGGTTAAGAGAAGAGACAACTCGACTTGCTACAGCGAGGTAGATGTCGATTTTTTATAAAGTAATACAATATCTATTAAATAATGAACTAGTATACATCGCTCGTCATACAACTTGAGCATTGAGCCTAACAATAATTAAATACACCATCTAGCTTTCCATATAACGTTTCCCAGAGAGATTGAGACCCATAATATACATTACATCTATAATGCTATTCCGCTTTGCCACCACGTTTTTCCAAGAAACAAACTGGGCAAATGATCCTGATCCCAACGCCACCAATGATCCCCCTCGTTGCCAAATCCCAAAGCCAGAAGCGGAGATACTGGAACCGGCTCAACTAGCCACAGCCCTGTCGACGAACAGTCGTCCATGAATAGGGGCGCCGTGAAAAACAACCACGTCAAAGTAAACAAAAGATTCACCATTCGAGACACAAATCGTGGCAGCTGCACCGGCACATACAATCCGATGAACCGTGCCGTCCACTGCTGTAGCAGAATGCCCATCATCTGCAAGAAAAAGAAGGCCGGGGCCCTCCAGGGCTTGGTTTTAGGCGTAGAGGTAAAGCTCCCCGAAGCATGTAGCACGCCCGACTGTAGGAAGGAAATAAACATGGTTACGAGGGAGGCTAGTTGCGTGCCCCTATTCAAGTACCCCTCTCGAAGGAGGTACGTCGCCGGCGCGGCAAACTGCATGCGAAAAGTCTGGTGCCACCACCCTCCCCACCAGCCGGCGAGGCCTCGTGCAAAGACCTGCTCAAAGGAGCCAAAGGTCGAGGCAAACTGCCACAGCGCTCCGCGGGAAGGGTAGAAACGGCTGGCGAGCCAGTACTGGACCAGATCGGACACACTGAAGACGGCCTCGATGGCGGCGTATACCCCAAGGAGAGAAAACAGTTCTCTGTACGCGAGGAGGAGCCATGAGGGGACACCATGAAGATACGGTGGGAGGGCGACATCGCCTTGGTGATCGGGCCCAAGGATGAAGTAAGGGTCTTTCTTCATGTACACGGACAGGAAGTCCAGGACGAAGTAGAAGATGACGATGTTGGTAAGGCGTCCGCGGACGAATTCGCCGGTGGTCAGGGGGCGCTTATACCCGCTTCTGCTGACTCTGGGGATGGTATCTACGTCCGCCTTGTCTCCGTGGGAAATTTGGAGAGGGATTTGAGGCCGAGGAAGAGTTGGAACAGACCAGTTCCAGCCTGAATGAAACAAACTTTTAGTCAGTCTGTCGTTTTGAAGCCAAATGCCAAAAGATTCTATGCCATTACTCACCAGAACATCGGAAGCAAAGTATTAAATCCGTCGTCCATGCCAGTCTCTCTAAGAAGCCTCCATCCGAAGGGTAAGGTTCCCAGACATACTCAAACTCGTCCCGCTGCGTCTCATCTTTCGAATCTCCGTTTGTTGACATCGTCTTCCGAGCTCGAAGCTCACTTCCGCTTCCATTCACGTTCTCAGGCCCTCCATCGTGGCCGGTTGACCTCATTTCGGTGTGCATCTCGCCATTCGCCACTTTCACCAGACCAGTATCCTTATCCTTTTTTGCTCTCCGCACCACCCTGGCAGCGTCAAACTGCGGCCTCGTCCAGATGAGCAGATTCATGCTCAAAATTGTGCCCCATGTCGACGCCAGCCCAGACGCATACGCACACGCCATATTCGTGCTCGACGTGTACATCAAATGATAGGCATTGGACCAGATAATGAAGGCCATGGCAAGCCACCTCGTGTGATAGAACCACGTCCGACGCTTATGCGGGACGGCCAGCCACAGCGCAGGCACGACAAACGGGGCCAGCAGACAAAAAGGTATCAGTAGAGGCTTTGCGCGTCCATCAGCGACAGCGAGCTTGAAGGCGTCAGCGTAGGCCGTCCGTACGGCGTAGGCCAGGCCGGGAGTGGGCATTTCGGCGATGTTGCTGAGGTCTGGCGCTCTGCGCGAGGACAGCGATGACGCTTGTGAGAGCACATCCATGATGGCGACCAGTTGGCTATTTTATCGATGGCGTCTCTTCTCTTCTCCTTTCCCACCCTTTTCGATTGTATGGTCAACCGCAGTCCAAGTTGAGGACTGTCACCCTGTCAGCCGATATGCATTCGCCTGGACTTAAATCATGACGCACGAGAAGCACGAGTCTCAGTCCAATCCCACAAGTGAGTAAGACTTTAGGCGGATCCGCGCTTGTGAATATTTGCCTGTACAAGTAACAAGTCTGCCTAAGCCATGTGCCGCTATTAGTGTGAGACAGGAAGACACAAAGGCGGTCTGGTGACGCTTAAAGCTCGAAAATGCTCGTGGCGTTTCCTTTAGGGCCATCACACAGGAGAATGACACCTGCTGCTACGGAGGATATTCAGCCTATCGGGAGGTGATGCGGCGGGCTGTAAATTAAACAACGGGGCCTTTACAAGGGCGGGTGGCAACGCTAATGGTGATCTTTTGCTGCGAAGTGATTTCTTGGTGTGATCAGTTGTGGGCGGAATTGGCTTAGCACTGTACGATGAATGATCCCTGCAGCGAATCTTGACTTTGAGATCTACTGCTACTCTAGACGCATTGTACCTGCATACCCTATAATACGCTCGCATTATTTTTTATTTTATTTTTATGGCTGGACATCTAATAACCCCTAGGTTACATGTATTATTTTATTTCATGTTACTGCTACTCTATTAGAGAGATTTTTGTAGCTCTCTAGATTTGGATTTATTGCCTGGGTATATAAGTCTAGCGCCCTTGTGATGATATCATCAACCCCACGATAGTCTTACAGGAGACACCTAAAAGGACAAACCCCTCTACAAACTATGAGTTACTCTGATAATGATATAGCAAATAGCATGGCAAACGTACAGTGCAGATTATGAATCTCCTATTCAGTATACAGTATTGAATTTCGTGTATCTTGATGGCTGCGTACATTTGTACTTCTCGTATCAGCACCACAAATTACCAGCAGCAATGTTATTATTCGGTATTCTTCAAAAAGGAAAGCAAAAACGCCAAAAAAGATAGGCCAATTGGCATTTCGAACGCCGGGATTTGCACCCAGGCTGTTGGTACGGTTAGCATTGATCAGTCTGAAGGGTTGCCAGCTGCGGCACTTACTCTCTCCCTTGGGAGGGGAGCAGGTTAACTACTACCCCACGTCCGAGTTGAAAGGAATTGTTTCTATTATGGTATATAAAGGGGTATTCTCTAAGAGACAAAGACGGGCAGGGGCAGGATTGCGCTGGCAGCTGGTGCGGTCAGGTTGTTTGTGTCGTGAAAGTGAGGTTGTTGATAGGTCAAGGCGTGAGGGAGGCATCGGGTGGCAGCAGGTGGCGGATGCTCTTGTGGGGGGCAATATGCAGAGCTCCGATAAGAATTACGTTTCTTTTACTGGATATGAAGAGCCAACATTATTTGCGTCTCGTACATCTGTGTTCCATTATCAAATACAAGAGGTCGTGGTAGGGAAGTTTGAGGGCATATCGATGAACAGCAAGTAGTAGTAGTACTAATTTAAAGAGCCTAAATCCAAGGCTAAAGTCGAGAGAGTAATACATGTATTTGGTTATAGTATAATTCAACGACTTAATTGGCAAATACCCTGGATCAGGATATATTTGACGGATGATAACCCCAGATGAAGAGTGGCTCTATGAGCCGGCTTATGAGATTACTGCATGGGATAGCACACTATTCGCTTGATTAATGCAATCGCTAATCTTCATACGCAAAAAATGCGCGAATATATATAAGTCATTGTCTGGGGCATCATGTCATCATTCAATGTTAGGCAATATTTTGTTGGATACTCTGCTATCTTGCTTGTATATAGAAAGACACCAGCTTCAGCCGCAGTAGTTCTGCCCTACTAAGCGGGCAACAAAATATTTGCTGCTTCGTCCATCTTTGGCTCGAATAGGCGACTCGGGCATCATATGTCGTCGCTTAGATGCAGTTGTGCGCATTTGGTTAATTAGACATTGTCGATGCTGCACCCAACACACACGATAGCCCCCATTTATTATGTCATATCGCTACCCGCATAACTCTCTTTCTCTTTCTAGGCAAAAAGGTTGGACTTATTCTACCCCAGACTAGTAACCAACTCCTATTAGGCCGAGAACTAGCACCGCTAACGACTATTTTTGACTGGTGGCTTATAAAGTCTTCGTTTGTCTGGGTTCATGGCTCCGTAATTTCGGGGATGCTACGGCAACTTTTGGCGACCTTGGCAGCACGATCAACATCCATTCGCTGACAAACCACGTCGCCTGGCTGTACTTGGGTCGGTACCTCGAGATAGATATTTGACTGGGTGAGGATATTGCGAAGGATGTGCATGTATATATCATAGAGGAGGTACTCTGAATACTTGGTGAGCCACAGCACAAAATACCTGCGCCAAGACGACGTGATACTTGGTGGCGTCAAGCTGTGAACGCACCATCAAGGTTCCCTTGCCTCCTTCCACCGTTGGCCCAGGTCCTGGCGGCTGAGTTGGTCACTGAGCCCGAAAGTATCTCCGCCGCCCACGCCAGGTACTGCGAGCCGCTGCCTAGACGTCACGCCAGCGGTCTGGGTACCTCGCCGCAGAAGTACAAGTACTGCTCGGTCGGTGACTCGCAGCGCTGTTTGGCCCGTTGGCCGAGCCTCGAACTCTTTCCCCTGCCCTGTTGCCTCCTCGCAGCCTCAATCTCTCCTTCTCTCACCTGCATCAAGCATCCCCAGTGCCGCAGCGAGCTGAATCACTGAAAGCGCGTATCGCTCGTTCATCATTGCGCTGTCTTTGTTCATCTCCAAGCCCCGACGTCTTAATAATCCGGCGCCTTTATTTTTTTCGTGCGCCCCAACCCGCATTTTCCCCTGTACCGCCAGAGCTGTGGCCGCTTCTCGGAGACTTTTGAGCTGGAGCGCAACTCTCTCCCCCCTCTCTGAAGAGGCGCTGCCTATCAGGCCTGGCTACAGATTCTACGGGAGCCCAGCCATAGTCGCACCGCGCTGGCCTCTGTTACTCACATCCTGCGCCCGTGAAGATCCGTCGCTTCGCGGCCATGGCGTCTGGTATTACTGCTACTGCCACTGCCACTGCCCAGGCCGCTTCGGCCACCGGCCCGCAGAAACATCGGGCCTGCGACGAGTGCCGTGAGTCCCCGCTAATCCCCGGATGAAGGAAGATCGAGATAGATATAGATATAGGGGCATATATCAAGTATGCAACTTGATAGAGAGGCAGAGACGACACATGGATGGATAAAGATACAATTGCACTTTGCAGAGATGCTTGATTCTGATTCGAAATTACCTCCTTTTTCTAGGATTCCGCAAAATTGCCTGTTCTAAAGAGCCTGGCGGCTGCTCGCGCTGCCAAAAGGAAGGCATCGTATGTGTCTACTCGCCGCAGAAGCCCATGGGCCGTCCTAGGAAAAGACGCCATGCACAGCCTGTTATGTCTGTGTCTCTACCCATGCCTGCGTCTACTGCGCCCGTATCCATGGCTACGACTCAACCCGCATCTCCATTAGATCCTGCTCCTACTTCAACCATTGCTGAGGCTCTGGCTCATGTTCTCTCTCCTGCTCAGGCTGCGGCGCTTTCTGCTGGGACACCGTCCGCATATATCCGCGCCGATCATAATGGCCAAAATAATGGCCACCACCACCATGGCGGTCACAATCAGCACCACTGCCATCAACATAATACTACTGCTCATCAACACAATCACTGTCATCAACCTCAACCTGCGGTGTCATCGGAACTGGTTGCAAACTTGTTGAGCCAGCCTCTGCCGTCTGACATTTCCTCTTACCTGAATCTATCATCCGAATATAACACAGACGACTCGAGTTCACTTCAGATAGATGAGAATGGGGCACTTACTCACATTCCACGCAACAACCAAGGGCTTTTTGATGGCTCAGCTGTGCCTGTCATGGACCTGAATCAGGCTGATCTTTTCGAGAGCATTAGTTTTGACGAATTAGAGACAGACTCGTCTGCATCTTCCATGTCCAAAGATTTCAACGACTCTCTCCAAAAATACATGGTTTCTCAGTATATGAATCCTCCAGCAGATAGCGAGTCTAGTCCCAACACCAGCACCCTCTCTAGCTGTTTTGGATCACCAAAAGCGCACCCGACCGTTTCTTGCGACTGTCTTGTCTCTCTCACACAAGCACTCGGCTCGCTGAATCGCCTACCCGCTGATGTTATATCTGCCATGCAGGTTGCTCGCGATGCCACCAAGATCGCTTATGACACCCTCAGCTGTGTTCATTGCTATGGAGAAATGTACGACCTGTCCAAACCGTCACCCGTCTCTCGCTTCCAAAGCATGATGTGCCTTGGTGCCCTTGTTCCCTCTGCCTGCAACGCTTATGCTACGATTCTGGAAATGGTAGACAGAGATGTGGAGCGAGCCAAAGGAGAACTTCAGTCAATATATTTCAACTTTAAGGAAGTTGGTGGGATATGGGGAAACCTCATCGATGAGAAGGGCCCCACCTCTCCCGAATGTGCACTTCTCAGAAGCTTTCACGACCGATACCTGGAACCGGAAACCTGGAAGGCCACCATCCGAGCCATTCTCAAAGTTGAAGTGTATGGATTTAATCAGAAAACGGCGTCTGTTTCGAGCACAGTGGACTGCAGCGTGTCGCCGTACGCCTTCTTGCACTGCGGATTGAAGGATGTTATCACGCTGGTCGATGAGAAGAACCAAAAGAGGCACGATATTGCGGATGCTCTACTGCTGGCGAACCACACTTTCCCTGACCATAATTACTTTTTGTTCACAGGTCCACCGAAGCCGTGCCCGCGCGAGGAAAGGCAGTGCGTGCGTATGCTGGATGTGGCGAGGATGGCGCTGAGCAATTTGGCTATATCGTGAGCAAGTTAGTAAAGACGAGAAGAAGATTTTTGGTCTCTTGCTATCTATTTTCAGGAGAGAGGACAAAAAAAAAAAAAAAAAACCAACAGGGGAGATGAGGTATACAATCGGAGAGAGGAAGAGATAACACGATGGAACTTTGCTTTTCTCTTGGATATATACGCGGTTTAATTGCAAGCGGGATACCGCAGGCAAAATTGGTACTTCATTTTTATTTGATTGGAAATTGGCAATGCAAAGGCGCACGGGCGTTTAGGGTGCCTTTTTTTTCTTTTCTTTTTCCAAGTGGCTTGATATGGGAAATCTGAAATGAGCCATGACATACGAGAATATAACAACAACAACATATATACCATTTGAGATAGACTGCAATACGGGATGGGCCATGGCTGGAAGCATCTGGGGGCGTCTATACAACAACAATTGTACTGGAAGAATATCTTCTACTTTATTCAACTAAAGATATTAATCTTATTACCGCTTTTCTCTTATTTTACTCTCTACTGAATCACTTGATGGTAACCTTTTGTTTATATAAGATTGATTTCCTATAATATGCTGTGATAAAAATAATTGACAGATAAACCCCTGGTAAAAATATTCAAGAAAAAAATAAAAATAAAATGAATTTGCAAACATTCAAATGCAGCTGGTCAAAAAGATATCATCCAATTGCCATTTTGTCAAAAAACCCTCACATCCTGTTTGAACGCCATGCTCGTTGTAGCCCGGCCGGTTCTCGGCTTCCCATCCATTTTTCTTCTCCTTCGCTCTCCTTGATGCTTAAAAAAATCATGAAAGAGAATGGCAAAAGCATTCTGTTTGTGAAATAGATGTTTTTTCCCCATCCATTATGCCTATATCCCATCTCTTTTCCATCCTGATGCAAAATAACCCCAAACCCGCTCAAGATCACACACATGTTTTATGCGCCTCAGTATCCGATTGAAACGTCTTGGAGAAATTTCCTCCCCATTAGATTTTGTTCAATGCGCATTTTGATCACTCGTCATCTTCCATCATGGACAAGACGTCCATCTCCCTCTTCACCATCTCCTCAAATTCCTCCCTCTCGATGCCTGACGATCGGGCGAGCAGGAACAAGCTGCGGATGCTGCGCGACACGTGCTGCTTGATGCCGAACTCGTTCTGCTCTTTCTTGTTTGCAGAGGCCTCGAGCTTGGCGACGGTGATGGAGCCGTTGGAGCTGGAGCTGGCGCTGGACCTGGGGCGTGGGTGGAGGAGAGCGAGCTCTCTGGCAGAAGGGAGGGCGTCGTCTTGGTTCTGGTTGTTTTCTGTTTCTGTGTAGGCCCAGGGGCTTTGAGGTTCGGGAGCGTCTATGACAACGACGGAGTCGTTGGAGCGGCTGAGACCCAGAGGTGGTTGGATGTGAGCTCGCACCATGGCCTCCTCGTCAGGATCGTGGTTGTCCATTGCCGGCTGGACGGAGTCGTACTGCGCATAGTAGTCGTCGTCATCATCGTCCATTGCGGCAGAAGCATTATAGGCGCCCCATTGGGATGTGGATGTGGTGGCGGAAAAGCCAGCGCTGGCAGCTGCTTGAGGAGCCGGAGTGCGGTCGTTGGCTGGAGTGCGTGCGGGAGTGCGTGCGGGAGTGGCATCATAGCGGTCCCAGTATCCATCGTCCTCATCGTCCTCCATGTGATCTGAGCCGCTGGTGGTTGATCCGTTGGAGCTGATGACGGAGGGTTCGGAGATTCTGGGCTGCTGGAACTTGGCTTCTGCGTCTGCGATGGTGGCAACGCCGCCAAATTGTGAAAAGGGAGCGGCTTTGTCTGCCGCAGTCACCTCTCCTACTCTCCAGCCATCGCCACCACCCTCGGCGTCGTTGACGCAGTATACCAGCTGAAAAGCAAGCCCAAGCTCGACCAGGACTGTCAATGCCTGCAGGGTCTCTTGATCCAATCTCTTGTATCTAGTCTCGGCATCGTAGTCCCAGTCGACCTCAACCTCGCCCGAAACAGGATGAGGTTCCAGGCTTCCATTTTGCACCAGCTCGGTCAACTGCGCAGCTTTGGTTGTGTCGTAGGAGAGCAGCTTTAGCCAAGGCTCCTTGCTGCCAGAGGAAAACAGCTTCACTCTTTGTCTGAGGATGGGCGAGAGGAGAGGCAGGATACCCACAGCCGGCTCGGTCGAGACGGTGGCTGTTGGGAGAGCCGGCAGGATTGGGGCCAGCAGGCCGTTGAAATCTGGAGGAGTGATTCTTGCGCCCATTGTCGGCTCTGATTTTGGGCTGACGGTGGAGAGCGTAAGGAAATTGTGTGATTTTGTATAGTCTTCGCGGACAGGTTGTCAGAACCTTGTTTTGCGAGAAGAATCGACGCCTATAGCGGAGGAAAGGCCGCAGCGAAGAGAAAAAGTATAGAGTTTGGCCTAGGGTTCTATTGTGCCGCTGGGTTCCTGAGGACTGGAATTTAGTGGCGAGCGTCACATGCACGCCTAGTCGTGGGAACTACGTGGAGGAAGAAAAAGCCACGGCGTGACCTATTGTTTCAGGACGAGTGAAATGTACGGTGAGAGACGGTGAGGATTATGGAGAGATTGAAGAAAAGGGAGGAGAAGAGAGAAGAGGGTGCATGTGAGTGCGGAATGGAGTTAATATACGCACGAGACGTCAGATGCAACTTGTTTCTCGCTCTAGACATCGTGGATCGCCCAGAATGGTCTCACATGTGCTATTAGTCGCCCCAGCGAGTACCGCATGGGTAGTGCCTAGGGTTGGCGCAGGGTTCTCGGTACAAAGGATGCAGCGTGAGACTCGGCTACGAACTGTCCCTGCCCGCTGTAGCCCGTACCTGGCGTCCCCCAGACGAGTACCCGCTGCAGACAAGACGTTAGGTGCCCGTGGAGGGCCGCTGGGCCAATAGGCAGCGACGCATTGTGGCGCTCCGGGGAAAAGGAAGAAACTGAGGAGAGATGATGAGGGACCAATTGTCACAAGGCAATTTTCTTGAACAATTTCCCTTTTTAGCGGTCAGTGGGGGGAAAGCAACGTATTATCTAGTATTATACAGCATTTGCGGGAACCTGCGGTATGGGTGTACTCGGGTGCTTTGCTGGCGATATGCATCAGGCGAATGGAGAGCAGTAATTTAGATGGATATAGGTGGCCCAAGCATTGGTAAGAAGTAGATTATGTCGTACGGGATCTGTGAGATGAAGGGATCAATCAATATTACTACAGATGACATTGCTGTTTGGACAGCGACAACGGAGATGCCTGTCTTACATGCTTAGCATGTGAACCAGCACAGGGATCAATCAATAATACTACTACGGAACCACTCCAGATACCTTACTATCTGGGCAGCGACAACGGGGGTGCCGTCTTACGGCGTCTCATAAAACACCGAAGAACTGCTGATAACCACTGCCAGGGTCTGTATAATTGACTCAATACCTACTGTCAATATCGTGCGGTGTGTCTGTGCCTGGATTTCAAATGTGCTGCTGCTTACTTATTCGCACTTATGCGGTTACCGATGCAGGTACATATACGAACCAGCACAGGGATCACCGAAGGCCGAGATCCCTACCGGCACGCTACCAGCACGCGAAGGGGTTACATATTGGCGGGACCTCGAAGCTCATGATAATGCACGCGCTTCCTTCTGTCCGTTTTGGGTGTCCGGCGTGCGGTGGAAAGAAAACGCGAGAGAAACCCGGCCATATGCTGCGATGAACTTGGGCGACTATTCCCAAGAATCGCCATAAGAAACGGTCCAAATTGTTAAAAAAACAGAATGGGAGTTAAAATCTGACGAGTATCTTTTACTGAGCCTTTAATGAGGTGGTAAAAGAGATAATAATCGGACAGGCCCGCGTCTCGTGTTTTTTTTTCCCCTTCCATCACCTTCCCGGGCCGTCTCTTTATGGGGAAATGGGCCGATGGGCTCCGGCATCGCCTGGATCTGTGATGCCAGCCTGGTGTATTTTTGTAGCCATCTACATCTGGATGCTCTAATCTCCTCGATTACACTCTGTAAGTGCAGATGCCTACAGGTACCTTGCTGGGGTGCTCCGAGCTTGCCTATACATGGGTCCGTAGCGTGGAAGCTGACAGTTTTGATCCTGCACCCCCAGGATCATCATCCTCGAGAAGATCCATGCAAACATTCCCAATGTAACTCACTCCAATCCCTCAATCCTATCCATTTATTCTATTTATTCCAAATGACTCTTCCTTTTTATACTTTGCCGGCCTGATTCATATTTCAAAGCAGTCTATCCCCGCCAACGGACCTCAAAAGTATTAATATAGCTCAACGGCGCCCCCCGAGCACCGGCAAAGATTCTTTGATGTCATCGCGCCAAGCTCAAACAAGGCCCCGAACTCTCCAGATTTTCCGCCACAAGCCGCAACGGGGTCTCGGCTCGTTCCCCGGCAATGGCGTCACGACGGCAAATAAAAATGTGTCGGCTCCTCTCTAGCAAAATGGAACAAAGTAGAAAATACGACAAATCACCAACAATGAGCCCTAGATGACGGCAGAACAAATAGAACAGAAACTTAAAAACAATTACACTTTTGTAAAACAAACAAATCGCAATTCTTCGTTGGCACTTTTCAATCGCGCTCAAACGCGCATTCCGTCGGCTTCCGTATTTTTTTTCTCTTATCATTCCAGCGCGGGTTTCGAAATCTTATCTAGCCAATAATTCGTAGTGCGCAACCTAGCAATCCAAAACACCAAACAAAGGTTTAAACTTTGAATTCAACAACCAACCACCACTTCGTGACTGAAAGTAGTAAAAAAGGCTCGACTCCCAGACTCGGATCCCCTAGACTTTCTCCCACTGGTTACACAGACGATCACGGACGCTGCTAGTATAACCTGCGCAAACCAGTCAACCTGAAGCGACAACTCCTGCATGTCGCCACGAGGCGGCCACCTCAAAGATGAGGTTCGTTTGCTTCTTCTCTAGATAGCTTTACAAGCTATATCCAATTCTACGCACTCTTCATGCTAATGCATCTCATCTTCACAGGGCTCAAGACTCCAAGTCGTATCAGCTGGCGCGATAGCCGGGCTCGTCTCTCGGTAAGCCTCTCCAACGAAACTCTTTATATATTGTAAGATGGAACATAACAACTCATGCGCTCTTCTCCCCCTTTAATAGATTCATCGTCGCGCCCCTCGACGTCGTCAAGATCCGCCTCCAGCTCCAGCCATACTCTCTCTCCGACCCCTTGGCCCCCCTCCGCGAAGCTCCCGCCTACCGCGGCACCGTCCACACCCTCAAGCACATCCTCAAGCATGAAGGCCTCACCGGTCTATGGAAGGGCAACGTCCCCGCGGAGCTCATGTACGTGTGCTATTCGGCTGCGCAATTCACCGCCTATCGCTCCACGACCGTCTTCCTGCAGACCGCGCTGCCACAACGCTTGCCAGACTCGGCAGAGACGTTCGTCGCCGGCGCAGTCTCCGGGGCGGCTGCTACCAGTGTTACATACCCTCTCGATCTGCTGAGAACGCGATTCGCCGCTCAGGGAAGACACAAGGTATACACCTCCTTGAGAGGCGCTCTATGGGAAATCCAGCGCGACGAAGGGTTCAGAGGCTTCTTCCGCGGCTTGGGTCCCGCGCTGGCCCAGATTATCCCCTTCATGGGCATCTTCTTCGCCTCTTACGAAGGTCTGCGGCTCCAGCTCAGCGACCTTCATCTCCCTTGGGGTAGCGGCGACGCCACCGCCGGCATGATGGCTAGCGTCATGGCCAAGACGGCCGTCTTCCCCCTCGACCTCGTGCGCAAGCGCATCCAGGTGCAGGGTCCCACGCGGAGCAAGTACGTGTACAATGACATCCCCGTGTATACTTCCGCAGGTCGGGCTATACGGATGATATTCCAGACAGAGGGGCTGCGAGGCCTGTACAAGGGTCTGCCTATTAGTTTGATCAAGGCTGCTCCTTCGAGCGCTATTACGCTGTGGACGTATGAGCGGAGCTTGAGGCTCTTGATGAGCTTTGATGAGGATAAAAACGAAAAAGGGGCATTATAATGAAGCTTGTAACATTGATTCGCAAAAGCATGTATTTTTATCTAGACTCTCTAATAATCTAATGACCACTGCTATGAAAACAATTTCTATCCGTTTTGGTTCCCATTGCAGACTATAATAAAATGCCCAAACAAAAAAGTAAGAAAAAAACACAATAGCGCATCACAACTTGCTTAATTGCTCAGTTTTCGGTTCGTCTCATCCGCCCTCTCAATACACTCCTCAATCACCTGCCAGAACTTATCCACGTCCACTCCTCTGGGTATCCTTACGCCCGCCTCACCGGCAGGCAGCACGTTGGCAATCGTCCGGCCAGTCTGCTTCTCGCCACGCTGGGCCTCCTCGGCTGTACCCTCAGTGATGACGGTCACGTCAAAGCGTTCGTTGTGCTTGGTGCCTTGGCTCTTGACGCCATCCCAGTCGTAGAAGACAATTTCTTCAGGAGTGCCGGTGAGGACGGCAGCGAGGGCAAGGGGATCGTGAAGAGGTGGACCGGCAGTGATGCCAAAGACATCGCTATTTCTTTTGTTAGCAAATACTTTCCTAAACAGAGA
Organism: Trichoderma evansii; assembly: GCF_050947405.1. Classification (NCBI taxonomy): domain Eukaryota; kingdom Fungi; phylum Ascomycota; class Sordariomycetes; order Hypocreales; family Hypocreaceae; genus Trichoderma; species Trichoderma evansii. The sequence goes on from NW_028145176.1 coordinate 373,354, forward strand.
GAAGCGTGTGGAAATCTTACGCATAAGTCTTGGCAAAGAAGTAAAGCAGCTCAACCAGCATTGTCCGCAGCGTTGTCTTGCCAGTGCCAGTCTTCTCGCCGTCCTTGCCGTACAGCAGAAGCTCTCTGACCTTCTCCGTAGCCAAGACCTGGTGGCTCAGGTCCAGCGGTACCATAAACATCTTCTTGGCAATCTCCTTGTTGTGGAATATCTCGGCCGCCGCCTCCGGGTCAATGAAGATGTTGAACTCGGCATATGGTGTTGTGTTGCCAATGCGCTCCTTGCCATCGACAGTACCCAGCGGTGCGTCTGAGAAGCCTCCTCCGATGGATCCTCCCATGATGCTCAGTCCCTTGATGTGTGCGATGAGTTCCGGATACTTTCGGAACAGAGCGGCAACATTGGTGACGGTGCCGGTGGCCACGATCCAGGCTGTGCCAGCCGGCTGGGCCTTGAGAGCAGCAGCCATGGCATCAATGGCGGGCACGGTGGAGGGAGTGCATTGGGGCTTGGGGAGTAGGTCGGTGCCGTCGAGGCCGCTGTCCCCGTGAATGTCGGTCGGCGCGTGGATAGGCGGTCGCTCGAGCGGGTTGCTGTAGCCAACGTAGAGGGGGATGTCGTTGTGTTTGCCAAAGGCTGTCAGGATGGAGGCGGCATTGTGCGTAGTATGTCTGGTAGGTTTCAAAGTTAGCCGTGGTTATTGACGAAGTAGGCGTAGAGCAGTCAAGCTGTCCATCGTACATACTCTAGTGAAGCGTTTCCAAAGACTGTAGAAATTCCCAGCAGGTTGATTCTGGGATGATGGGCGGCCAGCAGAATGGCAAAGGCATCCTGCGCGGAGAATATCCAGTTAGCTCAGACGTCTCCGATTAGGTTCGGCCAGCCGAGCGCCTCATGCAATGCGACTCTGCATGAGGCTTGCATCCAAGCTCAGCATTATGCGAATGAAACAGGAAACTCACGTCGTGGCCTGGGTCGCAGTCCAGCCAAACGGGCACTTGAGCAGACGCCATATTTATGATGGATGTGAGAAACTCGGAAATGGTTCGAAATAACAAACGACACTAAACGGGAGACACGATACGCAGTCTATGAATTCGGTTGAAATCTACGGTATCTTAAAGGCCTCTTTATAGTTATGCTTTGTTCAGGTTACGGAAGGGCGCGGACAGAAAGAATTGGTTGGGATCGAGACACCTTTCAATGCTCCGTAATCGCGGAAACCCACAGCCCCAGACGGTGAAATCGAGAAATTAGCCACCGCGCTCTCGGTTGACGGCGAGCCTCGCAGCGACCAAACGTGGTAGCGTAGGCTATCTTAAGTTTTGCTGGCAACTCGCTGCTTCAGAGAGCCCGCTTCTTTTTTTTTTCTCCGCAGCCGCAAGGCTCCAGAGTGGGGGAAAACCCATCAAGCCCATCCAACCTGGCTTCGTACCCCTCATTCATATTTTGATGCTAGCAGGCCTAGTATCGCCAGGAACCGAAAGTTTGTGTCATTGGCGTCTGGATTTTAATAATAAAAGTGGTAAGCCGAGACGCTAGGCTCCGTTCTCGAGGGAACATCAAGGACGGCTGGCAAACGTCGGCGTCTGAACCCATATCTGTAACTACACGTGACGCCGGACTACTCATATTTGTCTGGCTGCTTGGCTGGCTGGAGCGCGGAGCTCCGCGATAAATAGTCGATTTCTCTCAAGCTGAACAATAACTGGGGTATCTAGTGCGGTATATTGCTTGCTCATCCATCTGCTATAGATTCTGGCGTTCCAAGTGAGAAACTTTGTCCGCCGTTTCCGCAGATAAAGTAGGACTTGTCGGCCTCCCGCGGCAGGTTATGGTTATCCTCAATCGGACTTCTTGCGCTGCTCGACGACCCGCATCACGTCCGCCGCGCTGTTAGCATCGCCCTTTCGCTTCTTCGGCCCTCTCTTCCGTTTTGACTTGTCGCCTCTACTTGAACCCTCATCTCCATTGTCATCGCCCCACTTCGATAGCTTGACCTTGGAATCGTCAAAGTCCTCCTCATCCTCAAATCTACTAGTGCCAAAGCCCATGTCGATGTCATCATCATCTCGGCTCTGCATTTGAAGGAGCTTCTTTCGTCGTTCCTCCAGCGCTTTGGCCTCTTCCTTGGCTTTGTCATCCTCAGCATCTTGCTCGATAGGCCTGAGAGATGCTGCCTTCTTAATGGCCGCCAGTATTGCCGGATCAGACATAGATGGTCCTCTGTTTGCTTCCTCTGATATAAGTCCCGTCTTTGCATCTTTGAAGTAGTTGCGCCGTTCTGGTTGTGCAAGAGAAGGTTTTGGCGGGGGTGGCATAGATTCTTTGGTGCCAGCCTCCTTACTTGCTTCCTGCTTGTTGCTGTCGCTCTCTTCTTCATCCGAATCAGAGTCAGATCCCTCCACTTCGGCCAGCGGATTGTAATCATCACCAGCATCTTCAAAGATATCCACATCGCCATCGTCTTCCTCTGGCTCCTCCTTCTTCCGATATTGTTCAGGAACTTCCATACCTAGCGGTTTAGCATCCTTGTCTGGCATTAGAAGGCCACTCCGTGAATCTTCCTCTTCGGGTTGTATCTTCCGAACTTTCCTCTTCTCATGCCCATCTTCGTCTACAATAATTAAAACTTCCCTTCCTTTACTGTCCTTTTCGATTCGTGTTCCTGGTTTTTGTTTTGCTCCAATCTTTTTGAACCGGTCTCCAAGAGTTGATTCTTGCGCTTCCTTTGCCGCCAGCCGAGCTGCTTTTAGCTCCGCTAGAATCTGGTCGCGTGTTCTTTTCTTTCCTGGAGCTAGAGCCACGGTTGAGAGATTTCCTTTTTTCTTTTCTACCTTTTCCTTTGTGATTGCTTGTACGTCCTGTCCTTCGAGTTGATCAAATTCGTCGTCCACGTCTTCTTCAGCGGCGGCTTCTTCAGCGCCGTCTTTTTCTGCTTCCTTCTTTCCGTAGATGTCCTCGCCTTTGCGTATTCTTTCAAGAAGCTTGAAATCGAGCCCTTTTACCAGATGTGTGCTCCCAAGATCTCCACCCGCGATTTGGAATCTTAGCTTTTCGTATGTTGATTGATCGATTTCTTCGTCTTTAAGAGCCTGTTCAAGTGCCTTTAATCTCTCCTCTCGGTCATCTTCGTTGGTCTCGCGAGCTTGTGATCTGTCGATATAACCTGTCCCTAGCTTCACTCCCCTTGGCGCGGATGATTTAAACTTCTTTTGCGGGTGTAACGCTTGGTGTCTCTCGGCTAGTTGTCGCGCGAAATCGGCCTGTGTGCCCCCTAATGACCGTCTTGAAAACTGCGCATTAGTATAGTCAATTAAAAGGCTTTGACTGCGGTAGCTTACGGTGTCATAGGGATGCTGCTTCGCTGTCGAGAACCTAATGATCCCTTATTTGCGCTGGGACTCGCGCCTGTGGGAGAAGCTCGATCTTTTGACGGCTTGGCCGAATTAGCCAGCATCAATTTTCGAAATTGGTCATTATTCATGATTGCGAAAATGTTTGAACGCAGCAGCAATATGATTTGGGTATTCCAATAGCAAATAAACAAAGAAAAGTAGAAAGGCAAACGGTCGTAGCCTTGGTAGACAAGGCTGGTTGTGGCGCTGGAAAGTTAATGGAAGGTCACGGGACGACGTGTAAGAGGCGCGCAGCATTTTTCTCCACTTAACGCGGCAACTTCGCTCATCACGTCACAAGTCTCTTAAAGTATTCCAACTTCTCCATGGGACGCTGCCGCTTAAAATTCATGAGCAGCCTTGCATAAGCAGCTTATGAAACTCATCACGGACTGCCACATCTCTCAAAAATGCTGCCTCAAGTGTGCCAGACGACTCCTTTTGCCTGCTTCGTTGAGTGAACTGTGGGTCTTCACGGATGGCTGTTGCTCTTGATACATGAAGCCGTGAACCAACCAGAAGCGAATCGATGAGCGTCAGCTTCAAATTCACTCTGGCATGGTATCTGTATAATTAAATAAGATGAACGGCCCTTTGGAAAAGAATTCCTCCTCGGTGAGGAAGCGCATTGAAAATCATGTCTTTGAGGATGAGGAGGGCGATGAGTATGAAGGCAGTGAATTCAACGGGTTTGGCGACTACTTTCGTCGAAAGAAGATTAAGCTTCAAAATTTGGATGCTGATATGCGCGCTGCATCCGACAAGCCACCTATTTTTAAAGGGATCGTTGCTCATGTTAATGGTTACACCCAGCCGCCTCTTCATGTGTGAGTAGCCTCTTCGCGTTCTGTAATCACTACTTATAAAAGCGCTAACACCACATTTAACGGCAGGCTTCACCGCGATATTGTCCAGCATGGTGGTGGATTTCTCCAATATCTTGACTCAAAAACCATGGCTACTCACATCATTACCGCCAACTTAACGCTAAAGAAAGCTGCTGAGTTTAGCCGATACAGAATTGTGAAGCCTGCGTGGATTGTTGACTCAATAAAGGCTGGCAAGCTTCTACCGTGGACTGATTACCGAGTAATAACTGAAAGCCCTAGCCAGAAGGTCTTGATGTTTGGTAGCAGTGGTGGACTTACTCAAACAAGCCCATCTCCCGTTAGGCGCAGTTACAAGGAACAGACTGAGAACAGCTTTTATACAGATCAGATAAAAGCTGAATCGCAAAGCCAATTGATGAGCCCGCTCCTGGATAAATCTCCTGTACCTAGTCGACAACAGACCGAGAGACCTGACGATATACTTCCAGACGCAGATGGAGTGGCTGCCCCTAAGTCAAGGGATGGAATGGACTATTCTACAAATGCCATAGACAATAGGGAAATCGAGGCCGAACCTGAGGCGCAGCTGGTATCCGAGTCTACTAGCCTTATAGATCCATCGAAAATCCCTCCTAAGCAAATGACCTCAGAAGAGCATAATGCTTGGCTACTCTCAGATCCGAAGATAAGACAATCTTCTACGGCTAATCCAGACTTTTTGAAGCAATTTTACTCGGAAAGTAGGCTTCACCATCTCTCAACTTGGAAAGCCAGTTTGAAATCGTCAATGCAACGATTAGCGTCTGAAAAAGGGTTGTCAAATCAGAAGAAGACGAGACGACCTGGCTCGAGAAGGTACATTATGCATGTGGACTTTGATAGCTTCTTCTGTGCAGTCTCTTTAAAACGATATCCCGAATATTGGGACAAGCCATGCGTTGTCGCTCACAGCACAGGAGCTGGTTCAGAAATTGCAAGCTGCAATTATGTCGCTCGAGAATTTGGCGTTAAGAATGGCATGTGGATGAAGAGAGCTCTCGAGTTGTGCCCTGATCTAAAAGTCTTGCCATATGATTTTCCTGCATACGAAGAAGTGAGTCGCCAGTTTTATGGGGCCATCATCGGTGTTGGTGGCATTGTCCAGAGTGTAAGCGTCGACGAGGCCTTGGTTGATGCCACTGATATCGTCCTCGGAGCGGCTGAATCTCATGGTCTCGGCGTTGAGGAGGGCAGCCTTTGGAAGGAGCAGCAAAAAGTCGACGAGATAGCGTTGAACCTGCGCAATAATATCAAAGAAGAAACTGGCTGTGCCGTTTCTGTTGGTATCGGGGCAAATATACTGCAAGCAAAAGTCGCCTTGAGGAAAGCCAAGCCTGCTGGGCAATTTCATCTAAAGCCAGAGCAGGTCTTGGACATTATTGGAGATTTAAAAGTTGAACAGTTGCCAGGCGTCGCATATAGTATCGGCGGAAAGCTGGAAGATCTAGGAGTTAAACTCGTCAAAGATCTTAGGGACGTCCCAAAAGATCGCCTCATTTCAATACTGGGACCTAAGACAAGCGATAAACTTCATGACTATTCTCGTGGCATTGATCGATCGGAGGTTGGGGAGCAGCCTCCTCGGAAGTCAGTGTCGGCAGAGGTCAGCTGGGGAATCCGCTTCATTAATCAAGCAGAAGCAGAAGAGTTCGTCTATAACCTCTGTAAAGAATTGGAAAAGCGGCTGGTGAATGAGCAAGTCAAAGGGAAAAATCTCACAATGAAGATTATGAGACGCGCTCTTGATGCGCCTCTGGATCCAACAAAACATTTGGGTCACGGAAAATGTGACTCATTTAATAAGAGTGCAACCTTTGGTGTCGCAACACATGACTATCAAATTATTGGCAAAGAAGCGGTTTCAATACTACGCGCATTTCGCTTCAGCCCCGGAGATCTTCGAGGAATTGGCGTCCAAATGACAAAGTTGGAGCCGATCAAAGTGAATTCCTTAGCTACAGAAGGAAGCCAAAGGAAGATAGCCTTTGCCCCGTTCGTTGAACCATCTCCTCTACAGAAGCAATTGAGAGCACAACTAGTTGATGGAATGGAAAGGCTCGAAAAGTCGAAGAAAAGGCCAATTTCTGAGTTGGACCCCAATCTACTGACAAATGATCTTACAACCCCTCGAAAAAACAAAACTCATGATGTAAATGCCATTGCTCATCTAAACGCCTCCAGCACGCAGTTCCTTTTGCCAAGCAGTCCTGACCCCCTGGTATTGGCTGAATTACCAGGCGACATTCGCACCAAGCTTATGACCCAACGCCCCAGGGCAGTGACTGCTGAATCCGAAGTAGAGGCTCGCAAGTCAAGATCGAATAGCCCAATGCTAGCAGACCTACTCTCCTCTCAAGTTGATATGGAGGTGTTTGACGCACTGCCAGAAGATATGAAAGCTGAAGTATTGGCGTTATATGGACGAAAGCCGATTGACCTTCCACAGCCTCGGCCTTCACCAAGGAAATCTGAAATAACCCAGCCCAGAAGGCCAACGACTCCGACGAAGGCCAGCGGGGTTCGTGGCATGTTCAGCAAGGCCCAACGCCAACGAGATGCTCAAGAAGGGATGGTTCAAACCAGTTTTCGACCTCCAGGGCCTACAGAAGAGGCTCAACCTGAAGAAATCGAAGAACTAGATCCGGAATTCCTTGTAGAGTTACCCGAGGATGTCAGGAGAGAAGTAATTGCAGATCATAGAAGGCGGCTGCTAGCCCTGCAGTCGGGACTGGAGATACCCTTTTCGAAAAGCCACCAAGAAACAAGTGCGTTGCCCGGAGGCCAAAAAACGATCCAGTTTCCTATGCTACCGCCAGTTATATCATTCTCCGGCTCTATCACTTCTTTGCCAGAGATCAAGGACATGGTAGATGCATGGCACTCCCAAACTAGAAAGGCGGGACCGCATAAGAGAGATGTTGATGTTTTGGAAAGATACTTGGTCAAAGTCATCAAAGAAGAGCGTGATTTGAGTAAGGCTGTTACTTTGATTAAATGGTTAAGTGTGGTGGTTGACCAGGACGGGGTTGATAGTAGAGGCCGCCGGGCTTGGAAATTGGCTGTCAGCGGCATTAAGGTAGCCATGCAAGCCGCGGTTGAAGAGAGAGGGCTGGCACCGCTGCAGATTTAACCTCATTGTATATTTATATAGTATAGCCCTTGTAAATATATGTATGTTAGTTATGGAGATATCTAGTACATTAGTTTATTTGAGGGATTCTTCTATATAGGGCTTCTATGATTGTATCTAGCTGTCCAACATGCAATAACATTCGCTCTCTAAGGAAGGGGGGGGGGGGGGGGGGGGGGAGAAGAAAGCCAATTTAAAAACATGAAGCGGGATTTAAAGCAAAAATATAAAAAAAAAAAAACAATAAACAAATTAAAAACCAACACCAAAAAAAAAACAAAAACG